>NC_080788.1:69563167-69863167 GCF_028018385.1 Neofelis nebulosa | reverse complement strand
ATAGACCACACGTCCTCAAGGTCTGTGCTCCCCACCCCTGTCCTGCCACCCCCACGGCCCTGTCCCAGGCACCCCTACATGGTGCTCTGAAAGAGTGTGGGCCCTGGGCATGGAACATGATCCCAGTCTGGGCCAGTTCTAACTTGGTGTAGAAACCTTGTCCAAATTATTTTGCTTCGCTCTCCATTGCCTGACATGCAAAATGGGAACCTGGCTGTCACTGAGCCTAATTGTTTGCTGCAAGGGGTAAATCAGGTGAGCTAACGTGAAGTGTCTACCACAATGCCTTGTGATTATTTTAGGTCTACTCCAGTAATCCAGGAGATTTCTTCATTTTAAGGTCAGCTAATTAACAGCCTTAACTGTGTCTGCACCCTAAATTTTCCTTTACCATTTAATCCATAGGCTCCAGGAATTAGGACGGGGACATTGTTGGGGCCATTATCCTACCCACCACACCATCCTTAATTCAAGTCCTTGGAGCTTCTCATCTAGAGCACTGCAATGACATCTCATGGGCTCCATGCCTCCAGTGACCCTGCATTGCAATCCTTTAGATTCCTATCCTGCTAAAGCAGAATTAACTAGTATGTGATACAGTGCCTGAGAAATGGTAAGTGATTACCATTTTTTAAATGTATTTTTGAGAGAGAGAGAGGGAGCGTGTATTAGTGAGCACAGAAGCAGGGGAGGGGCAGAGAGAGAGGGAGAGAGAGAGAATCCCAAGCAGGCTCTGTGTTGTAAGCACAGAGCCCAACATGGGGCTTGATCTCACCAACTGTGAGATCATGACCCAAGCTGAAATCAAGAGTCAGACGCTTAACTGACCGGCCACCCAGGAATCCCCAAACGTTTTAATGCCAAATATAGTTAAAATTAAGTGCATACTCTATGCCAGTCACACTTAAAAATACTTTGAATTTTTAACTAATTTAATCTTCATGTCAACTAAGTAAGGTATTAGTGCCATGTCCGTTTTACAGATGAGACAACTGAGGCACAGAGAGGCCATCACATGCTCAGTCTTTTTTTTTTTTTTCAACTTTTTTTTTTTTTTTTTTTTAATTTATTTTTGGGACAGAGAGAGACAGAGCATGAACGGGGCAGGGGCAGAGAGAGAGGGAGACACAGAATCGGAAACAGGCTCCAGGCTCCGAGCCATCAGCCCAGAGCCTGACGCGGGGCTCGAACTCACAGACCTACATGCTCAGTCTTATCGAGATTGTGTGGCAGAGCAAGAATTTAAGACCAGGTGGCCTAAGTCTAGAGCCCTATGCTTCTAAGTACCTCACTACTGTTGAGTAAATGAATAATTTAGTCCTCAAAGACCTTTCATAGCCACTGCCTGGTGGGGGGTCGGGGGGGGGGCACAGGATATTATTATATAAATAATATGGATAGCAACTAGACTCAGGTGACAATGGTTTGAACTTTTATGCCACTACTGTGTGACCCTATAAAGTTTCTTTGTAGAGAGAAGATAATGGAAAAACCTCCATGCTTTGGGAAGGCATTCAGTGAATGAGAGAGAGAGGAACGCACCAACTTGGAGCAGGAAAGTGACAGGTGATCTTCATTTTGTTAATTTCAGAATTTAGCAGAAACAGCGGGTTGGTCTCTTCTGGAGGAGTAACTCAGTGGCAACACATTTATATTCAAGAAACCTTGCTTAAACTGTCATGTGTGAGAAGCCCTGGCTCAGAACAGGCAAAAGATTTTCTCGGGAATTTGCTGGATTAGGATATGCCAGAGAAATGTGACTTAGTATGGCAGGCTGCTACTGTTGGGTCTTTTTTACTTCTTATCATATGATCTTTTAATAAAGATTGTAACAGCTTTCATCAACAATATGGCTTAGAGTTAGTTTAAGCAGATCCTTGGAACTCTGAGCCAGCTAGCAGGATTCTCATGAAGCTCAGGACCCTGTTGATTCCTCTTTTCTAGAAAAAGTGAGGTTTTCCTGCAGGTCAGTTGGCCAACACCAACCGCTCGTAGAGGAGGAAGTGTACCACCTACCCTGAACCCTCCGAGTGCAGATCTTTGGCTTGGTCAACTTGGGCATGATAGAATTCTGACTTCTGCTAGGTCACAAGCATGAGTTACCTCACAGGTGCAGTAACCAGATAAAAAGATGATGGCTTTAAAAAGCCACTGGGTATGCCATAGCTATGTCGGAGGCTTCACGGGACAATGGGAAGAGCACGGAACCGGAGCCAGAAAACGTGAAGCAAGCCACGGCTTTACTCAGCTCAGTTACCTTGTGCCAGTGACATTCAGTCACCTGGAAAGTTTTCTGGAACCAGGGAGTGGTGGCAAGAGTAAATGAATGAACAAGTATCCCTTCATTCTTCAGAGCCCTATTTTCATCAACTACACAATAGAAGAGTGAAAAAAAACCTCCAGTAATAAACTAATAACATGTGAAGTACTTGAGGAATTGTCAATTCCCTATTCCATGCTATTCTCTGTAATTTCAGGATTTTACCAAATGTAAGGGTAAGAACAGTCACGTAATAACGTGGACAAAGTTACTAATACTGGAAAGTATTTTGACCCTTTTATCGCAACTGGCTATGTATTCAGAAACACTGTCTCCAATTTCAGTGGTGTGGCAGTTAAACCATTCCCAAGATTTTCTCCTCATATGTCAGGCCTGTGTGAGAGGCTTTATGTCTCTGGAACATTTGGAAGAGGACCCACATGGTGACAACTAGACACGCTTGACCACCTTCATATCTATTTCTCGAAATCCAGGATAGGACACTTAGGACACAATATGTGAGCCCCTCACAACTCTCCTTCTGGAAGGGAAGCAGCATGAGGAGAAGACGTGAACTCTCACACTGGAGCGACCTTGTTTGCACATTCTATCAGAACAGGCAGAATATGGTCTTCCAGCCTGAGTCCCGAGGTAGCAATCTGTGGAGCCTGGACACCATTCTTAGAATTAGGGAGACTTCACACAGGCAAGTGATTTCATCTGACTGACTCCACTTACCTCACATGAAATGGTCACCTTGTGGGACCCCTAGTGGTGACACATTATATTAGAAGCATCCGCTTCCAAAATAGACTCACAGCAGGTAATATGGGTCAGCTCAGCCTATTTTTAGTTCTGCTTTGGCAGTAACCACAAAGGGAATCTAAACTCATTTTTGTGCTTTTAGAATCCTGCTGGCATGCCCTTATCAAAGTCCCACCCATAGAAATATGGTGATGGAGAGCACTGATTAAGGGTTGGCAGTATGACTGCTTCCAAGTATCCTATACTCTTTTCCAGAGGTTTTAACACTTGTGCTGAAAAAATGGTGAGGATTCTTTCCCTTCAGAGATATTCTGACAAAGATGAAAGGTCAATAGAAAGGGCAATAAGATGTATGAACCCCAAAGTAGAGTTCTCAGATAAACCAATCACAGCTTGACAGTCTATTGCTCTAGTCTATGATTTGAAAGCATGTTTTAAAATGGTTAAGAATAGGGATGCCTGGGTGGCTCAGTCGGTTAAGCATCCAACTCTTGATTTTGGCTCAGGTCATGATCTCATGGTTCATGAGTTTGAGCCCTGGATTGGGCTCTACACTGACAGCACAGAGCCTGCTTGGAATTCTCTCTCTGCCCCTCCCCTGTGCTCTCTGTCCCCCTCAAAATAAATAAACTTAAAATGGATAGGAATAGGAACAAGATAAAAGGCAATTATGTTAAACCTCAGAAGTTCCTTCTTCTTTAGACAAATGAAATATTTGCAGAATTTTGGATGGAAGAGCATATTGATTACATATATTACACAGTCTTCTTCTTAAAACGTTAATGGTTTATGGACAGTACACTTCCCTACAGAACAAATTATAATCTTGTTTCAACATGAGTCACAACGGTAGGAGTCACATCTACTGTAAGGCTTAGAGAAATGAATTTGGACAAGGTTTGGGATTGTTGAAAAATGGAAGGTCAAAGTCCTCTAGGATGCTACATTATGACAATCATTGCCAAAACCCCAAAAACAACCCCTAAAGCCCACATCCTATTTCCTTTACTCCCCTCATATTATTATTTTTCCTCACTGGGGCAATTTGCAATTCTAAGGAAACATTGCAAATGATTGAAACAACAATGATTGAAGGACCATGGAAACCTAAAAGAAAGAACAGAAATCTGTTTATAGGCATTTTAAAGCAGACAGACAAGAGCAGAGCCAAAGTAACAGATCCCTCAGGTTTCAAAAGGCTCTGAAAGTAAGGTCTTTAAATTAGAAAAGCATAGCTCCAAATACACAGTAACCACCACCAATTATAAAAGAATGCCCAGATGTCTCCTTTGAAGCTTAGACAGTCCACTTCTTACACAGCATTTGTCAGAAAGCCAATTCTCTTCATTATGTGAAAGAAGAGCACTGTGTCAGGAGGACTGAAAGGCATGGTCACTTACTAGGGCATCTCTCTTCCTCCTCTGTTGGCTGTTCCTTCGCAGGCTTGGGAGGGCCTTTGATTTTATACACCAAGGCACGGAGTTTCCCAGCCCAGGATGTGTCTTCCTCCTCCTCTTCTTCCTCCTCCAGGGGAACACCTATCAAGTCACAGAACAGAGTGAAAATCTTGAACAGTACATAAAAATAACCACCGTAAGATTGAAAGAACATAAATCTCTGCTTCCTACCCTTCTGGAACTTTCTCAAGATGCTATAGGCAGCCTCCCATAATTATTTACCTACAGGATGTCTTTTTGGAAAGTATTTTAAAAAGATAATTCCTTACATACAAAAACACCAAGTAATTTCAAACCCCAAAATCAACTTTTTTTTTTTTTTTGAAGTTTATTTATTTATTTTGAGAGAGAGAGAGAGAGAGAGAGGGAACAAGCTGGCTCTGTGCTGTCAGCATGGAGACTGATGCAGGGCTTAATCCCATGAACCATGAGTTTATGACCTGAGTCAAAACCAAGAGTTAGCTGGATGCTTTAATTGACTGAGCTACCCAGGTGCCCCTAAATTTAACTTATTCTAACCTGTACCCTAAAAGGGCTCTAAAGCATCTAGAAAGAGTTAACATTGAGTCATTTCCTATGCAAATACCACTTATTTTCCATATATTATTCAATCCATCCATGTACAAGCAGCACAAATGCTGAGAACAATTTAAAATCAGCAGTTACGTATCAAAGGAGGGACTGCAGGCTTACAATTGTTATTTAAAATAGTTATGTATTAAAGTAGGGACTGTGGTTTAGAATTGTTAAGGGCATACGTTATCATATTTATATCACTGCAAAAGATAAGAAGCAAAGGAGATCAGAATCTTGGTTCACCTGGGAGCAGAGTCCAACCATCTAAGTAAACTGGGTGAACTTTACACAAGTTATCAGTTATTTTCCTTCTTCAGAGACCCTGTTCACTCTCTTCTATTTCAACAAAATTTCTTCTTGGTAGAAGGAGTTTCCACCATATATGGATATGGCATATATGCCAGAATTATTTTCTGTATCTTCTCTGACCCCAGTAGTCCAGGCAGAATCATTTCTTGAGCAGTTAGAATTGTACAGTTAACCCTCGAACAATGCAGGGGTTAGGGGCACCATTCACCCACACAGTAGAAAATCCACATATAACTCTGACCCTCTACAACTTAACTATGAATAGCATACTCCTGATGGGAAGCCTTACTGATAACATAAACAGTCAACTAACACGCATTTTTAAATGTGATATGTATCATATATTCTTATAATAAATTAAACCACGGAAAGAAAATATTATTAAGAAAATCATAAGGAAGAGAAAATACACTTTGAGTACTGCACTCTATTTATGGAAACAAAATCCCGCATTACAAATGGACTCACATAGCTCAAACCCCTATTACTCAACAATCAAAGAATGAAATGTTGCCATTTGCAACAACGCGGATGGAACTAGAGGGCATTATGCTAAGCAAAATTAGTCAGAGGAAGACAAACATCATATGACTTCACTCACATGTGGAATTTAAGATACAAAACAGATGAACATAAGGGAAGGGAAGCAAAAATAATATTAAAAAAGGGTCAACCGCACTTTTAAATACAAAACTGTCTTCCCAACCCCCACTAGCTTCTAATGAAGGAACAGGGAACAGACTTGTCTTTGATAAAGCTTTCATCTCAGAAGCTCACCACAGTGAATGAGAAGGTCCTCATGGAAGTCATATAGCTCCTCTCGGATCTCTTCTGGGCAGGGGCAATTCTCTCCCAGTTGAAAGTTAAGAAGCATGTTGATCTTTGAGGGACAAAGAAGAATGGGTAAGTGGTTCTCGGTGTTGGCCAAAGAACTCAGATCCTGCCTTAGACACCAAACATTCCTTGCATATTTTATCTACCTCAAACTTTTTTGTAAAGATGACCATGTTTAAAAGTAGCTTTCACCTTTTCTCTGATTATAATGGTAATTTATTAACTGCACAAAATTTGGAAATACCTAAAGAAAACTTACTGTGATCCCACTACCCAAAGATAACCATATTTAATGATACTTAGTTCATAACTTCCAGGCTTTATGTATATAGACTGAGAGCATGCATACTCTAGATAAACATTTTTGAGGTCAGATTTCCCACTTAACAATTTATCTTGAGCATTTTCTTTTTTTATTGATTGTTAACAGGTACACTGCATTTCATCATAAGATGAATAGCAATTGGTGTAAAATTAATGACCTGTTAAGAAATATTTAAATTGTTTCCATTTTTTTGTTCTTATAAATAAATAAATAAAGTTTGTTGGAATTTCCTTATAACTAATTTTTGTTCACATCTCTGATCTTTTTTTTTTTTTTTTTTTAAGGATAAACTCCTAGAAGCAACATGACTGGATCAAAAGGTTTGCACATTTTAATGGCTTTCGATAGGAATTGCCAAATCACCCTCCAGAAGGCTTACAACAATTTGCATTTTAACCAAATTTATTCAAGAGTGTGTATTATTTTGCCATCTCCATTACAGTAATGAGAGTTAACACATTTTCAAATATTTTCCAATTTAATGGGTAAAAAATGTCACATCCCTGTTGCTTTAATTTGCATTTAATTGGTGAGGTTGAATTTTGTTTTTCCACACATAAGAACCATTTTCATTTCAATATTTTATAAATTTCCCATTCATGTTCTTTCTCCCTTTTTCTGTTGGGTAATTTTCTTTTTAAAAATTAATCAGGAGGCGCCTGGGTGGCTTAGTCCGGTAAGCTGCTGACTTGGGCTCAGATCATTATCTCACGGTTTGTGAGTTTGAGCCCAGCGTCAGGCTCTGTGCTGACAGCTCACATCCTGGAGCCTGCTTCAGATTCTCTATCTCCCTCTCTCTCTGCCCCTCCCATGCTCACACTTTATCACTGTCTCTCACAACTGAACAAACGTTAAAAAAAATTAATCAGTATTTTGCACATCCCTAGACTATTAACTCTTTGTAACATGTTCTCTAAATATATTTCCCAGGTTTTAGTGAGCTTTTAACTTTACCTACAAAAAAAATTTTTTTTTTTTTGACATGCAGGTTTTAACAGGTAGTTAAACACTCATCTTTTCCTTTAGTTTTGTCTCAGGGAGTCTTAACTGTTTTAATGCCATGGACCACTCTGACAGTCTGTTAAAACCCACCCGATTACTGCTTAAATTAGTATTTTGAATATGTAACAGAAAATATAGAAAATTACATACAGAAACCATTATATTGAAATTTAGTTATCAAAAACCATAAAAAAGAAATCTGTGATATAGTAACATGTACTTGTTTATTAACCTATTGGACAAAAAGATCTAGTGGCAGTCTCATATCCACTGTGATCTTGAAGTAGTGATGAAGTAAATGATATTTCAAGGTATGATACTCATTGTGACACAGTATGAGAAAATGTGCTATTTCTGTTGTTGCTGGCAAAGTCAGCATTAGTATGTGCTCGGCAGCATTAACAATTCAAAGAAATGCTATCAGAGATTAATGAAACGTTGGTAAGGATGTGGTCATTCATTTCCTGGTCAGATACCAGGATGTCTCAATTCTTTCCAAAGACCCACGACCCCAAGGCAGTGAATATTGGGAGGGACTGAAACAATAACTAGGGGTGATGTTCTCCACTTTGCTCGCCTCAGGCAGCGTAACCTGAACACCAGGCAAAGATACTTTCTCCTTCTGCTTAGAATTTCTACATTAAAAAACGTCACCATCTCTTTTATCAAGCCACGGAAAAACCGTGTTTAATGTTGGTAGGAAGACGCTTATTTAAAGCTTCTACTGCAAACAGTTTTTTTGGAAGTTGGTGGAAGTGTTGCCTGTAATAAAATAATGTCCATAAAATAGGTTAGGAAAGTAATTTTTGTGGTTGTTCCCCAATGTTAAATTATGGTAGTTACATCAACATAGATTGATAGGTTGTTTATGAAATAAAAACAAGATCTGAGGATCTAGTTTCAGAGTCAGAAAATTGAATTCTTTGCTGAAAGATCTTGCCGTAGGTGGAATACTTGGGAAGTAGTGGCCCACCAGCCGGCAGGTCAGAAAACCAAAAGAGGAGTGGGGCACCTAGGTGGCTCAGTCAGTTTCCTGTCTGACTTTGGCTCAGGTCATGATCTCACTGTTCTGAGTTCGAGCCCCACATTGGGCTCTGTGCATACAGGTCAGACCCTGGAGCCTGCTTCAGATTCTGGATCTCCCTCTCTCTCTGCCCCTCCTCTGCTTACACTCTCTCTCTCAAAAATAAATAAACATTAAAAAAAAAAAGTGGAGTGAGCTGAACTTTCTGCTGCACAGGGCATACCCTTTAATGATGCCTTTTCTACCTACCTACTACTTGCCTGTTTATCTTTTAAGTTTACTCATTTTGAGAGAGAGGCAAGGAGGGGCAGAAGGGGAGAGGGAGGAGGGGAGAGAGAGAGGGAGGGAGAGAGAGACAGAGACAGAGAGAGAGACACAGAGACTCCCAAGCCCAAGCAGGTTCCATACTGTCAGTGCAAAGCCCAATGTGGTGGGGCTCAAACTCAGGAACCACGAGACCATGACCTGAGGAAAAATCAAGAGTTGGTAGCCTAACCAAATGAGCTACCCAGGTACCCCAATGATGCCCTTTTTATTTTTATTTATTTATTTATTTATTTATTTATTTATTTATTTAACGTTTTATTTATTTTTGAGACAGGGAGAGACAGAGCATGAACAGGGGAGGGTCAGAGAGAGGGAGACACAGAATCTGAAACAGGCTCCAGGCTCTGAGCTGTCAGCACAGAGACCGACGCGGGGCTCGAACTCACGGACCACGAGATCATGACCTGAGCTGAAGTCGGACGCTCAACCGACTGAGCCACCCAGGCGCCCTAATGATGCCCTTTTTAAAGTCAAAGGCTTACTGACTGTGCCTGGCTAATATGCCAATGACCACTGGACTAATCTTAGTTTTACCTACTTTTGTACTTGGTTACATCCCCCAAGTATATGTTTTTTTCATATCTCTGATCTTATATAGATACAAGGCTGAAAACCTTTACTTTCTCCTCAAAGGTTACAGAAGGATGAGATAATCGTATCATTGTTTTAAAATTCTAATTCTTATACACCCAATTTTCCACGTGAATTTGCATTGCTATCCCCTGAAATTGATCTGAATCCTCCTTTGTCCATACTCAATTTCGAATTATTTAGAGAGCTCTATTGGTCGGTTCCTTCTAGAAATGAACATTCTGTGAGGGGTGGTAGGTGAGACAGCTGAAATTGATAGGAATTAGTTTCTTTTCTTTCATTTCATTCCTAGACCAACATCATCAGTATTACCTGGAAACTTGCTAAAAGTAAAAATTACTGGGCCTCACACTACAGCTACTGAATTAGAAGCCCCAGATCACCAGTCTGTTTTATTAAGCCTTTCTGGTGATTCTAATATCTGCTCAAGAATCATTTAGTCTAACACATTAGGGAAGAATTTCTCAAGTTCCATCTGAAACCAGTCTGAAATGATTGCCCAGAGGAGTACTGAGAGGGCTAAAGGAGGAAGTGATAGCAGGCCCTGGGGACAGCAGAAGAGAAGGTAAGGAGGTAGCAGGTGAGGTGGGAGCCAGCATGGCCCTTCCAGGAGCCAGGATAGGATCAGTAGCTGTGTCCATGAGGGCAGTGTTAGATAGACAGTGCAGGTCTAGCTGGGTTAAGCAGATGTCTCAGAAAACATACATAAACTCTACTCACCGGGTCACTGGCAGAAGGCAAAAGAACCTTCCAACACTGAAACTAATGATTCCACTTACAGAATGTTTACCATATGACAGTATCCCACTAAGCAATCTAAAAAATTATCTCCTGGGGTCCTCCCTAGAAAGGAGGGAGGGACATACAAACATCCTCATTTTGCAGCTGAAGAAAGGGAGACACAGAAAGGCAATTGCCTAAGGCCACACAGCGAGAGAAGGGGGAGCCAGAAAAGGAGCCATGCATCACATTGTTCTTCCTGCCCATTATTCACAAATAGGAGTCAGCATCTGCCAATGAATTGGGAAATGTTTGCACAGGTTGCCAGTCCAAAAGCAGCCTGACAACATTTGGAAAGCCTTTAAGAGTAATCCAGGCTCACTGCGCTTCCCTCAGTACGGTATGAATTACCTCCTCCCATCAATTCAAAGGGCCTTCTCAGTTTGCCTCCAGCAAAGCGATGATAAACTTTGCCTAGTCTTTACAAGGCCAGCATCATTCAAGTGAATCTTTTAAAAGCCAAGATATGTGGTTCACTTTTAAGTCAATATAAATATCTATGTTCTACCAAATAGGTTAGGAAAGTAATTGGACCAAGTTGTACCATTAATATCAAATGGTGGTAATTATACCTGACAACAGTTTATGGATAGACTGCTTATTAAATATAGAGAAGATGCAAAGATCTGGTTTCAGAGACAGAAGGCAAATTTCTTCACTGAAAGATCGTCTGTTTTGAACACTTAGGGAGCTGTGGCCAAGCTGCCTGCAGGATGTACATGGGAACAGGGGGACAAATGCCAACTATGTTCTGCAAGGTGTCCTGCCCCTATCTGCCAGTTACTCACCAGGATTTTGAGTCTTTTCAAAGCAGTCTTCCCATATGGGCAAGGCTGACTGCAAGGTGGGGGTACTGTACAAAAATGACAATCCCTCACAGAAGGGACCTCACTTGCCCAGTCCTATTTTCCTCGCTTCTGGGGGCTGGGAGGCTTTGTGAGGGTCTTGGTCACAGGGTAAGGGGCTTCGGGAACTTAGTCGAGGAAGCCTGTGCACCTGCTCTCTTAAGTCAGGAAACGTCGACCATGCTCTCTTGATCTCTAATACAAAGGAGTGACTTCTGCAAGGAGTGGACAGACATTCTTCTAATGGTGGATCCTTGCTGGTGTGGAAGCTGGGTCGTGACAGTGATCTGGTCTTTGACTCAGTGACAGGGCACCAGTAGGAGCAAGCAAGGGAGGAGAGGAAGCCCCGCCCCATGTGCACTTCTGGATGGGTTATTTTCCCATCTGAGATGATTGGCAGATACTCCTCACTGCCATTAGCATCAGACCAGGCCTGTCCCCTGGCACTGTGCTGGGTCACTGAATGGCCCACACCTCTCACGGGTGCCCCAGGCACATAAAGGTTTCACATGCCCTGCTCTGTAAGGTTCAAGTTCACCCCACTGGCATGGAGGCTCAGGAAGAGTTTCTCACCTGCTCCTGGGGGGGGGAGCGGAACTCCCTGGTTTTCCGGGCAGTCAGGGCTGCAGACATGTTCAAGGCCTGCATGAGCTCGTTGTAGCGGAACTTCTGATTTGCCTGGAGCTTAGAGACATAAATGTCGCCAAATGCCACAATGGCCTCCACTCGATGCTGCAGCTCACAGTCACAGAGATAGCTGAGGAGCTCACACATCTGCAACCAGAGCGTATATTTATGCTCATTTAACAACACTTCATAGACATTGGTGAAGCAGCTAGTATCCCCATTTTACAGAGGCTAACACTAAGACTTAGGCGCTCTAAGTGACTTGCCCAATGTCACACAGTGACCACAGAGCCGTTTACTTGGATCCAAGTCCGTTTGAACCCAGCCACCAGCCCTTTATCCTAAGGACAGGAGAACAACAGGAAAACGAGCTCACCAAAGAGAATAAACCTGCCCGTGTGAGAACGGCATTCCTAAGAGAATTCTTCCCTGGCTCTAAGCTCCCCATGGAAACCAGCACTCAACTGCATGGGAGAGCTCTGGTTCCTTCCTGACATCTTCTGGCTCCAGATGATGGGAACCAGAGACTTCTGTTCCCCTCTCTTTCTTTCTTGTTTGTTTGTTGGAACTGCTTTGTCTGCCACCAGTTCTTTCGGACTGTTACTAGTCCTGATCTTATCACTACTTGCACTTTCGCTAATAAGAAAAACAGCAGCCAGAACTTATTGAGCTCTAATCACCCGACTCTGTGTTAGCCACTTGCCAGACCTGCTCCTTCAAACCTCAGTGTGTTCCCGATACTTTTATTCAGGCATAAGTTCTACGAACCCATCTCCACGTAACCCCTTGCATGACTAACAGACACTCTCCAGTCTGTCTGGGCAGAGACAATAATGCCCCTGGTGTGCTCTTACCTAGCAGGCTAGTCTCTGGCGTATCTGCAGGTGACCTAGGACCCAGAGCACATGCCCGTCACACTTGTGATTACAGTTATCACATCTGATTAGAAGCTGTATGTGCCAATGAAATAGGAAAACTAAATTGAAAGACTAGGGAACATTCGCAAAAGGCTAGTTGTTTTTTTAAAAAAAATACTCAAAGTTGGGTGTGAGTTAGACAACTACAAAAAATTGGGGGAAAATCATTAAAATCTACAAGTGTTCTGCACTCAGGTTGCTTTCCAATTACCTCTAAATCCACAGTCTATCTTCAAGATACCCCCAAAACTGGCCATCAGGCACATCACACTGTATGTGACAGGTGTCATTTATGCAAAAGAAAGGACTCTACATGCCAAGCAGGGACTCACATGGAAGAAAAAGTCTCAGCTCCACATCTGAAGAGCACATTCATGTTTTAATAAAAATGTTTAAGGTATCTATGTAAAATTTGTTACGTATCTCCTCTACATACAACATTTTGATGAACTGACACCTACCAATCCCACCACATTAGGTAAGAGAGCTTCATTTGGAGATTCTAACACGGTTTATGATAAGATATATTTCATACCGTATTTTAATGATAAAAGTGAATATTACGTTTTATTCAATTATCATCCACATTTTACATATTGTGAAGCGAAGGCTTTGGGAGGCTACTGACTTGGCAAGCCTGTAGAGCTGCTATGTGGTCGAGGGATGCCCGAGCCAGGCTGACTTTGTGGAACAGACTGTACTGCTCTGTCCACTTTCATTTCTCTTTTCTCAGTGCCCAGAAGACAATAGTTATCATCTTCAGCGTATCGCTGCTGCCAGCTTCCCTCTGGTAAGACTATGTCTTACGAAACGTTGCGGCTTCCTAGGTGATGCCAAGGGGGCAGCTCGAAGCGAGCATGCCTCTTCTCCTCAGCTCAGACGGCAGTTTGTTTGCATGCCAGGACAGCACATCTACACAGGCTTGGTGATCAGTACATGGCAACAAATGAGCCCAAGTGATGAGCATGGCCACCGTATGGACCAGTGTGGTCTTTTCCACAGCCAAAGGCTCTTCCTCCTCCTTTCCCGACAGGGGCTCACAGAGCAGCCATTTAGTCCCAAAGGGTAAGAGGTAAGATGAGGGCCAATCCATCACTAGTTCCGTAAAAACAATTCTAAGGCACGTGCCTTATTGATAAGGGTTAGCACTTTTCTCTTGACTTTGGGAGTACATTTCATGCCAGAGAAAATCATGAGCAGTGAATGCTCTCTATCCGTATTTCCACTACACTCCAGGTTTAGGCCAGCACCCTCAGTCCCAGCCTTAGCTCCAGGCTGCACTGTCACCCTCCCCCCGCACTTTGCAAAGGCAGGATCTTTGCTGCCCTGAGTTACCTGCAGCTTGACGGACTCTGGCAGTCGGGTCTGCAGTAAGCCTTTGACTGGAGCCTCCTTGCCGGCCTTTTCTCCGGCCTCCACTGCCTTCTCTTCCACCTGGGTCACTTCCTCCTTCTCTGCTCTGTTCTCAGTCTCCCCACTGTGCTCCCCAAACACAGAGGGATCGATCAGGAGGAGGATCTGCCTGACGTCATCGTCATCAAACACCCCCATGACCAGCAGGGTCCCGATGAGTTTCAGCACAGGCACAAACTGAAACTCTACAGACCCACCAACAGGGTCCCGGATGTGAGCCCCGCTGTGCTGCACTGCCTCTGTCAGCATGCTCAGTGCCTTCGTCTTGAGAATCTCCAAGGGGATCTCAGGGCTCTGCTTCTGGTGCTCCTCACTGGTCACGACAAAGCAAGGGGTGGAGAACCTGAACCCTGGCTTGAGGCACGTTCTCAGGCCCACCCCAGGCAGCCCGTGCCTCTTGGACTCATCTGGATACAGGCGGATTTTTCTGGTGGTGCTGGTGATGGGGATGATGTACTCATTCTTCATCATTAGCTTCCTCTCCTTAGCATTGGCCAGATGGATGCTGATGAGCAGGTCATAGAAACCAGACCGAAGGAGGCCAGGGAGGTACTTGTTGTCAATGGCGTAGAACAGCTGGGAGAGATCCACGTGGCCGCATAGGGCGTAGGCCACGCGGCTGTTTCCCAGGGCGCACACTGCACTGTAGAGTCGCAGCGTGTGGTAATGGAACTGCATCAGGTCCTCCTGCTCACAGAGCTCCAGGACATCCACACACCTGCGGATAGGACAAGCCATCAACCACTCCACGGTTGGAAAAGAATACACCAGAGCTCAGCAGTTCTTTGAATCCCCAGGGATTGCACTCAACTCAATGAGGGCAGAGGGCATAGAAGGATGAAGGAGCCTCTGCCCCCTGCCCTCGTACAGGTTATCATTCCTCTCTCATTTCTGGTCCTTATCCCAGTTCCTGATAATCCTCCCTAACTCAACGAGTTTCAAAAGTCTGAAAGACTTAAAGACATGGATTCCCAAATATGAAAGTGCTCCTTATTAAGGAAAACCCTCCCAAATGGAAAACTGAAAAACATTCAGGTGTGTGACAGAGGTGACTTGGTCCTCTTATTTGTGGGTAGAAGGGGATCCTCTGCTCCCCAATACAAGAGCCTCAGGCATAGCTGAAGGGGCACCTGGGTGGCTCAGTTAGTTAAGCGTCTGACTTTGGCTCAGGTCATGATCTCACGGTTCATAAGTTTGAGCCCCTCGCTGGGCTCTGTGCTGACAGTTCAGAGCCTGGAGCCTGGTTTGGATTCTGTGTCTCCCTCTCTCTCTGTCCCACACCCGCTTGTGCTCTGTCTCTGTCTTTCAAGAATGAATAAACATTAAAAAAAATCAGAAAAAAAAATGTAGCCGAAGCCCTCTGTCAATCCACCACCCACATCATCTGTATAATCTCCAAATCTACCGTCATCCACAAGGCCTTCCCTCCCCTGAAAACAAACACACCTGCACTCTTGTCCCGAGAGAAAACACTTTCCAATTTGAGTTCAGTTGGCAAAATCAATTCACTTTCTCCTTCCTGACTTTAGAAGCCCATTTACAAGTCTGTCTTGCTCCCTCATTTTTTGGGGGTGGTGGCTCAGGGCACAGCCTCTGATCCTTGCTTAGATTTTCTGTTTTGTCTTGCTCCTCACCATGGATCTGAGGATCCTTTGCAATTGGCATACTTGGCTGGACTCCTATTTGTTTCTTGCTCCTTCCCTATACCAGCCTGTCTTGCCGCTGTCCATGACCCAGCAGAATACCTAAATGGGAGCTGTGCAGCTATCAAATCCTTCCCCCTGCTCCCCCATTACTGTATGTTTTTAGTCCAACAGATCAAGGGGTGATAATAGGCTAACGATAAAATTTCTTTCTTTCTACATATAGAAACTATGCTAGTGTAGGGGCGCCTGGGAGGCTCAGTCGGTTAAGCGTCCGACTTCAGCTCAGGTCACGATCTCACGGTCCGTGAGTTCGAGCCCCACGTCGGGCTCTGGGCCGATGGCTCAGAGCCTGGAGCCTGCTTCTGATTCTGTGTCTCCCTCTCTCTCTGCCCCTCCCCCGTTCATGCTCTGTCTCTGTCTCAAAAATAAATAAATGTTAAAAAAAAAATTAAAAAAAAAAAAAAGAAACTATGCTACTGTAGATTCACCTACACAATTCCATTTATTTCTCCCTGCAGTCCTCTGGGTGGTCATGTATTTTATGTATCATGAGGAAACACAGGTAAGTTATAGGAGTCATTTACCCAAGGCCACAAGGCCAGAAAGTGATAGTGCTGGGATTAAACCCAGGCCATAATCCAGGAGTACTTCTTACCAAGAGGAGCCCAGGAGCCCATTCTTGGTTCTCTAGGCAAACTAGGCATGCCTCATTTTCTCCCTTCTTGTCATTAATGACATATATTTCAGGGTCACGTTACACCTTTTAATTAAAGGGATAGAAACACTCCTGACTTCGGACACTCAGAGAGAAGGCCCTGTGGGAGGCATATCATAGTGGATATTCTGCTGTTTCTAAGTGAATAATGTAAGTGAGGAAGGAAAAGAGACACTGAGGTTTTTGGGAAGAGAGCAGGGCCCCTAGCCAAGGGGGATGCTGCTCCTCCTCTTCTCCTGCCTGCCTCCCAGGCCTGCCCCCTCCTCTGTGGGTCCCTCCACTACCTGTTCTCCTCAGGGATGTGGAGTGCCATCATCTGCAGGGGCTCCAGGCACTGCACCACCCAGCCATGGCGCTCGCTCACCCGTTCCGTCTCCACCTTCAGGAAGCTGCTGGGCATGCGGCTCCAGAGCACGGGCTGGATGGTTTGGACGTCCAGCCGAGGTGGACACTGCGGAACTGGGTTCTTCTCTTCACTCTTAAATATGGCCGCCGACAAGGGCATCGCATTCTGGGGCAAGGCAGAAAAGGCATTCAAAGGGAAAGACAGGTGTACTACAGAGATGCTCAGTTGCTGGATAATGCAACATGGCCCACGATAACCAATATGGTGAGTATGAACTAAAGAGAGACAAATCAATCCGGAGACCTTTAAGGCTTTGCCAGCCTTAATTAAAACCTTGCATGATGGGTTATATTAACATTAAGTAATTCTTTCAGCACCCAGTACAGGGCCTGGGTGAGAAGGGATTCCCTTGTTTTCTGAGGCTTAGAAAATTTTCCCCTAATGGTCAATGCTGCCTTCTTTTATCATAGCCATTGGATGAGGAGGCTGACCAATACCTTCAGCTTCCCAAGTTCAAACTGAAACAATGAAGTGCTCGTGGGCTGCAGGAAGACTGCTGGAAACACTTTGGTATTGGGCTCCACCTGGAAACCAAAACAAATGGAGGTTTGCTCAGAATTATAAAATCACAGATGGCTAAGTCATTGGGTGCATTCATCAACCCCCCCATTCTAACCCTAGCTGAAACAGGACAACTCCCTGGCGGGTCATTCTCTACTCCTCAGAAATTCTGAGACCTGGTGCTTCTGGGAGTGCAGTCACTGCTCTCCACCTTATTCCTGCCCCCCGCCCCCCCTCCGCGCCCCCCCCCCCCCCACCGCGACTTGGGGCTGAACAATCCCACAGTCTTTCATTTTCTCTCGCTGATAACAGTAGCCAAAATCTTCTTCCAGTACTCAGGACAGTCACACGTGGGGAGCTATTAACATACCACCAAGGGTAATGCCTGCTTTTATTCACGGAATGATGTGATTCCTGGCTCGTCATAGAGCAGGGAGACACCTGGCATGCAGGTGGCACCATCATTCGTCACTCCTACCCTCAGGAAGTCATCACTGAGGATGGTGCAAGGACTTCAGTGTTATTTCTGAAGGCAAAAAGGACTTTGGGGAGGCAAGCCCAAAGGGCGTCATAGGACAGAGCTTTTCAACCTTGGCACTACTGACCCTTTCGGCTGGGTGGGTAACTCTTTGTTGTAGGGCTGTCCTGTGTGTTGTAGGACAGATAGCAGCATCCCTGGCCTCCACCCAGAAGATGTCAGTACTACTCTCTACCCCCAGCACAGTCATGACAACTAAAAAAGTCTCTGTTGATTGCCAGATGTCCCATGAGGGAAAAGCACCCCCAGATGAGAACTGCTGTTTTACAGGCAAGGGCTTCCCTGAGATAACATATAGAGGCTGCTTCCAGAACCTATCTCCTTTTCTTAGAACCTCTCCTTTTTCTTGGTTCCTCTGGACTTCTCTGTAACCCCCTTGTCACTCTTTATGACTCTAGAGCTCACCTTAAATAGTGTAGGATTCACTGTCTTCCAGCTGCCACTTAGATGAAGTGTGTGAATTTATTTATGACAGTAGGGGCTCCACTTATCATCTGCCCATGTTGATGAGCTTTTTAAAAAATGTTTATTTGTTGAGATAGAGAGAGAGAGAGAGAGAGAGAGAGAGAGAGAGAGAGAGAGAAAGAGAGAATCCCAAGCAGGCTCTACTCTCAGCATGGATCAATTTCACAACTGTGAGATCATGACCTGAGTAGAAATCAAGAGTAGGATGGTCAACCGACTGAGCCACCCAGACACCCCTGATGTAGGACCATTGATGAGACTTGGAGACCATGGAAACAGAAAGGTGACTTTAATTCTATCAACTAAAGTCCTTTGCCTTTAAGTAAATTCAGACATTAGGAAATTCTTGCAACTCTCTTGCAGTTAGGGAATGTTGAGTATCCTGGACACACTCTAAGGTGGCCCCCAGGGAGCCACTCTCTCCTACAATCCCCTCCCCAGAACCTATATCTTGTTTCTAACAAATAGAATATAGCAAAAGGGTGTAGAGATTGCTACTCCCTTGATTTGGTTACGTTTTGTAAGACTGTGTTTCGGTAGACTGGAGAGAAGGTTGTCTACCTGGCGTTGGAGAAAGAAGCTACCATGGTGTAACAGAGCCTGTGACTACATGACAGGAGATTTCAGGGGGGTTCATGGGACTGGGAGTGCCCCTGGATGCAGCCATCAAGAAAGGGACCCTGAAACCTACAAACACAAGCACCTAAATTCTGCCAACAAGGATAGGACATGCCTTGTCGGCACTGAAGATGGAAGAGGCCACATGAGAAGGAATATGGACACCTCTGGGAAGGAAGGGGAGGGAAGGAGAAAAGAAAGCAAAGGAGAACGGACCTCAGAACCTTGGCCTATAACTACAATGGATCCTGATGACAACCTGAATGAGCTTAGAGTGGATTCCTCCCACAGCCTCCAGACAGAGGCAGCTCAGCCCAGCTCATGCCTTGACTTTGGCCTTGTGAGAACCTGAGCAGAGAACCCAAACTTACAGAATTGGGAAATAATAAATGTATGTGGTTTTAAGCTATTAATTCTGCGGTCACTTGTTAAGAAGCAATTAAAAAACTGAAACAGTGGCTTCACAGCCAAGTTGGTCGGTTTGATAACAAATACTTAGCAAGCACTTACTAGGTGCCAGGTCCTATGTCAAGCACGGGGACAGCAACAGGCATGACAGATGGCCTCTGTCCTCTAGGAGATGACATTCTGGATGGGGAGCTTCCATTTTTTTTTTAAATTTATTTTTGAGACAGAGAGAGACATAGCATGAGCAGGGGAGGGGCAGAGAGAGAGGAGACACAGAATCCGAAGCGGGCTCCAGGCTCCGAGCTGTCAGCACAGAGCCCGACGCAGGGCTCGAACCCACAGACCGTGAGATCATGACCTGAGCCGAAGTCGGACGCTTAACCGACTGAGCCACCCAGGCGCCCCAAGGGGAGCTTCCATTCTAATGTTAGGAGCAGCGAGCCCAGATTTGAGGCTGCCGTGGAGTGCCATGGACCTTTTTTCTATTTAAGGTACCTTTTATCTCTGGCTGATCTCTTTTATCCTTGCAATAATAGACATTTTATTTCTGATCACGTGTGAAGGTCAGGGCATAGGAACTGGCCTGAATTGAAAGCTAACCCCTCTCGTAAATCTGAGTCTTGTAGCTGACTCTGTTCTCAGAGCAGTGTGGCTGGGGTGGCAATAACTGAGTATCTCTTGAACATACATTTTATTTCTCATTTCTCCCATGATTACGTAAATTAAGTGCGGCAGAAAGAGATTTTCAAACTACACAGCAGTATTTAACGGGAGGTCTAGAAACATGGTCTGAGAGAATCCTCCTCTCATTATTTTGGTCACTGGTCCTTTCTGAATAGAAACCAGTATATAAATATTGCTGCCCTGTTCCTCTTGAGATAATTGAAAAATGAAAATGGCCTCGGCTGCAGAATAATAATCATCCCACTGCCGGGAGACCAGATGCATGGCTGGACACGTTGGTGTCTCGCCTGGAATGAAAAAGGGGTTGGCCGGGTGTGAGACACCTGAGGGCTCCTGTGCTGAGCCCTGGCACCGTCCCGTTCACGACAACATGCCTCTGGGCGGGACGCAGGACTGGGGCCACTGAGCAGGGAAATCAGGATTTGTATGCACGGAGTGGAGGAAGGCATCTCAGGAGGTGGGTCGGTGCCAGCGCACAGCTGGGAGAAGACAACGGACCAGCCCAACGTGACCTAGGAACTACTGGGCAAGTCAGGATACCAACAGCCACGGTGTCCTGTTGTCTGTTGTGACATTTCCTCCTGCATTATGGGCTCTTCCCAGAGGCAGGCAAGTCACTGCTGCTGTGAAGGCCATGGGCTGTTTATTTATTTATTTAGGGACAGCAGAAGCCCGACTAGCCTTCAGAGTTATTAGATGCTTTAGAGCTCTCTGCAGCTCAGGGAGCACCCTTCAGTCAAACTCATTTCAAAAGTTAATGGGAAAAAGCTAATGGATTCTGA
Source organism: Neofelis nebulosa (assembly GCF_028018385.1). Classification (NCBI taxonomy): domain Eukaryota; kingdom Metazoa; phylum Chordata; class Mammalia; order Carnivora; family Felidae; genus Neofelis; species Neofelis nebulosa. The sequence continues at coordinate 69,842,352 of NC_080788.1, read as the reverse complement.
AGGACGGCAGTAATGTATATAAGCATTTTCTCAGGGGGCTGGGGAGTGGGGAGTGGAATCATGAGAAAGCACTGGAAGAATAATACGTTACTTTCTGCCTCAAAGCCTGGTTTTGCAAAGGCCTCTTGCTGGAAAGACAGGTCCCTCCGGCTGCCCAGCCAGGCTGTCGAGTGATGTTCTTACTTTTTCCCAGGAGGACAGGGAGGCACACAGACTGGCATGCATTGCAGGAGATGCAGAAGGGGAGGTGGCAGATCCCACCAAACCCAGAAAGGGTTTGGTCCATCCGTTCTTGGTCACCAAACAATTCAGACTTGGGGCTACTCCGTCTCTCCCCGCCAGATGCCATCTCTTCAAGCACAAGGCAGACAAATGGCTGCCAAGAGGCTTTCCAGCCTGGAGGCTATAACATGGGGCTGACTGTGGAATCTGGGGTTTTAGCCATTTACACAGTAGTGGGATGCTTTTCATCTGCTGTAGTTAGCTAAAGGTCCTTAAACACTGTGCATGTCACTGTTCTGGTCAGAAACCTTCAAAAGCTCCTCAATTCCTATCAATACCTCCCGGTTTTTCCAAATGAATTTCTCCCCAATAACCGCAGAGGCCCATACTATGGTGGCCATTGTTCCTAAAGCGTACCTTATGCTTCCCTATCTCCATAAGGATATCTCCTGTGCCATTCTTTAAATCAAGGTTTCTCTGAAACGAATATTTCTCTGACCACTCTCAATGGAGAGAAGCTCTTCCTTCTCTGAACTCAGATGACACTCTTTGTCCACACGTCTCTATTCTACCTTGGAGTATCAAATAGGTTTAACAGAGAAATTTAACGCCTGAAGTTAGCCTTTTCCAGATATGCTTTGTAGAACTCCAGACTTCTAGAAAACTACTATGTATGTTAAAGTAAAACAAAACAAGCCAAAAATGCTTTTGGTTATGTAATATGAGAAATGCCTGGTTAGACAGGTTTCTTTCTGAAGTATTTTTTCAAGTTGTCCTGCACAAATGTTCATTGCCAATGTCAGAAGCAGGATATGATATGTGGCATTTCCCAAGCTTACCTGGCCATCAGGGATGAAGATCCTGCTTAAGAGACATAGGGCTTCTCGTTAATGACAGGTAAATCTACTTGTGTGTAACTGAGGGTTTTCCCCATAGTTCTATCAGAGCTTACAGTCAATGAAGCAGAGAAACACATTACTCATATAAATGCAGTTTTAAAAGATCCTGTAAGGAATTCATAAGGAATGAGAATAGCCTTTTTGCAAAAGGAATACACCTTGGCAAATGAGTCTGTTTTTAGGAGTCTGTATTTTGAGCACAGAAGTTTCCTAAAGCAAGGAGTATCTCTGCTCCCCTTTCAGATTTTGCATCTTATAGAGCACAGGTAACATAAAAGTTGCACAAGAAATGTTCATGGAATAGATGAATACCCTTTTAGAGACCATCACCAAAGAAAATCCTTCTTAGCTTGTAGAAAGATGACCAGGACATCTGATCAACCAATAAAGAACAATACTTTTCCCTATTTTCCCCTCTGTAGAAAACCAAGCCATTTTGTTCTTGTTTCTTTCCCTCGATGGCTTGTGAACCACGTGGGCTCCTCAACCCCATCTGCTGTGGTCGGGATGCTGATGGAGAAGAACGAGGAGCAGAGCCACAAGCACGCAGGCTGGGGATGCTGCTGTCTTGGCCACAGAGCCACCCTTACCTGATAGCAGGTACCGAGCTCTCTCCCATTGGCTGAGAAAGACAACATGCCCATCGCCAGATCCACGAGGCAGCCGATCTCCAGGTCCACGTTGCTCCGGCTTGATCTTTGCGAAGTGGCCACAATATCCCCGCCCCAGACCATGTAGCAGTTGCTGCGTTTCACACTGGAAACCAGAGAGAGAGGAAAAAGCACAGAATCTGGCCTGGGGCAGTGTGCAATCAAGGCTCAGGAACGAAATGCCCCAGAAACCTTCCAAAGAAGCTTTCCAGTCAGCACCCAGCAATTTTTTTTTTTCTTAAACACATTCATCCAGCTTCATCCTAATTTTCTCAGACATGACCACTCAATTTAAGGATGTGGCAATCTATCAGAATACTTTGGTCCAGAGAGCACGATGTTTTGGTAACTGTCTCCCGGCTCAACGTCAATTCACCTTTCTGAAATGGATCATGGGGATGGTAGTATTCCCAACTCAGAGATCGGAGATGGGGGCACAGGGAAGGTGACCACCACGCAAAGATTTATACAGGGATTTGGTATAAGAGGCACAAACAAAACTCTGCAGTGTCAGTGAAAAAGGCTGTAACACACTTGAAAACTCAGGCCCGCATTCCTTAGGATGGCAGACCCAGGCTTGCTTGCAAACTAGGTCACAAGTGGTCTGATGCCCAACTACGTCCTTGACTTACACAACCTGGCCCTACCCTGGAGTTCTGCTCCCTGAACTCTTCACCAACTACCAGCTTGGGTGCCTTTCTTAGCTGGCTGCCTACCTACCCCCACAGTGTAGACTCCATCATAGGCATTTATATTCAAAAGCCAATAGTAATAACCAAAGAGAGGCACTAAGGCTCCAAAGCCCGATTCCTTAATTAAGAGATTTCAAATCCTGGGTAGGCTTTGGAGAAATTAGTGGCAGAGGTGATTCTCAGAGCCCGTCAATGTGGCTGTGGGCAAGAGACAGATGATTTGGTCTCCTTCTACTAAGCCCAGCCCTGATGTACATTGCCTGAAGAATCAGTTGTTTGAAGTACCATAAAGTGCTTTTTCTTAGGCTAAACAAGAGCATGACTCTCTACCTGTTGCTTTAATGCAGTCCCTTTAAATACCTAGGGTCAACCTGATTTGACCCTGGGAAGTTAAAGCTTTGATTAGAATTCTCCAAGGTTCTTTCCAGCTCTAGAAGTATATAATTTCCTCCCCTGAGACCAGAAATCCCCTTTGTCAACATACGCTCACCTCCTCTCCTACTCCCTCTCCTTTGGGGGACCAGTGGGGCCAGTTTCTCAGTGTGAATGACCCTCAGGCAGAGCCAGTGCAAACTGCCCCTTCCAACAAGTGACAGCCACAGCGAGATTTCCATACAGGTTAAACTTCAGCCATGCTATTACTGCCGTTCAGTGATTAGAGTCCCAAGTACATTGATGCCTACTGCAGAAGTCCATTGCTAACATAGTGAAGTGGTGGGAACGTGAAGTGACATGCTTCGGTCATATTTTAAAGGGGCCAAATTTGAAATTCCTCAAAACATCGGACATTGTTCCTGTATTTACTTCTTATTGTGCAAGACAAAAAACTAAGAATTACTGAGCACCAACTATCTACTGGGTCTTGTTCCAGATGCTAACGAGTCACTTTTCAAAATAAATGTTGTCACTGAGGCTCAGATAAGTGAAGTCATCTGTCTGGTGTGGCACCATCAGCAAACTCGAGTAATAAACCCAGTTGGGATGGACACGTCAGCTTTTTGTTCTCCTGGCTCAAGAGCAAAGTCTTCTGACTTCAGTCAACTGCTTTCAAGTGCTTTCCTTACCAACCCAACAAGATATTGGATGCTGTTTGTAGCGTCTATTCTGGGTCTTGTAATATATAAAGGACATTTAGTAATAGTAGTAATGTAATGTGTTTATTCAGTTCCTGGGTCAAGACATTGTTTTAGGCATTTTTCCAGTTATTTCCTCATTTAATCCTCCTATCACTCCATGAGACTGAAACTATTATCCTCATTTTATAGGTGAGGAAGTTGAAGCCCTGGAAGGCTAAATGGCCCAGGACGTCCTGGAACTCAGTTTAAAACCCAAGCAGTTTGCTTCCAGAGTCTGTGCTCTTAACCACCTACCCACAATGGTCCTGCACGATACAGTGATTATAAGTGACCTTTCTGGTCACCAGTGTTTGATGACCTGGTAGCATCTAAAGAACACTGCCTGCAAAATGTTCCTGACTTGGTAAGGATAAAGGTCAGCTTGCAAAACAACCTATTATATCTCTAAACATGTCTGTTTGGCAAAGACTCTATTAAGTCTCACTTGGGTGGAAGTAAGGCATGGTCTCCTGGGTCACCTCTGGGGCAATGCTGGCTGGAGATTCTTTCCCTGGTGGCAATCAACCCTCAACCCTCCTCTCCCCCCTCAATGGACCAGGGGGAAGGCCTGAGTGTACCTAAAACCTGCTTTCCCAAAAGATCTCTACGTTATTGTTCGTGAACTTGCTGTATCTCTTTTACGTTCTTTATGCTTTCAGACACTTCACATTCTTAGGATGAGGAGTTCTGAGTCTATCAGTTGCTATGTGATGCAGTGCATCTTTGTATTTCTTCTGAATTGACTTCTTTCAAGCACCCAGCGGTTTTTCTCTGTCTTGTTCTGATGTTGCCGAAATTGGGGCTTGCCCAGAACGCACAGAAGAGAAGTGTTTGAGAGGGGGCACAGACTCCCAGCTGTCCATTTCTATCTCCTACTCCTGGGTCATTTTTTTTTTTAAAGTTTACTCATTTATTTTGAGGGAATGAGAGAAAGCAAGCAGGCGAGCATGTGCGAGTGAGGGAAGGGCAGAGAGAGAGAGAGAAGAGAGAGGGGAGGGAGAGAATCCCAAGCAGGCTTTGCACTGTCAGCGCAGATCCCAACACGGGGCTTGAACTCACCAACTATGAAATCGTGACCCGAGCCAGAATCAAGAGTCGGACGCTTAACCGACTGAGCCACACAGGTGCCTCCATGGGTCATGTTTGATACCGTGATGGAATTATCCTCCATTTTCACTAATACACTTCTGCCATAGTATTGCCTATTTAGTGAAGGATTTTAAGCCTGTGCTTCACTTTTCCTTTTTCATAGATACTGGGATGTTTCCTTCTTTTGGGGTGTTGGGTGGAAGGGAAAAGAAGACAGCTGCAGGGAGAGAGTGAGGAGCCTGGTGGCTGGCCCTGCCCGCTTGGAAGCCCCCTTACCTTTCGTGGACCCGGCCTCTTTCATCCCCTAGAGTAACAGTCACTGTGCAGTTTTTACTCAGGTCAAACTTTTCGCTGTACAAGTGATAGTCCGGAGTCACCCATCCGACCCAGACGCAGGAGGGGTCCTGTCCAGCGAAGATGCGGATTGCATAGTAGCACTGCTGGGGAGAGACCACAGAGGGGAGTGAGTGGCCCCTGGTGTGGGGGCCAGACATGACAGAACAAATGCAGGAGCCCACGTGGCCCTCTTTCCTTAAAAGGCACACACCGCTCTAGAGCTGGACTGCACTACACTCCAGACTCAGGACAGGCTAACTAGAGAATCTGCCTTCCCTATTTTTCCCTTTTGTGTGTGCTTTAGCATGAAGACAATCGAGCATTTAACCTATCAGGGGAAGCCGTTCAGAATGGCCAGCACAGAACCCTCACCCTCTCCTGGGCACTGCCCTTGCCCTCAGGAGAGAATAGTTGACAACTTCTGCTGCCCTTTCCACTTCCACAGGGATGTCCAAAGTATTTTTTGTGGTTGTTTCGAACGTCTTAAAAAAGATGCTGTAAAAGCAGCAGCTCACATGGTGGCCGAAGGCGCCCTGTGTGGCCATCAGGCTCAACGACAGGCAGTATTGAGAATTACAGCAGTTACTGGCTGGCATCGCTACCTGAAACACTATGCTATGACACTAGCTAAACCACGAGGTAAGTGACTGCTTCATCACGTGCCTTGTGAAATTGAGCACATTTATTCTTAATGAAGTTACTTTTATTTGGAGCCTGTTGTGTTTTTTTTTTTTTTTTTTGATTAGGAGACAAAAGGGTCAGCCGGTCAAACGGGGGCTTGAATCTCACCGCCAGCAGCTATTAACTGAGTGCCTTGGGCAAGCCATTTGTCCTCTATGTGTTTCAGAGTGCATAATATGGTCCCTCTTGTGGGGATGCCGTGGGAATTAAGCGGGAAGATCAGCATAGTACCCTGCACTTCCTGTGACTTCCTGATGATAGTTAACCTACAAGCTTGTGGTTGCAGGATAAGTTTATAGAAGGGATGCCATGGGGGTGCCTGGGTGGCTTAGTCGGCTAAGCATCCGACTTTGGCTCAGGTCATGATCTCGCAGTTTGTGAGTTTGAGCCCCATGTTGGGATCTGTGCTGACAGCTCAGAGCTTGGAGCCTGCTTCACGTTCTGTGTCTCCCTCTCTCTGCCTCTCCGCCACTCACATTCTGTCTCTCTCTCCCCCCAAAATAAACAAACATTAAAAAAAGTTTTTAGAAGAGGTGACATGCATTTCTTGCAAAGAAACGTTTTTGTCAGGTGCTAAAGAAGGATGAGAGAAAGAAAGACATTATCAAGTGTTGCTTTCTGACTACTGTCTAGCTATATAGAAAAGAGACCAACATCAGTTTCCATCATCTGGACCATTCCCTGCTCATACTTCTCACTTGATTCTTTCAACATTATTGCTGGCACTGCTCAGAGACATGGGAGAGTTGATTCACAGAAGTTTACACACAAGAGCAAACAAGAGGATTAAATTAAGGAGCCCCCTCCCCCCCACCATGTTCATTTCAATCAGAAAGGCAGTACTGGTCCCTGGTGGCAACTGGGCACAAGTACACCATGATGCCCAATTATAGCTCCAGGTGGAGCTTCTCCTTTGTACTAAACAACTGTCTTTCTTTTCCCCATTTGAGAAATGTTGGAGTTGTGTTCTGGAAGCATCAAGATGGATATTAAAAGGCACAGTAATTGGCAATTAAGGAGGATCTCTAGACAGATCTTTGCTGTAAGGGGCATATTCCCAGGCACAACAAAGAATCGAATCATGAAAACCATAATTGAGAACATTTACTTACTGTTGTTGTATGAGAGAGTATTTCTTGCATCTGTTTCCTGGGGTGGGGGCAGAGGGAGGAGATAATCCATGTTTTAGTTATTCAGCTGTACAGAGAATTCCACAATTCGGACAGGCAATTAATCTACCTTTAATGATGAAGGCAAGGTTAGAAAACTATTTTCTATACACGAGTGATCCCAACTGGTCTTGGTACTTGTGCATTTGTAATCTGCTACCACAAGCCAGGACTGTGACTTGTTACTCTTGTCTCTCAGCCCAGATGGTAAGTGAGAGCTAGGGAGCGGTTGAAGAGACTGAAATAACATAGGCAGGGATACCTCTCAATACCTTGTCCTGTTCTTTCAAGCAGCTGTACTTGTTTAAAGCTGGGTAGATACTGAAACCCTAGAGGCAACCCAGACAAAACAGCTCTAGATAGGCAGACATACATCGATGATTAGAAACAGACATTAAAGGAAAGAAATACAGCAAGGAACATATATATTCCTTATCAGGAGGGAAGAAGTCTTAGTACTCCTAAGTCACATAGCTGCTGGGCTGGACACCGGCCACAGTTATACAAAGACAGTAGTATTTGCCTTGAGAAGCTTTTAATTTCACAAAGGCAACAATTGCACCCTCTTATGCACCTTCTATTCCAAAAACATAGGATTTGTAGGCTGCAAGGAGGCTAAGGACCCAGAGGGCTCAGCAAGAGTGCAAACTTTTCCCCTGGATGTGACCCTGTTTAGCTTGACTGGTCCTCTAATTATGCACTGCACAAACACACACATGCATACCTGACTGAAAGTGGAGAGAACCCTACCCACGTGTTCCAGTTGTACCCGGGTGAGATGGGGGACACATGAGAGGCTCAGCTGGTTAAGTGGCCAACTCTTGATTTCAGCTCAGGTTATGATTCTATGGCTGTGCGATTGAGCCTCACATTGGGCTCCACACTGACCATGGAGCCTGCTTTGAATTCTCTCTCCCTCTCTCTTTGCTCTCTCTCCTGCCCCTCCTCTCTCACTCTCTTGCAAAAATAAATAAGTAAACATTAAAAAAAAAAAAAAAGAGGGCGCCTGGGTGACTCAGTCGGTTAAGTACCCAATTTTGGCTCAGGTCGTGATCTCATGGTTCGTGAGTTTGAGCCCCGTATAGGGCTCTGTGCTGACAGCTCAGAGCCTGGAGCCTGCTTCAAATTCTGTGTCTACCTCTCTTGGCCCCTCCCCTGTTCATGCCATGTCTCTGTCTCCTTCAAAAATAAACATTAAAAAAAAAAAAAGAAAGAGAAGAAACAGAAAAATGGAAAGCCAACTTTACAGCACACACGATGAGCACCTCTGAGAGTGGGAGGCCTCGCCCTCACCTTTTCTGGAATGCGTCACTGTCCAAGCAGGGGCTGTGGCTGAAGGAGGAGTGGCATTCGACAGGCATGCTCAGGCGTAGGTAGATCATGTTGGCATTGCTATTCTGTGTGCCGAATGTCTTGTGGGTCACCTTGAGGCATGGAGGGCTGTCCATAGTGCCATCTATCCTCACAACCTGGAAACACCATGGGTCCTTACCTGACACACCTGATGGCCCGACCTTGACCTTGTCCCTCCTTCCTTCATTGATATTTCATATGTCATGGCTTTCTGTGAACTATAAAAGTTGTCACCAGTGATAACCAAACCTTATTCTCACTGTTCCTCGGATCCTGCTCCATACAAAATAACAGATCTGCCTCTGGCTAGAGAAATTAAAGATATAAAAACACGCTCATTGGGTTTTCTGCAAGATCAAGGGTGGCGAACAGGTGTAACAGAGGTGGTGGTATCTGAATGATGCAGCATGGCATCTGCTGGGGATGACTTTTCAGGTCAGGGGGTAAGTAGCTCAAGAAGAAGATGCTTCCAAAGATTTCCTTTGTCAGTGGGCAAGTGGCTATTTAAGGAAAAAACAGAAAGCCCAAAGCTTGACAAGACACATCACAGCTCCCTTGGAGGGGTTGTCTCCCACCCTGTGCATTTCTCAGCCCTGCCCCAATCACAGCCTAAGGGTTGAAGTGCCTGTAAATATTGGGGAAATTCCCAGGGTGCCTGGATGGCTGAGTCAGTTAAGCGTCTGACTTCAGCCTAGGTCATGATCTTGCAATTTCTGAGTTTGAGCCCCACGTCAGGCTCTGTGCTGACAGCTTGGAGCCTGGAGCCTGCTTCAGATTCTGTGTCTCCCTCTCTCTCTGCTCTTTCCCTGCTCATGCTCTGTCTCTCAAAAATAAATAAATGTTAAAAACATTTTTTTAAGTGACAATAATAATTAAAGAAATACTGGGGAAATTCCCAGCGCTGGGGCACAGCATCTCAAGGGGTGGGATTGGAGGAGGAATGATGAAAACTGGTTTTTTTAAAATGTGTGATAGGGGAGGGTGCAGAGGAAATAAACTAAGAAATAATAAAAATAACAACAACAACAACAACAATAATATTTTTCTTATGGTCTAAGCATTCTAGAGAATAGTTCCTATCCTGGGGTGAGTGTGCTTACATATTTTCGTGTGGTTTGTAGATGGTTCTAATAGGGTCTCTAGACTCCATCCATTTGTCAAACAGGTTCATTAGTTTATGAGCCAGCTTTCTAAGGTGCTGATCATCAGGTAAGAATCAGAGAAATCAAAGTCTCTGCTATTTAAGACTATGGGGACAAGTAGAGGACTAAGTGTTGGTGCCTGTTGGGTTTGCATTGGAAGGTCAGGAGAACTTACCGCCAGGTGGAAGCAAGCCACTGCATCTTGCCTCAATGAAGCTGATCTATCTGACTTTGCATCAGCCCCCTCACCCATCTCCTCACTCCCCATGAGAAAACCACTGTGGGCACAGGCAAACGGAGCCATGTAGATGTTCACCCAGCACCTTCATCAGGCTCCTTACAATCTCTGGCTCTTCCCTACTCCCTCCTACAAGATGGGGGCATCATAATCAACTACTACATGTCGGTCTGAAATGCTGGAAGCAGTTCTGCAGAAACTATCTGGGTCTAAAAGACATTACATTAGGAGCAAGAATTCTGTCTAGGACATATCGTCTCGAGTATCAGTAACAAACGCTCTCAGGAAAACAACAATTAAGGTCTTTGGATACTGTATGGGTATTGCCACAGCAATGCAGGAACATCTGGAGGATACACAGTAGCCCAAAGGCTTGGGGACTGATCTGCAAGGATGGATGTGCGAGGTGGGCGCCAATTGCAAGGTGCCACTGAGCTGCCCCGGTGAAGGTGGCCACGATTACAGCCCTGAGCGCCAGCTGAGGAGGTGGCTGGGAGGTCGCCAGGGCATGGACTTAGGTAAGCAGCTGCCTGTTGACACAAGCATTAGCAGGAGCTTAGGGCCTTGGCCCACCTGCCCTGCCGGGGCCAGCCACAATGTGTAACATTACCTCTATGTGCGGATGATCCTTTGGCACGTTGACAAATGTCGGGAGGCGCTTGCTGAACCACATCGCCACGTCTCGGTTCATGTTGACAGCAAAAGGCTCAAAGCCCTCTTGGAGGCCGCACATGGTATAAAACTTGAAGGTACTGGCATCCATCCCAAGATTCATGCGGCCGATCTGAGACAGTCCCAGAGAGCAGATGGGCACGAAGCCTGCAGAATGGCGGGAGAGAGCCTGCTTCAGCCCACGGGACCAGCCCGGAAGCTGTGAGGGAGTCAGACCCTGGCTTCTTCAACAGCTCTGAGTCCCAGTAGGAAACAAGGGACACCATCCTTGGTCTTTCTTCCTGGCACACAGACTCCAACAACAGGAGGTCACACGGACTCTGTGGCTGCTGCTGGTGTATGGGGAAGATACCTGAATTTGGTTCAAAATTATTTGGGTGGGGGGAACCATCATTCAGCCTAGATTATTCTTTTTTTTTTTTTAAACTTTTTTTTTTTAATGTTTATTATTTGAGAGAGAGAGAGACAGTCAGAGAGCAAGCAGGGGAGGGGCAGAGAGAGAGGGAGACAGAATTGGAAGCAGGTTCCAGGCTCTGAGCTTCTAGCAAAGAGCCAGACACAGGGCTGGAACCCACAGACTGCAAAATCATGACCTGAGCTGAAGTCGGCCGCTTAACCGACTGAGCCACACAGCCTTAAGATTATTCTTAAGGTGTTAATAAATATCAGCTGGAAAAGTAAAACCAGTAAGAGGATAAGTAAAATTCTTTACCTATGCTTTAGTTAAAAGTGAGATTAGGCCATGGGAAATTTGAAACACTGCCCCAAATGAAACAACACGAGAAGCCTCAAGAAGGACTTAGTACCCAGGGGTGCCTGGGTGGCTCTTTTGGTCGAGCGTCCGACTTGGGCTCAGGTCATAAGCTCGCAGTTCATGGGTTCGAGCCCTGCATTGGGCTCTGCTCAGAGCCTGGAGCCTGCTTCAGATGCTGTGTCTCCCTCTCTCTCTGCCCCTCCCTGCTCATATGCTGTCTCTCTCTTTCTCTCAGAAAAATAAAAACATTAAAAAAAAAATTTTTTTTAAAGGACTTGGTGCAAATAGCCTAACGTCTCAGTGCCTTCCAGTGAAATAAGGAGTCTAACAGTTCTTCCCGTTTTGAGTCTGAGAAGTTTTACATGCTAACAAGGACTCTGTTGGTTTACAAAATACTATTTACAAACTGCCATACCCCCAGCCTGCTGTTGTGGCCCCCACCCGAGCAGGAGGTGACACTTTCAGCAGGAGCCATGGGAAGTTCCTTCCTCCCCTCCTATGGCTACGGTCTCTTTCCAAGCTCACTCCTGCATCCCATCATGTTAAAAAACTGCCATGCAGAATATTCCAAAGCAGAGGTTCAAACTGTTTGCTGTTCTTGTTTGTGGGCTATTTATAAATCATAATTGTGGACCAACAAATCAGCAGGGCTGGGAAAGCACTAATTATCCCTAGAGCACTCGGCAAGGGAGGAAGGGCTCTGAGGCCGGTGGCTAACACAGGGACTGGAGCCCCCACAAAGAAAACTGATGTCACTCCTAAGACAGGAGTGTTTATTTCAGGGGAAATTTAAAGGCCAACTTTGGGAGAATTTACATTCCACAATAAGAGGTTTTGTCCATAGACATCAAGGACAAAATTCACTCCTAGAGTCTATGCTTATGTATCATTACCTAAGTCACAAAGTGTCTATGTAGATGAGCCACATACGTGAAAAGTGAATCCTGCACAAGCTAAGAAACTACGAACTCATTTAGGACACTATTTGATACCATCTAATATCATTTCAAATAAAAGAGCTTTAACATAATGCTAGCAGAATAAGTGTGATGTTTCTACAGAAAGCCTCTGCTCCAACACACGGAGGACTGAGAATACACCAGTGGCCTGGCCCCTAGGAAGGCAGATGGGCAGGTCAGATAAGCACCCACTCATGCAACCTCCAGAACAGGTTCTATGCTTCTGGCATTTTTGCGACAGGAAACCATCTCCTTTCTGCAGACGGGGATGTCTATAATTAATGAACCCTTGGAAATCTGATTCCAGTGTGGAATGAGCATTGCTTATTAGCAACATTTCTTGGGTCCCCACTGAGACAGAGGGCTCTGGTTTGCACTATGAGAAGATGTAAAGGAAGGAAACTATCCTGATCCCAAGGTGCGTATACAAACAGGACAAAACTGGACTAGAGAGCAGTGAATGTTCTGCTGTAAAACACCACTGCTCCCATGACCGCACTTTGGTTTCTGCTAAAACGGGTAACATAACCCAGAAAACCATCACTATAGCGGTCTTGGAGCCATGATCATGAAGCAGCACAGCCCTGAGGTAAGCAGAGAAAGGGCATCTCAAGAAAACCTGTCTTCTCTACTGACTTGAGTGGTGGAACGTACGAGCAGTAGTCACACAAGCCTAAGTGGGAAGAAGCGGGGCTGAGTACTTCGGAAGAACTCAAGTCACAGGAGTAACTTCCTAGTCACAGACCCACTGGCAACGGGAGATACATGCAGAAGGAAAACAGGTAATGTTTGCATGAGGCCTTTTTTTCTGTGGGGCTTGGGCTTCTCCCCATTCCTAAGCTACCAGCAAAGCAGACAGCACTTTACTGAGGACAGAACTGGAGACTTGAGGAGCTAATGGACATGACCAAGGTCATGAGAAGGGCAAGTGACAAAATGGGACAAGATCCCACACACTGAGACTCATAGGTCAGCTGCCAGTCAGTGTGCAAGAGAAGGGGGGGGGAATGTTCCAAGGGATGAGTGCCCCAGCTTTAAATAGCAGCCATATCCCAGGGCAGAGTCCTATCCCTCCAGGGCAACAGCCCTCTACACAGGGTCCAGCTAAACAGAGCACAAGAGAAGGCATGGCCACAGTGGTCATGGATGTGACAGCAGTGGGGGAAAGACTGTTGGGCACCTTCATGGGACCAAGTGGGCATAGCCACGACAGCTCTGCAACACAGCAGAAAAGAAGCTAAGTCCAAGGTTTGGGTCAGAAAACAGAAAACCGAGAAAGGACCAAGAGCAAAGATAAATCCTCATAAGGTGCCAGCACTTTCTCCAGGGGAAGAATACTTGATATATTCAGCTGATAACTGAACCCAGTGAATCAGTTCCCTCCACCTGGCTGAGAGGCTCTAGCTGATGATCTTTCCATTCCTGAAAAGTCCTTTTCATGAGGCATTAAAATGTCATGTAACTTTCTAATTCTGCCTGGTAGATAACGGTGGGGGGCGGGGGGACGATGATAAACCACAACAGCTAATGTTTATCAAATACTTTCTAGGTGTTGGGCACTGGGCTTAGCGCTCTGCTGATTCGGCTCACTGTTATGCCCATTTTGTAGAACAGGAAACCGAGGCTTAGCAAACTGGGTAACTTGCTCGAGGTCTGTCACCTGGTAAGCATGCAGAGCCAGCATGTGAAAAAAGCTGCCAGAGAAGCGGTCCAGAGCAAGTAACTGGGACTGAGGCCAGGATGCCTGGCTTGCTAATTCTTATCTATAGTAACTTGCTTTGTGACTTTTTCTTCACTTTTCCTAAGTGTTAATTAGTTGAGCAGTTTGCCTCTAGATAAAGCAACTGCAGACCCACAACCACCAACCACTGTAGGCTCCTTACACGAAAAGGGCTACCTCTCAAGCGGCCACATGGCTTCCTGGAGTAAATCTGGATAACAAGGTCCATTTGGTAAGGCCACATGGCGTTCAAGTGAGCAATGACTCTCACAAACAGGGGTTTGTACTTTGCACACAAATCGGTTAACCCCTAGCTTCAAATGAGACTGGAGAAGTAAGTGGACAGAAAAATAAAGGGGAAAAGAAATGCCCCTCCACATATGCAGCATCATAGATGCAATGTGGTAACGTTTTTGAAAAGGTCGGAGGAGAAGACTTGCACATAGCCTTATCTTGAACCAGGATATGCATGGAGTTCTTGTTCCAGGAGAGGAATGCCAGAACACAGACATTTACATCCTGCCGAAGACTCCAGGTTCCAGTAAGTTTTGTATCACGAGGCCTCCTGACTAGTTCTGTGATTAAAAAGAGGGAGAGCCAGGGGGGCATGTTTCAATTATTCAGGACCCTGGAAAGAAACTGGTTCCCTAGAAAATCTAAACCATGGCCCCGGTGTCAATCCATTTTAAAGCTGTGGAAAGACACGAGAGCAGCTCACTAACAGTAAAGGAAAAACGAGATCGTGGAAAGAGCTGGTTAGATGAGTGCCCAGGCCCCTCCTGGGTGTTTCTGAGAGTCTCACCACAGTAGCATGTGTTTTACCCATTTGTTTTCATTTCTTGCTAAGCCTCCTGAAGATGGAGTCCAAGGACAGCCCGGAGGTAGTCACGAGACTTGCAGCAAATGCTGCACGTTCCCTGCTCCAACCACTTTCAGAACCATAGCACCCATCTGGAGAGAGAATGGCAGGGACCCCTTGGCACCAATGTGGTTTGCATGTGGATGGCAGTGACGCCTCCCGCAGGTAGGTTTCATCAGCCACCTACGGAAAGAGCTGCCAGCAGAGCTGGGGGATCTGTTAAATCCTGATGGGCCAATGGCAGGAACAGCCTGGGAGGCTGTCCCTGCAGACACCGAAGCTCTAATGGAGCAGTTTGTCCCTCAGGGGAGTGCCTGGCAGAGAGGCAGCACAGGGGACCGGCAGTAAAGCCTCATTCAGACGCCACATTCTGAGGTCTAACAGGACGCTCAGAATCGTATTTTCTTCTCCTCTAAATGGAATAAAAGAGAAGACTGATCGCAAAGGTTTCACCAGGGAAGCTTCTGAGCTTTCAGATGCTATTAGGTGACAATGCTGAAAGCTGTAATGGTCCAAGGCAGGGATCAGAGTAGGGAACAATGATGAGGACAATTCTAATGAGGCAGATAAGAGTATATCAACTCAGGATGCAGAAGAGGACAGAGGTAACAATTTATAAATAAGCCAGTGGAAAACAGCCATGAATTAGAATGCTTGTCCCCACTCTTTCACCAAAGGACTGGAAACTTCCCACCAGCACAACTCTCACTTCAGGAAAGGCCTGAATCAAGGCTGGGATGCTGGTGACCAGAATAGAAGCATATAGGGGATTTTGCTTTATGGAGAGATACTGTGTACAAAATGCTTTGTTTTCAACAGATGCTTTTCCTAACAGCTCCAGGCAAGAATCGCTGCCTCTTTCCCCCTTATGCAGAGAGCAGAGTGATGCTATAAGGGCTATTCTAGGCCTCTGGACTATTATTATCAAAGAATGGCATGGCGACTTCCTTTCAACTGTCCTTCTTCAGACTCCTGAGCCATCACAGAAGTGAAAGAGCCTTCCAATTAACCTTGTCTCTGTGTTATTAAAGTGCAATACAATATTACAGCATAATATGTGAATATGTACAATTCTATTATAAAATAGCTCGCTAATAATAGACTTTGTTATTCTGAAGGTCAGATCATGTCCCTGTACACAAAGGGTCCAGGAGGCATTTTTTTTCAATACAACGCAGATGATCTCTAAAAGCAAAGTTACCCTCAAACATCCCTCTTCTTTACAGTATTCCTCTGCTGAAAACCTCCAACAGCTCCCATGCCCCAGAGAGTGAAGTCCAAGGGTGCTTGGCCCAGATTAGACAGCACAAATTTCTTGAATGTAAATACCAAGTCTTGGTATTTGAGACTGTCCTCTGTACCTTCTCTATCTTTCCAGTTTCGTCTTTTATAAATTCCAGACACAAATCTTCCAAACTCTCCCACCCTTTCCTGAAGTTTCCTGATCCCACACTATTACTCACACTACTCATACACTAGTATTATTACTGCATTTATATTCCCAGAGGGGAACACCCTGGCTCCTTTGAGGTGGGCATCTGTCATATTCTTTATTTAACATCCAGTTTTAATACTGCATTTATGGAATTGCCATCTGTATTAGTCGTTTGCCATTTCTAACCTACTGCCTTGAATTATTACCTTTTCAGAGTTATGTGTTATTTATTGTTACAACTAGAAAATGAGCCCCTTATGGGGCGCCTGGGTGGCTTGGTCGGTTAAGCGTCCGACTTCGGCTCAGGTCATGATCTCACGGTCCGTGGGTTCAAGCCCCGCGTCGGGCTCTGTGCTGACAGCTCAGAGCCCGGAGCCTGTTTCAGATTCTGTGTCTCCCTCTCTCTGTGACCCTCCCCTGTTCATGCTCTCTCTCTGTCTCAAAAATAAATAAACGTTAAAAAAAAATTAAAAAAAAAAAAAAAGAAAATGAGCCCCTTAACACTGCTATGGCTTGTATTTTTATATATTTTGGACCACTGCTTTTCATGCTTTCATTTGTATGCAAACCCCTGGGGTCTGTTGCCACCAGTTTCTGGTCCACTAGGTCTGGTATGGGGCTTGAGATCCTGCATATCTAACAAGTGGGCCACACTTTGAGTGGCAAGGCTTTGAACTTCACGTCTAACTGCACAACACACAAGATTCTTATCCCTTCCTTATGTGGAGCCAAAGCCTCATAGGTAAGTCAACTCCCCTAGTTCGTACACAGTAGAGCCAGGACAAGTTTCCTCCTCCTTGGACTCTTTCTACCTTAGGGAGCTACTTTCCTAGGGGATGAGTCTCAATCTTCTAGTTCTTCCTTTTCCTCCTGGCCTCAAGAAGAGAGCACTGCATGTAGTGGGTACCAGGCAGGTATCTGTTTTCTAAGAACCATGTCAGAAGGCGGATCTTCTACGCTGCCCTCAGGTCCACGTCCCCATTTCCTCTGCTTTGCCTCTGAACCAGCACAGAAACATTTCTTTCTGCTGGTGACCTCTTTCCCAAATGTCTCCAAAACCACGAATCTTTAAGGCCTTGATTTTAAACCTTTTTGGCAGGCATTAAAATGTGACCCCACCTGGCTTTAGTCATCCTGTCTTTCTAGGAAAATACACTCAATTGCAAGCTTTCTGTTTCCCTAAATACGTGGCTCTTAGAAAAATCTTTGAAGTTCTCTTAGAGTACAGTTATATACAGAAAAGAGGTGTCCATAAAAATCATGAAAATGACTTATAGAAACTCTGTTAGTAGAGAATTGTTTAAAAAAAACTCTTAGTAGAGATTTTAAAAACTCTGCAAGTAGAGAATATTTATTTATTACATATATACAGTGACACGTATTTCTGCTGCTCTCACCTATGTAGTTCTATTCTTTTTAGCTTTCTTGGTGAAAAAGGTTTCTTTTTGTATAGTGTTGGAAATTTAGAGCCAGCCGGAGCCCTCATCATTTAGAGAGAGGGAGATGAAGTTTAAGTCCACCCAAGATGTCCTAAGTGGAGAGCAGTAGAGACAGGAGGAGAGTGGCCTCCCACCTTCTTGACTACTCCGCCTCATCCCCATCTGTCATGAAGATGGCAGTGACACAGCGTCAAGCATAGGGATGTACGTACAGCGGGCACTAAGTCACTGCTGGAGAGTTTATATCCAGGAAGGATGTTGGAACTTCTTACCGTCTATTTGTCTGGTATAGACGAAGGCAGCGAAGCCCAGAGACGTCAAGCCGAGACTCTCTGGGAGCCACAGCTTGTTAGGAGCGAGCCAGCTGACTCAGAGTCCAGTGCTCCTTCTCCTATATGCAGCCAACGTTTGCATATAACGTAGTGAAACAGACAGGAAGTAAGAGCCAATTGCTCCTTCATGTAGCTGGAAGCGCCGTTCTGACTGACGTCTATTCAGGGCCTTTAATAAGTGCAACTGTGCTTGGGTTTCAGAGCATGTTTGAATTTCAAAATAAATTGTATTTCATTCCAGGGAACAGCTACGCCCAACTTTTGTGTTTCAATGGTTCTCATCAAAGCATCAAGTTCAATTACACAAACATGCAGACTGACATTTCAAATCAGAATGAAAGGACAATTCTTTAATTCACTGTGTTTTCTATTCTGCCAGGGACATGAGTCCACACGTAATTAGCATTTCGTTTGTAATGCTGGGAAACTTTAACATGCCATGCCGCAGGACAGGGAATCACAGGAGAGCTTCTTAGTTAATCTGGAAGTTCAGGACTGACATTTATACCAACTATTGCCATGCTCTTGACTCTTCAAAAATGACAGTAAATGGGTTAGTCTTCACCACCAGGGTTTTAAATATGTAAAGGATGGCCCACCCTAAATAAGGAGGCAGATGAGCTCACCCAGCTCTCCCTGGATTTTCCCTGAACTCATGGAGCTGGAACGGGGGGGCGGGGGGTGATGGTAGACTTACCATTCTCAATCTCATAATCAGCGAAGGCAAGTTCAGAGCCTTTGTTGGTAATCAGCAGCTCCCCATTCAGTGTGAAGATCATTGAAGCATCATCAAGGTTAATCATACATCCAACCACATCTCCTGGCTGCCACGTACGTCCAAAATACCCACTGCCTTGATGCCAACGCTGGCCCTAGGAAATAAGACTCCAGAGCTTAGAGAACTGGAGGTCCTAAAAGCCCCCATGCAGCTAAAGAAATGCCTCCATGAGCAATTTCTCCTAACTGGTACCTGGTCTCTACAAAGTACTCACCTCTCTACCAGGGACAACTCACAGGGAGGAATGATCTGTCTTACAAATAAATGAAACCGAGTTACATAGGCTCATCAGAAAAGGTAGCCACAGTCTCCCAACACCCAATCAGCTATGACAGCAAACAGAACTCTCTCGAGGACAAAGTGGTAAGATTTCCTCACATACTAGCTGCGGTGTGTTCTGGGAACCTCCTTCAGAATGGAGACAATGGGCTCAAGTTCAAGGGCAGGTATGGAAGTTACAGAAAGGACTTGGGCGTATAGTCTTCCCCTATACCAGAGCAAAAAGCAAAGTGACGATCACTAGGTAATGATCACTCAATGACCTAAATTAGCCAGTGACGGTGGTGACTCACTTGGAAGCCAGAGATTCAGACACTCAGAACCTCCAATTGCTAAGGAAATGTTTGGAGAAGAAAAACTCTGGGGACATGTGGACACGACCCAGACTCACCCTGCTGCCTTCAAACACAAAGGCTTGATCATCGGCTCCCAGCTCAACGTCGGGCCGACAGCCCGGCCTGGCCCAGCCAACGCGCATGTCTCCTCCAGTCACCACCTCAAACTCAAAATACCACTTTCCAGATCTCACTGCGTAAGACCGCTCTACCCGGAAAAATCGAATTTTATCTATGCTGACTTTCTCCACAGCTGGGTCAGCTATTGTGAGAAGGAAAGGACCAGAGGGGACAGGAAGTAAAGAGAGAACACAGGCCTTTAATAATTAGGTAGCATTCCTTACAAGAATTGCACAACAACAAAGACTGACAGACCTCCTGCTACCCAACATGGCATTTTGTTCATAATACAATCATCATCATGATCATCATATCCTAATCAGAATACAAGGTACATTCACTGAGTGACTACTTTCTGGTAGATCCTTTAGAAACGATATCCAGCAACAATTCTATGAGGTCAGTTAATATGGTCTTCATTCCACAGATGAAAAACTGAGGCTTAGAAACGTTTACTTGTTCAAAGTCACAGAGCCAATAAACGGAGGAAAGTAAGGATATGAACCCAGGTCTGTCTTACTCCAAACCCATCCTCTTCATTACTTATAATAGTGACCTAATTTGCCTCTAGTCCCTCATTGGGTTTGGGATGCCAATGACATGTTCATCAGTTGTGGGCTGGTGATTTTAATGAGTTGTAGAAGTCAATTTAGAGATGAGATGACCTGGCCCAAAAGTAAGCTGAGAGTCACATGTTTGGTAAATAAGAGAAATAAAGATTTCTCGGTTTTGTGACTAAATATCCCCAAAAGCTCAGCCATGCTGGAGGATCGCTTATTCCCTCTGGGACTGGGTCACAGAAGTGCTCACCATACAAACTCATCACACAGTTTAAACATGGTTCTTTCTCCTTCCTCCTCCCCTCTCTTGTTAAAATACACCATTCTGTTTAGTGCTCTTTGGTACCAATATCATTTCTAAGAGTACATGTTAGACTTGTTCAAAGTCAGCATTTCTGCAGAAGTAACATTTCAGTCATCTGGGACCAGAATGAACAATCTCAACTCGTTACCTAGTTCTTGGTCTGACGGCTCAATGTTATAGCCATAACCAACAAATGTGCGAACAGCTTCACGAAGGCTATCCCTATTGGACTTCTTCGTGCGCTCATCCAGTAATGCGTACGGCACCAGCCGGGGATTTCTTTTGTTCTTCAAATCCTACATGAAGCCAGACAAAAGAGGTTCTGAGAAAATACATATCGTCTTTACCAAGAGCTTGTCCACCTTATATGTTCTGAGCCACCATCCCGGCTTCCTCATATCCGTCCACCAGCCCTCCCCCCAGCACCTTGATATTTAGCAATATACTCATTTACTACTTCTCTTCAGGATTAAATGAATATAAATGGCAAGTTTCTGCTATTAAAAACACATTTTAATAATGCCAGCCTGTGAATAAAGTGAAGTATCCTGAAATTGGTTAGAAACCTCTACTCCCAAGGCAAGGCAGGTGGGGATTCACCTAGTTATTCCCCTGTGGAAGATCATGCCGTGATTCAAACCACTAGAGTCTCCTCACAACAGTCTCTTAACAGAGAAACAAGATAGATAAACACCTATGTTCACAGAGAAGCATCAGAAAAGGTGGCAGTGCCACAGTGGGTCCACTTCATTATAGAAGGCACACATTTGTATTGGAGAACTCCTCAGTTCCTTAGGAAGTACTAAGAACACAACGGCCAATGACTGCAGTGATAAGTCATCATCAACAAATATGCCTGCCATGCTGTTTGGAGTCTCCCTTACCCATTCTGCCATGGTTTCCATAGTTGTGGTCTTCTTGGCTTCCAGACATGTGCAGAGTTGGAGACTCAGGCATAAATAAACACGTGTACATACAACCACCCCTGACCTTCCCTGATGGTACCCTGGATACTTAAGGAAATGAAAGAACACTAAAGGAGAGATGGTTTGTCTCTAAACTCCACCTAATTCCTTGCCAGGCCCTGGTTCTGGGGCTGTCTCCTGTGCAAGCCAAGGACTCTGCCCACGAATTGTGGGCAGAGGCTAAGGTAAGGGGCACAGGCTTCTTGGCAGGCTGGTTTGCCCCTCTCCTGAGCTGGGCTCCCCTCCTTTTCACCTTCAGTGGTAGATGCCTGGGACTGACCCAGAAACACTTCTGAGCTGTAATGCTGAATTGTGGAAAGCTTACCTTGGCCTTGGAGAGTGGCATAAAAGCTCAGCTCTCCACAATGCCAACAAAAAAGATAGGGAATGAGGCAAGATGCAGCCAGTGGGCACACACACAGGGAACATGATCGCAAGTGAGCCAGATTAACAAAGGAAAGGTAAGCCTATTCATTTCTACAAAATTGGAATTATGCCTGGAGTTAATGTCAGTGTGACCATTACAAATCCCATCCAGTCCCGTGATTCTATAAATAACGAATGCACTGAGGCATGACGGACAGAGTGCAAGGGCAACTTCCATCTTCCAATCTAATACCCACCAACGCAAAATGGCATTTTGATGGATGATCACATCCCCTAGTTTTTCCAGCAGGCTTACTTAGTACTTCTCACCTGTTGGATGCCATAGGTCCATCCTTGTTTTATTCTGTCTTTGGCCCAAACATTATGTGCATTTTCTGCAAGCTTATCCACCAAAATTTCTTGAGGAGGTAATAGCTTCACATCAGACAAATCCAAAGGGGCTGGCTTGTAGCCATTAGACATCATATAGCTATAAGTAAACAAAACAAAACATATACTTCTATATATATATATACACGTGTGTATATTCCAGATCTTAGACCCATACCAGATTTTAGACCAGCAACACATGGTAAGAATGCTATGAAAATAAGGCTACAGTCTCAGGTTCTACCCTTTGGTAGAATGAATTGTCCAGCTCTATTGCAAGTCCTTAGATGAAGCCCCTAATCCACCACCCTTTTTGCCAATGCACGTCACAGATGACACAAACTGCTGGGCAAAGTGGATCGTCAGTGCAAACCCAGCCTTATTTCTAAGAAAGCTACAAATGAGGGGCTACAAATGCCTGACAAATGAGGGGCACATTGAGTGTGCCATGGTGTTACCGACAGCTCCTTCAACTCACTTCCAAAACAGAAAGGGTTACAACTAGATTGGCAAGGCAGGACCTTGAGCCAAATGGTTTCTTATAAATTAGTAGAGAATGATCATTCCATCTTAGAAAGCTAAACCTTTACTTTGGGAATTAAACAAAAAATCAGGACATCAGACAATGTGAGAGCTTGAGGTGACCTTCATGGTTTGCTCTTCGGTCCAGGAGCCACAGCCTCAATGGTCTGTAATTTGGTAGATAATGTGAAGATGGGAAAAAGTGGAGTATGAGGCCCGGTAGATGTGTGGCATGAATGGAGAGGACCAGGGTACACGATGGAGTGACTCTCAAGGAGAACAGCTGATCATAGCCACGTAGGAACAGGAGTCTGGAGGCGCTGAAGGCCCCAGGGACACCGAATGCCCAGATCAAAGCCAGAACCTGAATGTGATGACTTATAGACCAGGAACTCCCTCTACACAGGAACTGCTGAGCAGTGTGAGAGCCACGGTCTGCTACAGGCATTAAATACTGCCCCTCATCTACCTTCTTGGGATGCCCGATCTTGGGCAGAGTCAACATGTGCTGGCTGTTGAGCACTGACCCCAGCAGTCTGGTCGGCAGGCTCTGCACCTGGAGTTGCCTCTGAGAGGGAGGCTTGGCAGCTTGGGAGTTTCACGGGGAAGACGGGGAAGAGAAGCATTTGATTAAAGCTGGCATCGCCTTGGCTCCTAAGTAACTGGGACACCTGTGTGTGAATGCACACGCACCCAAGGCTGGTGCACGTGAGGGTGAGCAAGCAGTTGAGCGTGAGAATGTGCCATGAGCGCATATGTGAATGTGTGAGAACATGTGACTCTCCAAGAATGTACGGGTGAGAGAGAGCATAGGACATAGATTTAGGGGCCGAATTAAATCTTGGCAGAGACAACCGTTTCCACAAAGGAATTATCAGGCTGGCCCAATGCCAGAGGAGTGAGTCTTTTCTGTGGCTACCAACCATTTTTGAGCTCCTGTGCCAACTGCTATTCTTACAGACCAAAGGCTGGGTAACCTTCTGAGTGTCGCACCTCCCGGCTTAGAAGTAACAATAGTAGCGTAGGTCCCAGGTGAAGGAGCAAAAAGCGGGAAAGCTTGGAAACACTCATATTTCAGCAGACTTCTGTCTGGGTTTACCGTACAGTCGAAGTAACTGGGAGAACCGTGCCCTGCCAGTGCAGGCATGGATCTGGGGCCATCACCTGCCTTTGCCCACGGGCCTCCCATCCTCCCAGTTAAAAAATTCAGACTGAAGCATGAAAGTTTTTGATCATTAAAAAAATCACTTACTTTTTGGGCAACTTGACTTTCTTGAGATCCTCCCCAGCAGCTGGATTAACATGAGCAATGTGGCACCCCAGGGCCAGAAGGGTTCTGTGATGTAGCAGAGGGAGAGGAGAAGGGTCAACTTGCTAAAAGACAGCAAGAACCCTAACCTGCATCTGAGCTGATCAACAACCATGGTGTATGTGTTATTTATTATGCTAAGTCCTTCAGTGGCATGAAGAATCACCATCTCCACTCATTTATCAGAATGCGTCATGTTTTCAAGGCAAGAGACATACCTTTACAGTGTAGTTATAAGGCATTAAATCACCCACTCACTGTTTAGTCCACATTCAATTCGATTCAGCACTCACTTTAAGGTTTCCGTTGACATTTGTAGGTTATAATTCTTCTCAGTTTCAGGCAGCTTTGAAAACTCCACAAGACAGGGGTGTTGTCTTTTATTGTCATCCCGTGTCTAGGTGACAACATAAGAAAAGCATAATTTAAGTTTTGACAACAGGCACTGCCCCAGAAAACAGAAAAGGACACACTTTGAAACATGGCCCAGGCAATCCATATAGGGCAAGACAAACACAGTTATTTGCTGATAGGCAAATAGACCATCTCTCTCTCTAGCAAATGACACACATCGTCCCCAAGTTGCCAGCGGCTTGTGCTCTGTGGATTGTTTCTACTCAAGTGTCTGTGTTCAGAACATACTCTCATAGAGAAACAATTTTACACATGGTAGCCATGTTCCTGCCTACCCCAAATTCATGGAACCATAATGCTGCTGCAGGACAGCATTCTTTATAAGGGACTACACAATCTGTCCAGGAGACACCACTGTCCCAACAGAAATATAAAGTCAGCCACAAATGTGAACCACATTTATAATTTCAAGTTGTCTAGCAGCCACATGAAAAGAGCAAAAATAAACAGGTGAAATTAATCCTAATGATATATTTTAGGAGCACCTACGTGGCTCAATCAGTTAAATATCTGACCCTTGATTTTGGCTCAGGTCATAATCTCATGGGGTTGTGAGTTCCAGCCTGCATTGGGCTCTTGCTGACAGCGCAGAGCCTGCTTGGGATTCTCTCTCTCCCTCTCTCTCTTCCCCTCACCTGCTAATGTGCACTTTCTCTCTCTCAAAATAAACAAACTTAGAAAAATATTTAACCCACGATAAAAAATATTACCATTTTAGCAAGCCATCAGTATAAGAAATCATTTCTGAGACAGTTTATAGGAGTTTCTCACAACAAGTCTTCAAAATCCAGTGTATTTTATAACTACAACACGTTTCAATTCAGACCAGTCGCATTTCAAGTGCTCAGTAGGCATTTGTGGCTCACGACTATAGTATTGGATAGAACAGATCCAGACATTAACTAATTAAGTCATCCAACAAACATTTGTCAAGTGTCTGCTATGTGGTAGGCACTGAGCTAGACATTAGGAGTTCAGTGGTGAGCCAGGATAGCCCCAGGCCCATGAAGAATACAGTCTAACGGAGTAGAGAATAGTAATAAAATAACCATAATAATAAATGTAATATTGCAGCTGTGAGTAGTTCTCTAAAGGAGAGGTCTGTGGTGTTATAAAAGCACACAGCAGAGACGTAGTCATCTAGAAGGAGACTATTTTACGGTAGCTATATCGATACCAGTCAGTGTTAGAGTGCAGGGACCCTTTCAGTAACTAAGCTGGAATGTTCATAATTTGAGGGTGTCAGGGTCTTAGGCAGCTTCAGAACTCACCTATCCTTATGCCTTCAGACATGACCTTACACAAATCACCCAACACAAAGTCAGTTTACATCCTCTTTGAAAAATGCTTCCTAGCACAAGAGATTCTGTAACCTGAGTGCCTATTAATCTTAGTGATATGTCTGAAAACAGTATTAAACAAATTCTTATTCAAAACAATGAATCAGCCTCTTTTCGCCCCCCCACCCCCTGCAATGAAGAGAGGACAGCTTTTTTCTGAAGAGGAAAAGGGGATGTGAGGGTTCTGAAGGAGGTACCTGACAGTGCCTGATATTCCCCGAATGAAGGAAGCCATTTTCAAGTAAGAAGGGAAGTGAACCCCCAGTTCTGTCTTCTCAGAGCTGGCCTCCCCCACACCCTTGACTGCACTTAGATAACTGAGTAAAGCTTGGAGCAAAAGCTACACAGAAGGCAGTAAGAAGGAGCAAGTTTGGGCTCATGCGGTTCCCTTCCTCATTCGAGGCAAGAACCCTCCCCAGGTGACAAGGCAATCCAATCCTCCTCCCCAGCTTGGCCCCTGGAATGCATACCTTGCCAAAAGTCCAGCCAAGCTCTATTTTATTCATTCCCCAAAGTTCGTGGATGTTTTCAGCCAGCCTGTCTCGGATCTTCTCTAGGTGAGGTGGCAAAACCACCTAAAAGGAAAAGGAACAAGTGTGAAATCAGCAGTATACGAACCGGCTGTACTGAAATCTAACATAAAATCTACGGGGATGAGGTGCCGCAGTTGAATTCCCTAGACGTCCCCCAGGAGAGGCTGCTTGCAGAGGCTCCTTCCCAAGAGAGGCTGTACGATTCCAAACCACTCTGCTTGACCCAGATGCTTCCAGAGATTCC
Source organism: Neofelis nebulosa (assembly GCF_028018385.1). NCBI lineage: Eukaryota > Metazoa > Chordata > Mammalia > Carnivora > Felidae > Neofelis > Neofelis nebulosa. The sequence goes on along the minus strand of NC_080788.1, from coordinate 69,816,137 downwards.
TTCCTCTCTGGGCTTCCTTTGTCCATCCCTTCTCAGTCTTCTTTGGAGATATTTGTGTTGTGTGTTCTTGACATGTGAATGCTTCCCTGGGCCTCACCTCCCCTCTCTCTATGCTCTTTCCTTGGGAGATCACACCCAGCCACAGATGATCACTCTTAAGTGCGTATGTCTCCAGCCATGGTCTCTCCTGAAGTTCAGACTTACAGTTCCAGCTGCCTGCAGGATTTTCCCACTAAGTAAACCCAATATACCATTCAAAACTGAAATAATTTCTTTCCTTCAAAACCTTTTCTCTTTCTGTTTTTCTCTTGTTGTTCAGTGGTCCACCATTGCTTCGAGTCTAGAAGTCATCCTAGTGTCTTCCCTCTGGGGTATTACTTGGACCCCCAGCCCCATTGGATCAATCACAAAATCAATCATGTTCATTTTTTAAATGTAGTTTTCCAGCATGGAGTCCAATGTAGGGTGTGAACTCATGACCCTGAAGATCAAGACCTGAGCTGAAATCAAGAGTAGGACGCTTAGCTGACTGAGCCACACAAATGCCTCTGATCGTGTTCATTTTTGAAGCATCTTTTTGAAAGGCTCCCACCTCTAATCACTCAACCTCATTATTTTCTCTTTGGACCATTGCAAGACCCTCACAGTTGGTCCCCCCAACTCCTGACCAACCTACCCTCCGCATTGTGACCAGAGTGAAGAGTCTACAACAATAAAATCACATCAAAACACTTCCTGGGTGTCTGCAAGTGTTCCTTGAACTCCTAAGACACAGACTAGATGTGTTAACCAAGTATTGAGTGTCCTCCTTCAGTTTTTCCACCATGTCCTCACAAACACATCCTTGCCAACCTTTGAAATTACTGCAAAAGATCACACTGTTTCACAGTTGTGTCTTTGCATATGCAGTCTTCACCTTTATCCATTTCCCCAATGATACACATAAAATGTGCACGCGCGCACACACACACACACACACCCCTCTACACCACAGAGCAGATGACAAAGACATTCTCCTAGACCAGGCTCCAGATGGGGGTCTCTGAGCCCTTTTTCCAGCTAGGCTCTATCCTTGGGCTTGGTCTCAAGACCCCAGTTGGAGAAAGTATCCTGCTAAATCAATTTGGTGAGAATCCACCACCTTTGATAATGGAACAGCCCTCCACCTACTTCCTTGTCTGATGGAATTTCCTTCTCCCTCATCATCCTCCAGGTGATATCAGATCACTCTGGCCTGCCTACAGACAGAATCCCGGGAGGTCAGTTTAATAAGAATCCATCCCAACCGCTGATGCTTCTCTTAGTAATTTCTCTTCCATTGGCTTTCACCACCTCCCCATCTTGCTCTCCTTGGCTCTAAAGCCCCAGTTGTTCTTGTATTCAGAACCGAGCCCAGATCTACACTGGAGATCCTCTTCCCCTATTTATGTAGCTCCTAACTAAAATCTGTTTTTCCTGCTATAACTGCTGTCCAGCTCTGGTTTTAATCCCCACACCCTCAATATGCATCCTTCTCAATTTAGCTCAAATGTCCCACCTTTGGGAAGTCTTCCCCAGTTACCTTCACGGAGAGTTTCTCTGTATTTTCCTGGCACTTTGCTCATATCTCTCCACAAAGGTCATACAACTGGGGGCCCAAGTTTTTTCTCCTTTCCTTCCTCCTATGTTTTAAAATTTATTATTACTGCTTCTGCAACAATAACAGTAATAGGTCTTATTCCCACGTTAATCCATTGACAACTTTTAAGCAATGGGAGATTTCATATAAAAATTCAGGTATCTAGTTTGCTTGGAAGATCACAAACATTGGACCCACATTTTGCCTGGTAACCATCAGCTGGAGCTGAGAAGCAGTTTCTGAGGGCTTGTGCACTTGACATACTTCACTTCTGTATCACCTGCCTGGCCCTTGCAATGCCCCCTCTATGACAATGGTTATTAGTATTTCCACTATTTACAAAAATCCTGATTTTTTTTTTTCTTTTGAGGCATGGTAGCTTCTGGATAAAAATTGCTTTTGGTAGGGGCGCCTGGGTGGCTCAGTCGGTTGAGCGTCCGACTTCAGCTCAGGTCACGATCTTGCGGTCTGTGAGTTCGAGCCCCGCGTCAGGCTCTGGTCTGATGGCCCAGAGCCTGGAGCCTGCTTCCGATTCTGTGTCTCCCTCTCTCTCTGCCCCTCCCCCGTTCATGCTCTGTCTCTCTCTGTCTCAAAAATAAATAAATGAAAAAAAAAATTAAAAAAAAATTGCTTTTGGTAAAAAAAAAAAAACGTGTATCAAGTAAGTGATGTATATGAGATCATGGAGGAAAATTGCAGTAACATATTTAAACTATGTGTTATAATCACTATTTGACTTTCAACTAAAGCCATTAAAAAATCAACTTAATGCAATTATAAAAAGGGCAACCTTAATAAGTGGCATGATGTTTCAAGAAGGAACAAAATGGGGAAAATTATTAGCCAGCAAATTATAACTGTATTTGGGCTTTGTTGGTAAACCCAGAGAATCTGTTTAAACTACGTTTTCCTTAGGAGATCATGGACTGCAAAGAGATTTCCATGTGGGAGGAACCCATGTGGGAGACAGTGTGGAACAAGGCCTCCACAACTAACCCCAAATCATAGTTTCAGTGACCTCAATTGGTTACTACCTGGGGCAGAGTAATGCTGGCTTGCTAACTGCCTTAGGGTGTCTGGGGCTGGGCTGCCTGGAGTTGGTCTCCTTTTTGCCTCAGTTCAGCCAGGGGCTGGGGTGCTTCAAGCCCTGGGTACTGTTAGTGCCTCAGGACAGGGCTCCAGTCAGCAATATTTGGTCTACAAACTGGTTACCATGCTCCAGGGAAAATGGAGTTGACTATCCATACATATGTTTAACTTCTCCTTTGATAATAATTTCATAGAATAGTAGGTTCTAAAAAATTAGAAGGTCTCCTTTGAGATAATAAATTGTACCTTTCCAAAGAGAACTTCCCTATTATTTGATTTCCTGGGAACAAGTCCCTAGTTCCAAGGTCCATACAAATTCAATTTTGGGTCCTGACATAAAAGGTTTTTCTGGCCTGTTGATTTGTCTGCGATCTTCAATTTTCAAATCTTCAGTTCTGCACGTTTAGACACTCTTTCCACTCTTTGGTCAAGCCCTCCTTCCCACCCTCATCAAAACACCCCCCCCCTTTTTTTGAGGCCCCCTTCTTCCAGGAAGCCCTTCCTACGACACACTTCTGATTATTTAGTGAGGGGTGGCACAGACAAGTAGGTACCACGTTCGTGCTCTTTCCTCACTTGGGCCCTAGTGGCCTTGCATCCATGCAAAAGCTAGTTTCGTTCTTTGGCCCTCAGGCTTTGTACCTAGATTACATAGGAACCAGAGGATCTGATTTCTAGGATCATCTCTGGCTCACAAACTCCTCCCCAGTTTCCCATCAACCTCAACGCCAACTACTTTCAAGGTGCCGCACCAGGCTCTGTGAAGCAGGCAGAGAAATGCTGCTTTACAGTAATTTTTATGGGAATTCACACATGGGAATTTGCTGCAGGAGTTAAGAAGCAAATTCACCAACATGCGCGCATAGCTGAATGTAATAGGGTCACATAAATATTATGGGAAAATAACATGCTGGAGACCTTCTACAGGTCAAAAGAGCTATATTTCCAAAAACTACTAACCCCTTGTGCCTCAGAGACAAGACCCCATTGCATTTATTTTTCCCTAACAATGAGAATAGTGATTTGAATAGCACCAGTGTGGAGGAAATACTCAAAGCTATTGTTTATGCCCCGTGTCATAAGCTTGTGAGTGTGTCCCTCTCAAAAGAGGCCCTGGAAAGGCAAAGAAAATGTCCGTTTATCAGCACCTTCCCCTCATATATACCACCTCATTTCTTTCAGTTTTATCTCCAACTCTTCTCCTACACACTCCGCCTCCTCCAAGTATCCAGCCACAAGAGAGTATTTATCACCACCTCTGTTGTTTTGAAGTTTAAATTCCAGTTAACAGCATAATATTAGTTTCAGGTGTACAATACAATGATTCAACACTTCCACACAACACCTGGTGCTCACCCCAAGTGTAAGCCTTAATCCCCATTACCTATTTAACCCATGCCCGCACCCACCTCTCCTCTAGTGACCATCAGTTTGTTCTATGTAGTTAAGAATTTGGTTCTTGGTTTGCCTTTCCCTTTTTCCCCCCTTCACTCATTTGTTTTCTTCATTTCCATGTATGAGTAAGATCATACGGTATTTGTCTTTCTCTGACTTATTTACCTTAGCATAATACTCTCTAGCTCCATCCATCCGTCCAAATGGCAAGATTTCATTATTTTTATGGCTGAGTAATGTCCCATAATTTGGCTCTTATAGACAATGCTGCTATCAACATCAGGGTGCATGTACCCCTTTGAATTAGCATTTTGGCATCCTTTGGGTAAATATCTAGTAGTGCAATTGCTGGGTGGTAGGGTAGCTCTCCACCTGTCCCTACTTTGTGTTTCTACTTCTAGACCCTTACCCTATTCCTGTTACTTCACCTCTGCATCCCTCCCCATTTAAGCTTAATAAAGGCCCTGGCTGAATTCTAGCCTCACTAACTAGACTTCTAGAAATATTCTAGCCTAATTTGTCTCTAGCACTTACTTGTGCATACTGTTCGTTTTGCATTTATTACACTCAGGCTTAAAAAATAGCACATTTGCTTTTTACCTCCTTAAGTGGGTTGTGAATTCCCAGAGAATACTGCATATTTGCACCTGTAACTCACAGGGCCTTGCATGTAGCAAGTGATCAACTTGTCTGGGAAATCCTGAAAGAGCTCAACGTATGCATATGGTGGAAACATGAAAAACAACAGTTGTTCACATCACATGATAATAAAACTGAATGCATGACAGGAATGGTTCAGAGGCAACAGAGAGAGAAGGATTTAGCCCTAGGATTTCATCTGCCTGGGTTGCCTGCTCGAACTTACCTGACTGGTGTCTATGGGGCATGGGATGAAAGAGGCTTGAGAGAGGAACTGGGTGGTACCCAACAGATCTCTAACTCCTTCAGCATCACGTTTATATTCTTTGACGGGCTCCAATCTCATCTTTTCTTTTGGCAGTAAGGCTTCATAGCAAGGGGCATAGCCAGAGGGAGGCAGGAACTTAAATTCTCCATGACGTCCACCCATCAGGAAACGCACTCTGTACCATTTGGAAAGACCAGGAAGAGAGAGGTTAAAAAGAGAAATCCCAGCCTCGATAAGAGAACATTCAAGATGAACTACCCGTCCCCCGCCCCCAGCAATTATTTTGTAGGAAAGTGCCTGAACTCCGATTCAGTACAACGAACATCCTGAAGTATGCAATAAAGCATTGGGGAAAACTCTCAGTCTATGATCCTCAGGTGACCCATGTCAGCTAAGTTCTTAAAAAAGTTAATTCATACATAAATATCACTAGACTTTAAAAATTACGTTTTTCCTGGGGTGCCTGAGTGGCTCAGTTGGTTAAGCCTCCAACTCTTGATTTCAGCTCAGGTTACAATCTTGCAGTCATGGGTCTGAGCCCTACATCAGGCTCCAAACTGAGCTGAGCATGGAGTCTGCTGAAGATTCTCTTTCTCGCTCTCTCTCTGCCCCATCCCCTGCTCATGTGCTCTTTAAAATAAATAATCATGTTTTTCTTTACCCTAGTAGACAAATCATCATTATAAATATTACTAGACTATTGAAAAGAGTAGCAGTAATGAGGAGAAGGACATTATTCTCTGACAAGATCATGTTAAAACTACAGCATGAGGACTTCAAATCTTTTTACTTGAGGGACATTACTCACACATCAATTTTTAAGATGCAGGCAAAAGATGAATACCAGAATATTCAGCACAAATGGTATATATGCCAAGTGATACCCTGCAGAGGCTGCAGTTCCCCTAAATAGCCATACGAGGGCGACTCTGAAGAAGCAACAGCAGGCGGTCATAGCCATAGGGAGCCAAATAGGTATGAAGTGTTTGCGCCCTAGGGTACCAGTGCCTTTCTCAGGGGCACCACCACCCTGCTGGCATCCAGGCCTGACACTCTAGTCCACTCCAGCAGTGCCTACAGGGACCTCCCAGAAGGGGGAGAGACACTTGGGGGCTCACAGTGATGCAGGCACTAAATTTCCGGTATACTGAAGTCTTTCCATGTTAATTCAGCATCTGGCTGCATTTTAGCCTTATATTTATATAGGTTCGGTTAGGGTTATAGGTACACCCCAAAGCTATCCCTGCAAGGAGGAGAGGGTGAAAGTGAACTATTTCAAAATGATACTTTATATTCTCCTAGGTTTGTAACAAGAAAGAGAGCTTTAGCAGATCAACTTTAACTTAATGAGAAAATATGACCACAGTTTTAAGTAATTAAAACATGATGGGGCACCTGGGTGGCTCAGTCAGTTAAGCGGCCGACTTCGGCTCAGGTCATGATCTCGTGGTCTGTGAGTTCGAGCCCTGCGTCAGGCTCTGTGCTGACAGCTCAGAGCCTGGAGACTGTTTCAGATTCTGTGTCGCCCTCTCTCTGACCCTCCCCTGTTCATGCTCTGTCTCTCCCTGTCTCAAAAATAAATAAAACGTTAAAAAAAATTAAAAAAAAAATAAAACATGAAAAGATATGTAGCCCTGCAGGGTCAACACTAATATCACACAGGAAAAATCAGTATATACACATAGCCTCTGCATGCAACCCTCACACCCTCTTCCCTCCATTTAACAACGAGTGATCGAACCCATGTGACTTGCTGTTCTTTGCACTGGAGACTTGGCAACGAACAAAGACTACAGTGTCCCTGGTGTCACAGAACAGGGATCCAACTAGAAAAACAGTCATAATTACTGATTGGGAGATATCGAGGAAGGAATAAAGAGGGCGATGTGAAATAACTCAGGAAAGAGGGGAGGCTCCTAGACTGGAGTCAAGGAAGGCCTCTCTGAGGAAGAAACGTGAGTTAACCCTGTGGACTAAAGAGGAGCTAAGGAGTTTAAAATCTGGAAGAGCACTCTAGGCAGAGGCATGACATGTGCCAAGGTCCTGAGGCAGGAAAGAGCTTGGGTGCAGAGCCCAAGGGGCATGAGGTGAGGTGGGAGGGTGCGGTGCTAGATCAGGTAGGGTCTGTGAGTCATGGCAAGAAGATGAGATTGTATTCCAGGCAGGAAACTTCTGAAAGACTTTAAGAAGAAATACAAGACTCTTCTAGCTGCTGTATGTGGACAGGTTAGCAGACCATTTAGCGAGTATTTGGAGGCACCAGACACCCAACTAGTCATGGTGGGAGGTGAGGATAATCGGTTGAGCCAATGTGATGATGGACAAAATGGAAAGCAAAAGCCAGATCCCATTTTTGCTTTGGAATGAGGACAGTTCGGGACTGCTGAGGGAGTGAGGGCATGTTTGCAGGGGGCTGAGATATGTGGCGAAGGGTTATGACCTAGCAAAGCCCTCACAGCAAGACTCTCCACCAGGCCTCACTTTCTTTAACTAGAATGTTCTGGTAGGGCAGCCTTGCAAGAGAGTCTCAGTGTTGGCTGAGTAATCATGACTGTGGAAATAGCCTAATTATGAAACTGGAAAATAAAACTCTTTCCAAGTGGGAGACATTAAAGTTTTTTTTTCCTTCCCAATACAAACAAATTCTTTATCCAAATAGCATTTTAAACAATGCTGTTTTAAAATTAATTATAGAAATCATAGGACATCTCCCACTTTCCCATTTTCAAGTACTAAACAATGATATAGAATTAGAACCACAATTGTCCCTTGTGGATGTTCCTACATTAAACGTTACGTAACGGGGCATGCTATATGTGTATTAAGAATATGAACGATGACATTAAGACAAAATTGAGTCATTAGCCTGAAATGTTACTAATTTAGTGAACCTTCAGGAAATAATGACTAAGCCTTGAAATTATTGGTTGAGAACTTCCCGATTCAACTGAAACACAGCAGATTGTGTTACTGACATATTGAAACTGTGGGATAGAACTAGAGCTTTTTGAGCAAAAAAGAGAGTGTAGGACATTTTTTTTTTGCCTCCCTCTTCTCCTTGAGCATCCTTCCTGTGAGAAGCTGAATGCCCAGGAGCTTGTACAGCAAGGGTATGAGTATTCTTTGTTACTCACTAGTGAATAGATTCCAAGAACAAGTAAATGATCTCCTATGAGGTCTTCTGGCTGGACTTAATTATTCATGAGCTATCTTGCCAGCTCTGTTTAGTGTTAAAATTTCTCTTACATTTTAAAATCTGCCATCATCTTCTGGATAGAGAGCAAATCAAGAAAGCACAGAGAACATAAGGAAAACCATCATTTCTGGTTTTATATTCCGTTATTAAAAAGAGAATAATTTGGTTATAAATCTTCATCTCATCTCCTCTGATGGCCACAAAAACAGTAAAAGGAAAAATGTACATAACCAGAAATTAGTGTGTACTGTTCACTGAAGCATTTGTCTCCAAACGTCATTTCCACTGTCATCAGTGGGTGGAAGGAGTGGTCCTGGGTTGCTTCCAAAGACCTGCCAGACAGAAGCCCTGCTCTCCAGCAGGGACTGGACAAGACCTGTGCCAGGTACACCCGCGGTCCGTGGCTCCTTCCCTCACTACCCGCAGTGCCTGGGAAGGGCTCCAACAAACGAGCACTAACAGTGGTGGTCCTCCTCATACCTCTCTCCGCGAGATCCAGACTGACCACGTCCAAGGAAATACCCAGAGATAAAATGCAGGGTTGAAGGGGATAATCAAAAGAAATGCCTGCAACCCACTTTAATTATCTGAAGATATTAAAATGGGATTCCCCCTCTTAGAGTTTTAGCAGAGGTCCCAAAGGCAGATAAATCAGAGGATGCCAGTATTTTCACATCCTGAAGTGAGATGCTGGATCCACTACGAAGATCCATCCAAAAAGTTATGAAACAAATGCAGCTGTAGTCTACCAGGTGCCTGCACCCTGATAAGAAAGGTAAAGAATTCATTTGGAGAGAACTGTCAGGGAGAAAAGGCAGGGAGTTCTCTCCTATCTGAAGTCAAATGAAGAGTGCTTTAAGAACTATTCAGAAGCTTTCAAGTGTCCCCCTGGAATCTAGTGAGGGACATGTTTGCCCGGTGACAGGCAGAGAGGGAGAGAGTGAGAGAGAGCACGAGCGGGAGAGTGAGCGAGCGAGAGTTGACCTCAAGGGAAAGAGCTCCCTTCTGCTCAGGGCGGGGCCAAGGACTGTGTTCCTGGAAGGCCAGACTCCACAAATGAGTCAGCTGTCAGCCATCTCAAAAGGAAGTATGCCCCGAGAGGCAAATGACTGATCAGAGATCAGAAAGGAGGTGAGCAGGGGAGGTGGGAGGCCCCATGTGCAGGGAGGGAAATGTATGTAGAATAGGGCTTGGGGTCAGCCAGAAGCAAGCAGCCAGCACAGGTGGTGAAGCCTGTGTAAAAAGAACTGCAGGGAGATGCTTCGAGATGCTCCAGGCTGAGGCTCCAAGGAGACCACAAAGGCCTCAAACATCAACTGCATACAAATCTGAGTTACCTTCTAGCCAAATAGATGGGATTTTCATATGGCCGAGAAGACTGTTCTTATTCTTAAAAGGGGCAATAAAGGTTACAGAACAGGCAGAAGGGCTTATCCAGGGCCAGAAGTCCAGAGCATGGATGTAGAGGGTAGCAAGAAAACAACAGAGTGACAAATAACTAGTCTATTTCTTTTCATAAATCTGGCATCTGGCGCTGAAGGTTTACCATTTAAATCCTTTTTCCAATTAGGATGTAAATCTCTCTTCTCTAGGTGTTATTCTTCCCTGCTTCTTGGGTTCCACTGAATCTCCCAGCCTCAGAAAATGTTAAATTTAAAAATAAAAAGGTAATTTGAGAATTGAGTTCATTCAGATTCATTCTTCTTGATCCTTGGATTTTTCTCTACATTAATGGATTTTCAAATCAACTTAATTAATCAATTTAATCTCTTTGACTAAAGCACCTGTTATCTTCTGCAATTCTTCCTAGAACTCAGGACATTCCATCAGCTCTTAAAGGCGGTTTTCCTCCTAAAGTGATTAGAGTAAGCGGGTCCTTAGATTCTTCTGCCTCCGACATGAGCAAAAGCTTCCATAAGAGTCTCCAGGGAGTACTGAGATTTTTGGGAGTTTGGGGGAATTTTTTATTTACTTGACTGATTTTGAAAACAGAGAAAATTGTATTGAAAAATCCCTGCTAGCATTTTCAATTCAGCTTTTTGAGATTTAGACATTGTGGCTTTCCCATTTGCAGAAGGGACCAGACTACCTATTACAAGTTCCCAGATTCGAAAGACGGATCCACAAATAAAAACAACACAGTAAAAATCAAGACACGGCTTTGTTATGCTCCAGAAGGATGACTAGGTTTCCTTATCCACGGCTTACTAGCAAACGTGTGACGTCACTTGAGTCTCTCTTCCTGAATATCTCATTACTCTCATCTGCTAGTGAAGCTCTCCCAGACAGCGGGGAAGGTGTTCCAAAGAAGAAAAGGAAACAGGCTGTGGTTAAGAGGACAAAGAATTAATGAGCTTTGGCTGACCTGAATTCAACTCGTAAGTCGTGATTCATAACTGCATCCTCTCGCTAAGACGGGAAAACAATCTGAGTTATGTATGTTCCCACATTCATCTTTCCTTCTGGCCAGTGTTTGATGAAAGCCCAGGGCAATCATCATGTTCTCCACAGAAGTATATTTATCTCAGTAATAATTTCCACAGCATTGACCACAGCAAGCTGGAAATAGCTAAGCTGTTGGTTACCTGAATTTTAGCCAAGGCTGGTGGATACCAACAGAAAACAAACAGCAACCACAAATACCAACCACCTTTGGATATTGTTGCTTTTATAAATTAGCAAGGGCCGGTAACAGAGCTATGTCAGACCGTTAAAATAGATCTCTGGGAAGTTTAACTATGTCTATAAAACATATTCTACTACAGCGATGAACTCATCCATTTTCTGAGAAACAAAAAGTATCACCCAAATCACGATATCACTCTATGTTTCACTATACGTCGTGGCTTCCGCGTCATGTTCTCCACGTGCTTCACGCCATGACGCCATATTGCAGGGAGAGACTGCCTTTTAATGAGGGCTTGCTGGCATTTAAGTAAGTCAACCTTTTGGGTGGTCTGCAAGGTACACATGCCTCATCCTAAATTCTGTCCTATAACAAACTGTGTTGTCACACTAAGGGCCTACTGCATGGATAGTATCCACACACAAACCCCACAGAGAAGAAACCTAAGGAGGCACATTCATAATAGTTAAACAAGAGAGCACATATTGATTTGTGGATTTTGTTAGTAATTACTCATGCTGCCTTTGACTTCACTGTGGATAAATCTAATTGAAAAAGATTTTTTGCTCTTCAGTGACTGCTTACAGGGACATCTTAATCAGGTATTACTAACAACATAGTTTGTAACTATACAAATAATTATGGGGTCACAAATTCATGACTGTGACCTCAGTAAAGACCAGTGAATAGGAGGAAATGGGGCTGTAAAAGAGAAATCGAATTTAGAAGCCACACCAAAGTTGAAAATAAACATGAGAGACAATTCTGAATGCTTCTATGACAGGAGAAGGACCTCTTTCTAGAATGGCATAATCTTGTACCCTGCTGGAAGAGACACAATACAACCAAGCAAGTATTCTACTTACTATATTGGTAAAATAGTAATTTCTTTTCAATTGTCATAAATAAACACACACACACACACACACACACACACACACACACACACACACACACACGTATTTTATAGGAGAAATAAAGTTTTGTTCTTGTAGTTTTTGAATTTACACTGTGGGGAGTAGTATGATCCTTCAACACATAGCACTGCTTTCAGTGGGTCTCAGCATTTCTGTTCTGCCTTCCTCACCTTGACCACTCACGATGGAACTTGGCACAGGACCGAGGACCAGAGGACTCAGTCGCCTAATCAACTGTGTTATTCAACGTATTTAATTTCAGTGAGATACTTTAATTAATTTGGAATTAACATCTTGGTTTCTCTCTCGCTTTCTGCACAGCTGAGTGAAAGTAGTATAGAAAGACTTCTGGGTTTCAGCACCAAATCCTAGTTTACCAGTTGATGTAAGAGTAAGTACTCGTATACTGATCCTCTTTGCTCACAAATAAAAATCAGTCCATTGGCTACTCTTCAACACAAGACCAGCACTGGGAATGACTGAAGACTTCATATAAGGGGCTGAATGTACTTCAGTAAAATATATTTCCCAAATGTGCAGGCAATTCCATCTCTCTTCAGATCATATTATGTTCTGAGAACCAAAGACAGGAATATATCAGAGGTGACATTTTCCTGAGAGAAAGGAGGCCTGAAAGACATCAAGTCCCAGTCATTAGCTTACCACTAATTCAGGTACTTTAAGCAAGAGGCTCTCATAGCTAAGGTAACAACTTTTCAAATCAACACATCTGGACCCTTCAGTTTCTTAAATTCTCTTACCAGTTTTGTGCCTTATAAATGGGTTAGACAACTCATTTTTCCTATCCTGGAACTTTGCTTCTCTTTTTCCTGGGCACTCAGAAGGCTGCATGCCCTGCTGTCCCAGACAAGAGATGCTAGAACCATCTTCTACATGTGGATACGGTGGAGTCGCCCATTTCTTTACCTGACAGCTGCAGTTCTTTGCCAAGAGATTTCAGTTTAAGTCCTCACCAAAAATAAATAAATAAATAAATAAATTCACACACTTAAAAATCCTATCTCATTTCTCTGAAGGAGACTGGATGGATGAGTTCATGATTAAAAATCATTAGGCAACATACAAGATTGGATGTACTGATCTCTAAACACAAACTACTTAGATACCATTAAGCCGGCACACTAAAAAAGGTCCTTTTCTCCAGAGATCTGACTTCTAGCTAAGCCCTTGTCTCAGATGAGATGCTTGAGAAGTAGGTGTACTTGCCTTGAAAATAAGTATAACCCAGAGAGTGGGATGTGGTCAAAACCAACAGAGAAGGGAAGGGCAGTGATGCTGGGTGACCAAGGCCATTAGCTACCTAGGCCAGTGTGGTCCTGAGAAGTGACTGCTCAGAGTGATCTTGTTTCTCTGAAGAAGGTACTGAGTCAACAGGTGGATGACCCAAACGCTGTTACATCATATGTAGATTTCTGCTCATTCTCTTTCTTCCTGGGCAATCAAGTGGGGAGGATGTACAGTGGAACATGTGCTGGTTCTCCCCCGACTGCCAGGGGTCTCTGTTCCAATCAGTTCTCTTTGGGCTTACAGCGTCTCTGTCTTTCAATAATGCTCCTGGTTTTCTAAATGCTTCTTATGGATATCAACGAAGAATGGGATATTATGCCACGCTTAAAACGGGAGAACTGGAATGAAATTCTAATGGGTATGTCCTCAGCAGACAGAAACACAGATAAAGAACTCACAACTCTAGAATACAGTCCCTGGGGCAGACACAAGATTCGTTGGCTTGCAACAGTGCTGAGTAGATTTGCAGCCCTAGTAAGGTTTTACTATCATTGTTCTCCTTTTGTTAAAAGAATCTCAAACAATGGTAATGTTTAATTTAAATTTATTATATCCATCGACATCAACATGTTTATAAATATGTATATGTACTGAATACTGTATCACTATGTGTGCAAACATACATTAGCTTATGTGTATGTTGCATATCTATATATGTGTATATATACCATGTGTATTTGCATATCTGTGTCAAATTCCCAAGGTTCAATATTATTTCCAAAGGATAATTCTTTATTTCTAAATTATTTAACTGAAACAGAACTGAAATTTCATCCTCTATTAGAAAAATATATCAGCATGTCTTGCTTTATCAGTCTACCTGAGGTGCTGAGGACTATCACAGTGCTATCACTTTGGAAATCCATCCCTCAGATGCTCGCAGCTCTGAGATGGCATCTTTGTGGTCCAAGCTCTAAGTGTCTGCTCTCTACAACTCCCCTCCTTTTATGGCCCTTTCCAAGGGCTTCAATGGAAACCAGTTTGATTCTAACTGTGTTGATTCTGGTTTTCCACTCATTCTATTGTAATCTCTTTAATAAGCAGGGATCAAGAATGATTAAGAAAATCTTGGGGAAGAAGAGTCACAATGGGGTCTGTCTTGTCTTGACATTAAAATATATTGTCAGACTGAAATAATTAATACAGCATCCAACTGGTATAAGGAAAGGGGCAGAGCAACAAACACACTAGTTAGCCATAGTATGTAGAAAACAGCTTGTATAGTATAAATCCAATTTAGTGTAAAAATATTCGGATGTATGAATAAAAAGGTAATAGGGTTGTCTCCAGGTTGTGCAGTTTTGGGTTGTTGGTTATTTCCTTGATTTACATTATTTTTGTAAAAGGGAAAAAACAAAGAAACGACAGGAAAATAAAGCTAAGTGTGAAAATGTAAATCGTAAACTGGGGAAAAAGATTTAAAATGAGTAAGGCAGTATTTTAAATAGTCTTAACATACAAAACATTTGAAATTCATACCAGACAGACAAAGAACATAAAAAATATTGGGTTGAAATACTATCTAAGAACAGTAAGCATTAAAAATGCTTAACCACACAAGTAATCAAATAAATAGAAAATTAAAACTTTAAGTTACAATTTTCTCAAATTAGCCAAGATTAAAAATAACCCATAACAGTAAAAGTTAATGAAGACTCAATCAGTTGGGCATTCCCATATGTTGCTTTAAATGATACTACAAGGCCCAAATCCTTTATCTGAAATCTGGAGTTGTGTTTCAGACTTCAGAATTCTTTAGATTTTAAAGAAAGTATACATATTATGTATTAAATACAACCTCTAGACAGGTGAGGGGCTGTACCCCCTAATCAAACACATTAATATTTCTGTAGTTAAGCTTGTAAATATTCAAAAGAAGAGGAATAAATGAAAGATTAAAAGCAACCTCATTTCTGTTGATGACAGTTTTGACAACAAAATGAGTTTAGGTCAGACTCTGTGGTGAAATGAGTTATGAAAAAATTCATGGGTTTCAGAACTTTTGAGATTCCAAAATTGTTGATAATTATTTCTGAACTGTTCCATACAATCTTCCTGAAAATCTACTTGGCTATGTGATTATACATTTATTATTTTTTAATGTTTATTTTTGAGAGAGACAGAGTATGAGTGGGGTAGGGGCAGAGAGACAGGGAGACACAGAATCCAAAGTAGGGTCTAGGTTCTGAGCTGACAGCAGGGAGCCTGATGCCGGGCCTGAACTCATGAGCCATGAGATCATGACCTGAGCCGAAGTTAGATGCTTAATTGACTGAGCCACCCAGGCACCCCTACAAATTTAGACTTTAAAAACTTCATAGCTTTTGACCTACTTCTAGGAAGAACTTAACAGATATGCAGACAAAAGAGTTATGCTCAAGGATGTCCATCATAATTTTATTTATAAAGATAAAAATGGAATTAGCACGAAAGTCTAACAATAAAGTAATGGCTATATTATGGGACAACCAAATAAAAGGATATTATATGGCTATAAAAATTGTTTTTGAGGAGGATCCTTAAGGAGTCAGGAAAAGGCTCATTATGTATGGCTGAATGGAAAATAATGAAGACATAAAACTTCATATTGAGTGTGATGTCAATTAACAAAGCCTCATGGGGTGCCTGGGTGACGCAGTCAGTTGAGCGTCCAGCTCTTGATTTTGGCTCAGGTAACAATCCCAAAGTTGTGGGATCGAGCCCCACGTTGGGCTCCGTGCTGAGCGTGTAGCATGCTTAAGATTCTCTCTCTGCCCCTCTCTCCTGCTCATGTTCTGTCTCAAAAAAAAAAAAAAAGAAAGAAAAAGAAAAAAAAACCTCCCAAAATGTGTAGAATAAAAGACTTGAAACTAATAGCAGAGATTATAGTTACACGTTGGGATTGTGCCATTGTTTTATTTAGAACTGTATCTTATAAATTTTTAATAATGAGGATGTCATTTTTAAAACAATTATTAAAACAAGCATCTATATAAGATTGATGTTATTCATCTTCTTATTTGAAGACATTACAAAACCCTTGGTGGTAGGTAGGTATTCAATGACTATCTACGGAGTCAGTGATTCTGGATTGCTCTCCTGCTTTCACCATCATTTTGGCGGGGGAGGGGGGGTGGGGGGCAGTCTGGCTTATGGTGTGGAAGTCGTAAGGGACACTCCCTTGCTCCCTGGCTCACACGAGTGGTGGGGAGGTGGGCTAACAGCCACTCCCCATGAAATCACAGCCATCACTTACTTGACACCTGCTGAGAAGCTCACCACAGGGAAGAAGAGCCCATCTGTGTTGAAGTTCTCAAACATCCCCTGCACAGGCTGCCCGTTGATGCGGAAAGAGATGCTGGGCACCCCGAGGTCGAGGCAACAGCTTACCACGTCGTCTGATCTCAGGAGGTGCTGGTTGATGGAGGCCACGGCTCTGGGTATGCGGCCTGGTGAGCAAAGAACAAGAAGGCGTTGTGGGACTCTAGAGAAGGCTCTCACAGTGGGAGGTGGGGAGGTATGATGGCACACAGGAGGTCTGGATATGCTCCTGCATTTGCAATTCAACTTGGCTTTCCCAGTGTGAGGGGAGCAGCGAGAAATGATTTCCGGAGCTTGTGAGTGGGCAGCCCAAAACGAGAGGAGTCTCAGAGGAAACTCAAACTGCCAGGAATGAGAACAAACATGAATTCAACCCCCTCAGTGTGTGTTCAGATTCTGGCCCGGTGTCTGAATTCACGAACAGATTGCTTTGCTGGTTGTGGGTCCTGCAGTGTGAGGGCGCGTGCGTGCGTGGGTTTACTCTCAGATGCCCAAAGATCTTGCCCTCTTCCATTTCCTGTAAAAGATATGGCCACTCTGGCACTGGACGCAGGAGCCATCAAAGTGAGTAACAGCAAGGTCATCCAGCCATTAAACTATGCAGCATAGTTTACTTGTTTTAAAGAATTCTATTAGTTCATATAAGCAGTGAAACAGAGGGTCAGTTGTACACTGTGTTGATGATTTTTGTCATTACTGTGTATCTCTTTAATAGGATGATTTATCATTGTCTGACCTAACTTACAGTCATGAGAAAATCACCTCTCGGGATTTTTGTGTCACACCATCTCATTCTGGAAGTTCTAAAAGCAAATTATCCTAACTCCCTCACCCATCTCCCTACCACGGTTACAATTCTATTGGCAAGAGAGCAATGAAGAGGCAGAATTTAGGTATTAAAATGGACTTTCAGGCAACAAAAATTATAAAAATGTATCTTATTTTTTGATGACAGAATACATATTCATTATAAATGTTCATTATATACAAAAATATAAACAAAGAAAAAAATGTAACTCAATAAAAAATGCTTCCACTTTCACACACACATACACACCTTTCATCCATTCTAGGATTCTGTGGGTTTTGTGACTTTTCTCTACCTATTGTATTGTAAATATCTGATTGTATAATGGAATATTCACTAGAAACTGCATTTTAATGGCTTCATCATATGCCATAAGGTAATTAAAAACCCCCTTACGATGGGTACGTGAGTTGTTTATAAATTTTGTATGCACATCTATACTATATAATCTTTCTAATCTCAGCTATGAATTATTTAATGTTTCGTGGTTAATGCTATTCTAGTAGGTTCTAAATTAAGTGGTGGATTTTAAAATAGCGAGGGGCACCTGGGTGGCTCAGTTGGTTAAGCAGCCGACTTTGGTTCAGGTCATGATCTCAGAGCTTTTGAGTTTGAGCCCGGCGTCGGGCCCTGTGCTGACAGCTCAGAGCCTGGAGCCTGTTTTGGATTCTGTCTCTGTCTCTGTCTCTCTCTCTCTCTCTCTCTCTGCCCCTCCCCAGCTGTCACTGTCTCTGTCTCTCTCAAAAATAAATAAACATTAAAAAAAATTTTTTTAAATAGTGAAACTACTACACTATCCTTAATAAAAAAACATATACTAAGTATCTCCTTCTGGTTATTGTGGGCAACTGACAAAACCGTATTGTATTTCCCCCCACCCTTGTACAAACGTGAACGAGGCTCTACGTGGTACCAGATACCAGGCTGGGGATCAAGGACTGAAGACCCAGTTCCTGCTCCTAATAAATCCATAATCTGGTGGGAAATAAACATTCAAATAAAGAATTACAATTCAGTCTAGTTAATGGAATGAAGGTGTACACAAGGTGATGCTTCTAAGATACAGGAAGGTGCCAAATCAGCCCAGGAGCATGGAACAAGAGTCAAAGATCCACTATATAGAAAAGACTACTTCTTATAGAAGAATAGTTTATACAAAAGGATGGAGGAGACCTACCTGTGTGCGGCAGGTGTGGGGATGGATAGGAGCTTGGGGAGTAGATGCAGAACACAGCCGGACTGGACACACAACTTGGACCGTTTGCACCACACCAGGTGCAATGACACAAAATAACGTACGCAAGGCACATAAGCCTGAGACAGCCCCAGACTCGGTTTTTGTAACCTTGCTTCATTCCTGAGAATGAGGAACAGGTTCCTTTAAAACACAGCAATCTAAGCCAAATTCTAAGACTGCAGAGGTTTGACACCTTTCCAATTTCTCTGAGGATACCGAGGGCTCTTGGTTCCTTTTATGGAGTTGAGGTATCCCAGGTCCCAATTATCTTTTCTCCCTTATCGTAATCAAGTCTGTTATGAAAGGAATCTATGAGATTAAAACTCAGCCAATCTTGCTACCACGGTCTCATTCGCAGTATTTCTTATTTTCACATTAAAAACCAATCTTTTCTGCTTCAGTTGTTTCTTTCTCCTTTAGTTTAACTTCTGGATAATATCACTGTAGTCATTTGAAAAAAAAATCCCAAGAGATTTCTGTGAATTTGGGAAAACCAAGAAGCCACTGAAACGCTCGGTTGGTCAACTAGCTTTATTTTTTTCAACGTTTATTTTTGAGAGAGACAGAGACAGAGCGTGAGTGGGGGAGGGTGCACAGAGAGAGAGAGAGACAGACAGACAGACATGGAATCTGAAGCAGGCTGCAGTCTCCGAGCTGACCGCACAGAGCCCGACACAGGGCTTGAACACATGAACCACGAGATCATGACCTGAGCCAAAGTCGGACGCCCAACCAACTGAGCCACCCAGGCGCCCCGGTCAACTAACTTTCAAGGTATTCAGATCCTTGCTGGCTAAAAATACAAATGAGAAGGTCCTTTACTGTTCTGAGACTCACATAAACTAGGACAAACTGACAGTGTTGAATTGTTATGCCAGCGCCCTCTCGTCCTAGCTGCTCAAAGTGCACTGTTGGCTTCCCTGCCGGCCAGAGCCTCGGCCAGTAAAGACAGAGAGCAGCTTTCACGAGGGATACTCTTCATCTACAGCAGTGCTTTGATGCCATCGGAAGCTGAGTTCCAAGCTTTATTTAGCCCTTAAGATGCCATAGTTGCCAAGTGCCTTCCCGAAGAATGGCAGCCGAGAGCATTTCTCCTGTCTAGTTCCCTCCCTTGGTGGAAAACCACAACCAGGATGAGCAATTATACCCTTGTGGTAAACACCACTGCCTTTTACAAAACTCCTTTATTCTAAAAGAATGGGCACCAAGTAGAAGATCATCAGTAGGCCAAGTGAAATCATCGTTTGAGCCTATTTTTAAAACATATGCAGAATACAGAGTTGGGACTGATACTATCCAGAAACTAAAGGCAGACAGTGGATAATTACTGGATAGGAAGCATGTACTTAGTGATTACTTACAGCAATGGTTTGGGAAGTCTATTGGAACAAAAAAACCCCATTTCATACAATATTCATGTTATAAAATATCATCTGATAAGGTATATTTAGTTTTAAAATGGGAGCAGTGTGAAGGTTCTCAAACTAGAAAACAAGGGAATTGTGCAATGGCTTTTACACACTGTTTTATAAATCTGTTCTCATCTACAAGAAGAAATCTCTAACCCCATGAGGGCTTTCAAGGCTCCAAATGATTCAGAAGGGTCCTGTACCCCACATTTAAACAACATACTTGTCCTTTAAATTGCTCTGTAGTGAGGTGGCATTGTGGCAGGGAGCAGAAGCGGATCACAGAGGGCTGAGTTCAACACCAAGTCTTTGTCTGTTACCTGAAGCTGGGCATGTAATTTTACCAGAAAAATCAGATTCCACCTCTATAAAATGGGTACCGTGTTGCCCACACTATTGTTGTTAAGAGTTGTTTGTAAGGTACCGTAATTATTCCCAGGACTTCAATGAAACAAATGACTGATGTCCTGTATGCCACTCAAAAGGTTTAGCATGTAGCAATAACTAGGCATTTCTAGAACCAGACTCTCTGGGCTAGAGTCCTGGCTCTGTCACTTACTGTGTGACCTTGGGCAAATCACTTACCTTTGTCAACTCAAGTTTCTTCATCTGTCAAGTGAAAATAGCATCATGAAGTTGTTTGAGTTTTGGATGAATTATTCCCTAAAGAGGGATTAGAAGCGTGCCTGACACATCATAACCCACACTAAGTACTATTATTGCTTTTGTTTCTGAAGCTCTAGAAACTTTAATTACTAGGCTAACAGTAGAGAAGAAAGCCAGAATGCTGTAGGAATGTCTTTGGTATTATGATGAAAAAATAACACTATGGAGAATCATGGCATTGAGGGCTGAGTCCAGAAAGAGACTCGAAAAGTCACTGTATTGAGTTAATAAAAATGAGTAAGACCCTTTTGTGAAGAGAATGCTCAAAAATAGTCACTTTCAAGTATGTTTCACGTATGTGACCCTTTAGAACAACCAACAGAAGGGCTAGTCCATAGAAAGAAAAGCAAAGGAGTTACAAAGTCTAAGTCTCTATAATCCTAGCCACAGCCCACCCAAACAGGCTGGGAAGTCCTGTAGCCTCTCTTAGTCTGAATAAACTGCCCCTGGCTCAGAGGCCTGGGCCTACCTTAAGGTCCCGGGAAGATCAGAAAGGCCATTCCAAAGCAGCATTGTAAGATAAAGGAAAATCTCACTTTATCATAGGCTGCACATCTTCAAATTGACCCAAGGACACATTCCTGCAGGATTTAGCCTCTTCTGATGAGTAATGTAGGCAACTCATCAGCATTTCCACTGCCCCAGGCACTGCAGAATTTGGCACTATCATGCAAACACAAACACTCTGGCATTCGGAAGGAGAGAGGATCCAAACACGTAGAAATGCTGGTGTTCTTTAGCCACTCCTTGGGTCCTCTTCACAGAGCAGCAGCAGGGCTGGAAGGGTCTGAGTCACAGTGGGGTGTGCCTCCACCGCTCAGTGCTGGGACTCATCTCAGGAGGGAGACAGGTTAAGACCCTCCCATACAAATGCGATTGTTGAGCTAAATGATTTAAATGTTTAAAAAGCCAGACATCATAATAAATCAGGAAATGCAATTTTACCCCATTCATTTCCTGCATCACTTATCACTCGGCAAGGTAGATTCCTCTGCTTATTCCAACTGCACAAGGGGAAAAGGTATTAAAAGGGAAACGTAGACAGATTTCTTTCTGTGAAACTGTCCTCCCAGCCAGGAACATACTACAGGCAGCTCTGAGTCGAATTCATCCCAATGGCAGCCCCAAAAGGCTACATGAAGGCTATGTCAGGAGAGGGAAAGCAATGCCAGGACCAGAAAAGAACCCATCCTCGCAAAGGAAACTCCCAGTGGCTAAGCTGACTCAGGAGCCTGTTAGGAGGGTTAAGATGGGGGATAGATCTACAGCTGATGCTTGAAAGTGGCTTCACAGACTTTGGTGGCTAAAAAGACCCATGAAGACTGCTTTTTCCTTACATAGAGAAAAAGCTCATTCATCATCCCAGGAGGTCACCTGAAACTTCCCTTCCTGTGGTGCCTGGGTGACTCAGTTGGTTGAGCGTCCGACTTCGGCTCAGGTCGTGATCTTACGGTTTGTGAGCTCAAGCCCCACATCAGGCTCTGCGCTGACGGCTCAGAGCCTGGAGCCTGCTTTGGATTCCGTGTCTCCCTCACTCACTCTCTGCACCACCACCTCCCCCACCCCATCCCCAATGTGCACTCTGTCTCTCAAAAATAGATGTTAAAAATAAAAAAGAAACATCCTTTCCCATTCAGCATGGGACTCAGGTAGTTCCCCTGAGGATGGGCTGCTCTCCTGGTGTCCAGTGAGGTACCCACAACTCTGGACATGGTCTTTATGATTGCAGTGGACCTCACAGACAACAAGGGATGGGAAATCGTATTTACTGGGTAGCTAACGTGTCATGAACTTCATGTTCCTTACCTCATTTAAATTTCATAAGAGCCTATATATCTTCATTTTATCTGAGGAAACCAAGTCTCTGAGCCCAGAATAAAAAAAAAAAATCAGTAAACAGAAGTTCTGGGATTCAAACCCAGGCACAACTCCAAAGCCATGCTGTTTCTTCTTGACTCTTTCCAGCGACTACATGTTAGGGGTACTATAATTCCTACCAATAATGACAGTATCTACTGTGCTTTATTTATTTAAAAAAAATTTTTTTTTAACGTTTATTTATTTTTGAGACAGAGAGAGACAGAACATGAACGGGGGAGGGTCAGAGAGAGAGGGAGACACAGAATCTGAAACAGGCTCCAGGCTCTGAGCTGGCAGCACAGAGCCCGACACGGGGCTCGAACTCACGGACCGTGAGATCATGACCTGAGCCGAAGTCGGCCGCTTAACCCGCCTGAGCCACCCAGGCGCCCCTCTACTGTGCTTTAATAAGTACATTAAAGATCAGTTCGAGGCAGTAGCTTAGTTCATACATACAGATGAGTTTAAAGTTAATGGTCTTGGGCATTTATATCTCAAGGAAAAGGAGAAAACTTGTCAGGAGGAGTTCCCAGCAGGTCTCCCTAGCCACCCTCCCTTACATCCTGCAGTAAGTTGGAGTATTGTTTCCATTTCATTTCTTCATCCAACAATTATCCTTTCATCAGATCGTCCAAGATACAGTGGTGTCCTGGTGGGAGTCATTAACAGAAACCTTATTTCTTCAACTGGAACACATGTTGGCATATTTACCCGCAGTGCCTTCTGCCAGATATATGTTCCCTGTGCGCTGGCTGGGGAATTCAGAATGATGCCAGACCCAAGGAAGCTTTGTGTTTTAATGAGCACGAGACGTGTCAATCTTGTTGACACTGGTCTCTCCACATCTCATCAGATGCTGAGGACTGAGGGGGTGAGGTTCTCTGAATGTACCTATACGGCATTGTATTACTAAGTGTGGGTCATGTTCAGAGAGCCACAATCAGCTCTTGAAACGCTGAGTCCCAAGTCCCTTTCCCCTGTCATCTATCACCAATCAGAAGGGCCACTGCTCGTGATGACTGGTGTGGGCTTGGCGCATCTGGCTTCCCAGTCTTCTGCTGAGAAAGGACAAGAGGGATGACGAGCATGGGGCATGCTCCGGGAACGGTACACAATTAGATGGATGTTTGAGTTCTGAAATGCAAATGGCAACCTTTCCCGGATGCCCTGGCTTCTCTGTCTCTTGACTCATCGATGTATTCATTCCGCAAATTTTATGAAGGGATCCACTAAGTGCCCCACACGGTGCTACAAAATCTGGGAAGGACTGAGTAACACTTTTCCTCTGAGCACGGTTAGTTTCTCTTTGGAACAAGGGTCCAGTTTGCCTCATCCAACAGTCTAGGTGTCCTCCGGATTTCCTTAACCAGTCCCCAGGCAGAGTTCCCTTCAGGTGTAACCTGGAATGCAGTTGTAGCTTGGGTGATGGTGACGACATGGTAGGAGAGGAGCAGCTATCAGCAGGCAGTAGGGGAATGATGTTGTCAAGCCAATCCCGCTCATGCCCCCTCACAGATTCCACCCTACCAAACTCAGGAGATGTAGATGTGGGTAAGCATAAGAACTCTTTCTTTTTCACTCACTTCCTCGGAGACAGCTTTCTGAGCACTTCATGACACGTGAGGCTAACCCACATCACAGCCACAGTCTATACAGCCACAGACACAGTGGCTCCATGACCCAAGAAGGGAAGATCCACGGTCACTCCCCATGAGGATGGCACTGGCGAAGGGAAGTTGGGAGGATAAGAGAACGACAAGACAGGGCTTTCACGTCACTATCACCCATCATTCTGCCGTTTTTTACCTGCCTTTGTCTGCACCACACTGTCCCCTGGGACGCACAAAACAGAGATTTTTTTTTTTTTCTTCCCACAAATGATCCAGGATACATTTATCAATAAGTAAGCGGACACCAGTCCTAAAAGTTTTTAAATGTTTATACTGAACATACAACAGCACAAAAAATTAAAAAACCAACCCATGCCGACCCGCTGAAAATACATACCAACTGTAAGATATGGAATCAGAGCCCCAGGTGACGGTTTCGGCCCGAAAGTGGAGGGAAAAAGGAAAATGTGATAGGTTACATAGTTCCCAGTTACAAAAGAAAATGTATAGGTTTGTGTTGTAGAGACAAGCTTTTCCGTAGTACTGGATTTGGGGAAGAATGCGTGTCATCGTTTCTTACGTAAGAGACATGCTTACATAAGGGATTTCTATAAGGGACACAGTGACTCCAAATACAGTCTCACAAAAGATACAGGTACGATGTGCTGTGGACAACAGAAAGAAGAGGTAAAGCTCTGGTTCTGGGGGAAAGCCTACAAGTTAGCCTTGCATTTTCGTCTAGGCAGAAGCTAACCCATTCCTGCGGGCACAGGCCACGGATATGCTTGGGGAAAGCATAAGTGGAGTTTTAAAAAGGAAGGTGCACTTTTTTATTTTTTTTTAAGCGATTGGCATTTAGGGTGTGCCCGGCACTGATCCAGGCATTCTGTAAAGTGTATCATGAAGCAACATGTTGCACTGACATAATGATGGACTTGTAGTCAGATCTGGATCCCTCTCAGCATGACTGTAAATAAACTACTTAAACATCTCTGTGGTGGTTCCACATGCGTCACATGAGGCCAATATTATGAACACTGGGGCGCCTGGGTGGCTCAGTCGGTTAAGTGTCCAACTTCAGCTCAGATCATGATCTCACGGTTCGTGAATTCGAGCCCCGCATCAGGCCCTGTGCTGACAGCTCAGAGCCTGGAGCCGGCTTTGGATTCTGTGTCTTCCTCTCTCTGTCCCTTCCCTGCTCGCTCGCTCTCTCTCAAAAATAAGTACACGTTAAAAACAATATTATCTTGTTTTAATAATAATATTATTATATATGTTTAATAATAATATTATCTTATTATCATTAAGGGGTCATTATATAAATAAAGTGAGGGGAAAAATGTACAAAAGGTATGTAAGCTTCCTGTAAGGTCCAGTAAACAAAAGGTATGTAAGCTTTACTGTAAGGTCCAATAAACAAACGCTGAGTCTCTTTCCCGGTTTGACTATATAACCCTTAACATCCTAGGCAATAGTGATGCTACAAATACAGTCACTGAGCTTGGGAACCGTTAACTGAGCCACACTAGATCACGCGGCTGCAAGTGCCGGAGTCATGGTGGCAAAGCAGGACAGTCTCATTTCAGATCTGATGTGCTTTCCACTTAACCCTCTAATTAGCTGAGACTTTTGAGTCTGCATCCTTTTGACAGAAAGTGACCACCGCAGCTTGAACAATTCAAGCCTCGATCATCTCCAGCAAGGGAAAAGGGGCCAGAGCTCTGGCAAGGTACTCACCTGACCAAAGGTGAAGGCCATCAAAGCCATAGGAATACAGGTCGTCTCCAACACCGTTGCCTCCCCATCCTTCTCCACCTCCAGGGTACGGAGCATAGCCTGAGGAAGAGGCCCAGCCCACCCGTAGGTGTGTGGGCTCAGCTGTTAGGAAAGGATCCACTTGGTCTATGATCAGCTCAAAGTACCACTTCTTGTACTGTGCTGAGCCCTCAGCAACTCCCAGGAAGATGTTTGGCCGAATGCTGAAATTGAACACGGGACAGGTGGCAGCTACAGACTCGGAAGCACGGAGATAAACAACAGCAAGCAGGTTGAACTGGGCCACAGGACGCACTGTCAACTGAAGGCAAGAGCACTTCTGTGTTTTTCATAGGATTCTAAAATAGGAAACGCTTAGAGCCTCTAACACTTGATCCAGTTCTCAGTGGGAGGTGTCAGGACAATGTTAATTCTATTTAAAAATATAAAGAACGTCTCCTTGTTCCATTCAAGGCAAGCAGCATTTACTGAGTGTCGACCATGGGTAAAAGATGCTGAAAACGTCATAGAAATGCATAACCATAAATCCTTGTGTCTTTCTGTAAGTGGAAGAAGGAACTTAATCAAGTTCCATCTCCTGGGAAATTGGTTCAAGCTCCCCCTATTCCCACAGTGGCAGCTTTGTCACCTAAGCATAACTAGTAACAGTGGCCTCTTGAAAGCATTAAGAAACCTCTATTTGAAATAAGCCAGACCAGGGGCACCTGCGTGGCGCAGTTGGCTGAGCATCTGACTCTGGTTTTGGCTCAGGTCATGATCTCACGGTTTGTGGGATCAAGCCCCGCATCGGGCTCTGCGCTGAGCAAGGAGCCTACTTAAGATACTCTCCCTCTCTCTCTGCCCCTCCCCCACTCGTGTTCCTTTTCTTTCCCTCTCTAAAGAAAGCAATCAAGCAAGACAAACAAAGAAAACGACATGGAACTACTTACAGGTGGAATGTAAAAAAAAAAAAACAACGCAAAACTTCTTGAGAGCAGAAAAGCAGTTGCCAGGGGCAGAGGTAGGGGGTGGCAAAAACAGAGGTTAGAAAAAAAGTCCAAACTTTCACTTGTAAGATGCATATCGTAAGAGGATACAACGTGTAACATGGTAGCTACAGTTGGTAACACTGTATTGCATAATTGAAATGTGCCAAGAGAGAAGAACTTAAGGGCTCTCTCACACACAAAAAGGATAAATATGTGAGGTGACAGATGTGTTAATCTGATGGGGCAAATCCTTTCACAATGTATATCAAATCATCATATTCCATACTTTAAATATCCTTTAACTGTTTGTCCATTATACTTCAATGAATAAAGCTGAAAAAATTCAATTGAAGACAGCAGAAAAAGGGAGAAGGGAAGAGAAGCCACTCTTAGCCAACTTTGATAAGGGCTGGAGGACTTAATGTATCCAGAAAGATGGTTAAAAGCTTGGGACAAACCATTTAGAGTTTTCCTGGTTGGAGTGCTATTCTTAAATATCTACTCTTCTGGGCTGGAGCTGCATCCCATTTTGGGTGGGCCAGGAAAAACCAGGTTGGTACCAAAAGAAACTGTGTGGATGGCTCAGTTCTGTTCTACTCTCCACAGTTCTTTCCTCACCTTGTAGATTAGGGAGTGGGCCTGGGTAGAAGATAGCTCGATAACTTAGGCCTGCCTAATGTAAGTCCCATGAGTTCACATGACTCCCATGTGGCTGCACGTGTCGATCAGCAGGCTAGGATTCTGTGTGAGCCCATGCTCTTCATCGTGGCCTTCACAGATAACCTCGAATGCCATGTGCCAGAGGATGCAAGAAACCATAGTATCAACATGGGGCATCCATTCGATTACAAGATTTTGAGGGGCACCTGGGTGACTCAGTCAGTTGCACATCTGACTTGGGCTCAGGTTTGATCTTGTGATTTGTGAGCCCCACATCAGGCTCGCTGCTGTCAGCCTGTCAGGGCAGAGCCGGCTTCGGATCCTCTGTCCCCCTCTCTCTGCCCCTCCCCTGCTTGCACTCTCCCAAAAATAAACATAAAATTAAATAAAAGAAAGAAAATTAAAAAAAAAAAATAAAAGCAGGACCAACGCAATAGTGCTGGAAGTATCCAGGAGCTGAGCTAGGTTTAAAAAAAAAAAAAAGATTAAAAAAAATAAAAGGCGGTATATTAAAATAAAAGTGAGGAGCGCCTGGGTGGCTTGGTCGGTTAAGCGTCCGACTTCAGCTCAGGTCATGATCTCACGGTCCGTGAGTTCGAGCCCCGCATCGGGCTCTGGGCTGATGGCTCAGAGCCTGGAGCCTGCTTCCGATTCTGTGTCTCCCTCTCTCTCTGCTCCTCCCCTGTTCATGCTCTTCTCTGTCTCAAAAATAAATAAATGTTAAAAAAAAAATAAAAGAAAAAAGGGAGTATGTTATGAAGAAGTTACAAGATCTGTACTTAACTGTAACATGAAACATGGTAGACCACTTCGGGTTAAATGCTCTGGCCCTCAGGTGGAACACATACTCTCCACTGTCGGCTACCTCAGGGGAAACGTTTAAAACCCTGTGAAAAGGGCTGGTGTACAGGGCCCTGAAAAAGCACACATCTGCCCAGTGTCATCTTATGTACCCACTTTGCCATGGAAACCATCGGGATGCAGCCCTGGAGTTCAGATCAGCCCTCTTCCTTTCCTGTCTGGAAACAAGATGGACACTGTGGAATGATGAGAGTGGCCTCACCTTGTCACGTCGTTAATCAGCCGTGTCTGCAGGAGCAGGTTTCTCCGGGGCAGCAAGTTGTCACAAATCAGATTCTGGTTGGCTCTCACGGCGACCCCATTGCAGAGACAGAGGGAGCACAGCACATCCAGAACCTGCAGCAGGACACAACCCACAAAGCCTTAGGACCAACTGGAGGGCACAGTGGGCAGGACCTGATTGCCAAGACATAGGAAGGAAGCGGGCCTTGTGAAGTGGCGAGGGGAGGCTGGTGGCAGGTGGGGGGAGACCTATTCAGAGTCAAGGCCACCACACCTTCCTCACTAAGAAAATCAGTGAGCAATGCTGGAGCCTGCTGCCCCTGGGGGACACGAAGCTGGGTTCCTTCTAGTCCCTCTACCCTCACCTTAGGCCCCTTCCCTCTCAACTATGCATGTGACCTGTGATCACTGTTCTGTGAAAACAGGTGGGAGTATGGGCTGTGAAGACAGACTGTCTGGGTTAATATCCCAGCCATGGCAGGACTAGGGTCAGATGAGGCATCTGGAGCACAAAATCCAGGCCTGACACCCTCTTGGGAGTCGTGCATGAATGGGGCATGGACCCAGAAGGACCTGGAAGGTCCTTCATTGGCATCGAGGCTAAGTTTATGCTCCCGCCCAGCCTTGGAAACCCCCTGCACTATGATCAGTAGGGACTCATAGCTCTTCATGAAAGGTGCTGTTAAAGAGAAAGCCACAGGGGCGCCTGGGTGGCTCAGTCGGTTGAGCGTCCGACTTCGGCTCAGGTCATGATCTCACGGTCTGTGAGTTCGAGCCCCGCGTCGGGCTCTGTGCTGACGGCTCAGAGCCTGGAGCCTGTTTCGGATTCTGTGTCTCCCTCTCTCTCTGACCCTCCCCTGTTCTTGCTCTGTCTCTCTCTGTCTCAAAAATAAATAAACGTTAAAAAAAAAAAATTTATTAAAAAAAGAGAAAGCCACAGGCCCCAAATGGCATCACTTGGGTTAAGGTCCCAAGTCAGTAAGCCAAGACTTAATACCTAATCTAATTGTAGTTTCAAACCCCTAGGAATGTAACCTTTAACCAGTCAGTATGGGGATTTCCCGGTCAGCAATAGGAAATTGACTGAGAGATCCCTTCTGTTCCCAATAGGAGGGTGACCTTGCCTAAAACAATGGATTCTTTGCTAGTAATTTCCTTTTCCCCCCACCTCCTCTCTTCCTTTCAAAGACTTTCCTTTCCTGCAGCCCTTTGGAGCTCCCCTCTACTGCTAGATGGGTTGCTGCCCGATTCATGAATCGATTAACAAAGCTAATCAGGTCTTTAAAATCTCCTTGAGGGGCGCCTGGGTGGCTCAGTCGGTTAAGCGTCCGACTTCAGCTCAGGTCACGATCTCGCAGTCCGCGAGTTCGAGCCCCGCGTCAGGCTCTGGGCTGATGGCTCAGAGCCTGGAGCCTGCTTCCAATTCTGTGTCTCCCTCTCTCTCTGCCCCTCCACCGTTCATGCTCTGTCTCTCTCTGTCTCAAAAATAAATAAACGTTAAAAAAATTAAAAAAAAAATAAATAAAATCTCCTTGAATTTTTGTTATCTAACAGCACTCAGCTTTCCATTTGACCAAGGTCCCTCACAGGCAGCAGGCTTGGGGAACCTCACATAGGTCAGTAGAGAACACAGTAGGGCAGATTCCAGTTCCTGGGTCTCCTGCTGTGATATCCTCAAAGTTCGTTAAGAGACACTTCTATTCCTACTAATGGTATTCAACAACCTTTCACCCGCTCTCCTTCTCTCCTAGAGTGAGAGCAAACCTTCCAGAGCCCAAGTGTTCCCTGAACCTATGAGACCAGCCACCAAGCCACCGCTGCACCTCTTCATTTTCCAGCTGCGTGGGAAGTGGGAACCCAGCCCCTGGCTTCCTAGCCACAGTCTCCTTGTGCCGCATCCTCTCTCATTCAGATTTTGTGTGCCTAGATCGTCAGAGGAAACTGTTCTGGGCCAGGCACTGCTCTCCCCTGTCTCCCCTACAGGGAGGTGTGTGCAAACGGCAGTTGATAAATAATAACCGACAAGACTGTGGCAGCCACATTTCAGTCTTTCAAAGTGGCCACTAAGACTCGATGCTTAGTGGGGTTGGATGAATTCAGGTTGTTGGCATTAGTATTCATAATTCTCACAAACCAATTTTCTACCTGACTCCCTGAATGTCAATTTCGTTCCAGATAAATACAAAGCACATTTATGGGACAAGCAGAAAAGAATCCCAAAGGCAGTTTAATGGAGAACTCTTACCATTCCCACTCTGTGAAACATATCGACTGTGGAACTGGAAATCCAGAGGATAATTTCTCATTCTAAGGAAAGAGCCATAGGTGGCCAGGAAATTAAATACTTATCATCCAGCCTATCAGACATTTTCATCGGTTTTGCCTTCGAGTGACGGCTGCGGGAGCCTTGCTGTCATAGCTAGAGGGACAGCAGAGCTTAATTCCCATCCAGCAGGAAGAGCAAGGAGAAAAAAGGCTCTGTGAGAAGGACCTGCCTAATCTAATGTCTCACTTATAAATAAACAATGCCAAAAAGCAACGGGGCTGACTTGTTTAGGCTTTGTTTTAGCAGGCCTTTCTTGGGGTAAAAGAGGGCAACGTGGCCAGACTGCCTATCTGAAAAGGTTTAAGTGGGTTCCTGTCAAGGTGACGGGGACGTAGACAAGGCCAGCCCACCACAGGGGACCCACAAGCATTGTGCCTGGGGGTCATCTGTACTTAGGGAGAGGGAGTATCTTCGTGGCCTCTGAGAAATGTGGCTAGATGTGGCAGGCACGAACGAGCAGTCACCAAGCTCCAATTCCTTCTACTCCGCAGCCCACAGAGGCCCCACTTCCCAGCCTACCCTGCAGTTTGTGGGGTCATGTGACTGAGTTGTGGGCAATGGAAAGCGGATGGACATGACCTACATGGCTTTCAGGCCTGGTCCCTAAAAGTCTTCTACACAGTCCTCTGCGCACTCACACTCTCCTCCCAGCCAGAAGTAGGGGTCCCGGGGAAGATGACAAGGACATCACCTAGCAACTTGCCAGAAATGCAGGTGTTTAGGACCACTTCCTCTGCTCCCCTCCACTGCTCCCCACACCAGACTCACCAGCTGAGAGTCTTCATTTGAACACAAGGAGTAAAGCACACTGCCTTCTGCTAAGCCTTGAGATGGAAGGAACTCGTGTCTCCCCTGAGTGGCCACACAGCCTGAAGCCCTCCCACTGACTGGCCTAGGCTGGTGATGGGAGCAAAGATACATCTTCCTAGTAAGAATCTGGGCTGTCATAGGAGTTAGGCTTCTCTAATCTATACACTGGCCCAACTAGAGACTGTCCCTGGCTCATGTTGTGGAGGTCATTGGCTTCTGGCTGTCCTCCTTTTCAGACCTCACATTTCATTCAAGATCCTCTCTGTCTGCTTTTTATTTCCACTAGTCTCTACCCCCAAACAGAGGCTTATGTGGAAATTCTCCTTCAAAAATAAACACCTATCGTATATCCATGGAAACATCAGTTGGCTGTTGCATTTTGCCCTTCAGCTTATATCTATAAAAACAGCTCCATGCTAAAATGTAATTATTCTGTATAAAAGCTGTAAAAATGCTAATGGTACTTATTCTGTGATTCTTCTTATTGAGTCCTGCATTTGAAAAATGAAGATTTTTGAAGCCCCTGAGGAACAGATTTTTTTTTTTCTTGCTGCAGAGGCGAACTGGGTTTCTAGAAAGGCTTCTCTATTGCCTTGGCTGCCCGGGGGCTCAGAGATAATTTCATGGAGCTACTATAGCAACTACTTGGGAGTTAATGGTATGCTTCCCTGTGTTCTGTCTTCCCCGTAACCCAGGCCAAACCTCCAATTCTGGTGTCTACTTTTTTGGGACCAAAGTTGTTACATTTTACCATACATTTTTCTCATTGGGGGCTCGAAATCCTCATAAAAATAAAACATATTTGTGACTACTGAGGAGGTTTGGAGTAAGATAGGCTTGGGGGCAAGCAAAAAGGGCAGATTTTATTTTTATTATTAGATGGGAAAATTAGAGGGCGACTTAAAATGTTCCAACTGTTCTTTTCACCAAACAAGAAAAACCAGTGCTACTGACATAGTGTGTTTCTTAGCTGTGATAAGCCAGCCATCTGTTGGATGAGACAAGGCCCGTCCATATGGGTGAGCTTCCATCCAAGGTGAGATGGGAATGTATTCTGGCTCCATTCATTGCTTTTATTCATTTAGGACACCCTCAACAAACACATATTAAGTGCCTGCTATGTGTAATGTATGAGCTTGGCACTGTGAGGAATGAAAAGTTGGTCCCTGCCCTGAAGGAACGTAGAGTCTGTGAGAGCAATCGATGTGCAAACATGACTACAGTGATAGGTGAAGCAGAACCACCAAGGAATGGAGGGCTAGTGGTAGGATGGAGGAGAGGAGATCACATCCAACTGGTATCAGAGAAAGTTTCCTCGGGGCACCTGAGTGGCTCAGATGGTGGAAAGTCAGGCTCTCGATTCCGGCTCCGGTCACGATCTCACAGTTTGTGGGTTTGAGCGCCACGTCGGGCTCTGCACTGACAGTGTGGAATCTGCTTGGGATTCTCTCTCTCTTTCCCTCTCTCTCTCCCCTCGTCTCTCTGCCCCTCCCCTGCTCACACTCCCTCACTTGCTCTCTCTCAAGATAGACATTAAAAAAAAAAAAAAAAAGAAAACTTCACGGAGGAGTGGCATTTGAATAAGTTTTGAAGGGCAGACAGAATTTTTCATGGGTGCTGGAAAACCAAGAAGTGAGGAGATGTGGAGATTTCAGCACGAGTCAAGGCACTGAGAGGTCGAGGGGCAGAGAGCATTTGGAGAATGGTCTTTTCACTCCAGAGATTGTGTTCTTTCCCTCGAACTTTCTGACCTCCATTGGATCATGCTTTAGATGAGTGGCAATGCTTTCCACGTCAGGGAGAGAGCTAACAAGTGAAAAATCTTAGAGGCTGCATTAATTACTGCCACCACTGTATCTACTCCCATTCTAAACCTGTGATTAGAGCTGGAACAGTACAAAAAGGGGTTCATCAAACCCATGAGATGTACAAACCTTTTTTTTTTTTTTTTTTTTTAAAGAAAAATGTCACGGCCCTGAAGACCACAGATGGGCCCACAGGGGAGTGCAAACTCCAGTCTCAGAAACCTTTACTGGTCTAAAAATGCCTTCTAGTTATGAATTCTTCACTGTGCAGTTTTGTTTTTAGAGAACTATAAAAATAAGAACGTGCAATTAAAAATATTCTCCCGGAACACGTGGACCCCAAAGAACATGTTCACAGACGGCAGTTTGAGAAACACTGGAAAGAATATTAAATGCTGAGGGGGGAGACTCAAAGTCTGGTCCTGGGCTGTCGTGAACGAGTTGTGTGGCCTCTGGCACGTGACTTAACATGTCAGGGCCCACGTCTCAGCCTTGTTTCTGCCACTGACAAGTGGAAATAACAATGCTACGTCATGGGGTCATACTGAGGACAAAGAAAATGCATGGGAATGTGGAGGACAGCACCTTGCATTTGTCAAATGCACAAATGTTAGCTATCGTCGTCGTCATAATTGCTGTTGCTATTATTGGGAGAGCTGTGAGGTGCTTTGTGCTTCTAAAATTCTACGTATTTTCTCGAGTACCTGGGTGGCTCAGTCAGTTAAGTGTCCATCTTTGGCTCGGGCCATGATCTCGCGGTTCATGGGTTTGGGTCCCGCATCGTGCTCTGTGCTGACAGCTCAGAGCCTGGACCCTGCTTTGGGTTCTGTGTCTCCCTCTCTCTCTGCCCCTCCCCTGCTCACACGGTCTCTCTCAAAAATAAATAAACATTAAAACATTTTTTTTTAATTCTATGTATTTTCAGCCACTATCTTCACGGAAAACTAAGTGATTAGATCAGAGACATGTGAAAACCCACGACTGGAGAAAAAAGAGCAGCATGGAGAGCAAAACATTACCTTGACATTTTCCAAGCAAAAAGAAAACGTCACAGCAGAAGTCTGGCCTTCACTCTGCACATTCTTTATAAAGCTACCACAAATAGCTCTATTTGTGATAGCTTTATTGATGATTTGAGACAGATTTCTCTTTGGAAATAAAAGTTATCCAGATAATTTCTAAGGGAAGGCCTGAATTCATGGCAAACCAACGTTCATCCAAAAATCTATCAAGAGACAAAAAAAGGGATATCCTTGAGGAGGCTTTTATGTACCGGTAACATACTGCCTGAACTTTTCCAACATTGCCGGAATTTCTCAGTGCCTTGGCTCCCAAAGATTAAAGACCGCCCTGCTACTACACTCGGGTAACCTATCAGAGCAGGTAGTGATTTGTAGCAAAGTCCTTCAGCTTACTGGCCTCAGATTTCTCAACTGTGGAATGGGCAGCATAGTCATCAACTCGCCACCAAGTGACATCCATTAAATGCTCTGTAGCTCTTGGCTGAAAGAAGCCATAACAAAGCTGGTTATTCGTGAAGTGTGTTATGTGGTCTGACCATAAAGATGACCCAGGAGCAACGAAACAACAGCAGCTTTTCTCTAGCCAAAGGGCTCTTCCTGACATCTGCATGTAGCTCATGGCCCAGACCATGTGTTTCCTGGGTGCTTATCAATTACTCTTATTATGCTTTGCTGACAGGAGAGAACATGTTGGAGCATACAGACGCTGGTCTGATGCTGGAGCCTCATGCCTGCTTTTCATTTACCCCATTTGGGAAAGCAATTCCAGGCCCCACATATTTCTTTCTCTTCTTTGCCAAGCAATTTCACAGATGCTAAGGACCATGGCTTTTCTGCTTCCTAAGGAAGGCACAGCTAAGCAATGCTGCAGAGGCTTATTCTCCTGGACACCCTGAAACGTGTCTCAAATAAGCAGCTCCCCCCAGTGATGGTGAACACAGAGGGCCAGTGACCAAGCTGAGTTTTCGTCGCTGCAGGAGCACAACCGCGGCCGCTCATGTCATCTGCTCTTGAAATACACCCTCTCGGCCTTGGGGTACCTGCCTGCTCACTAATTAGGGCAGGAGCCCCCCAACCACGGGGCTGATGTTGAAGAGTCGGGAAAAAACATATTTTAATAGACTTTCCCTGCAAATCGGTGTCTTCAACACATGATTCCATAAAAACAGAGATGACAGAACTTTAAGACCCCTAAAAAACTGATGGAGCTTTCTACCTTAGCAAATGAGGTAGCACTGTCTCCATTGCGCAGATGATATAAACAAGGCCCCAAAGCACACAGCTGTTTTGTATCTGTGCTCTTGCTTGCTCATGAGCAAAAAAGTAGATTCACTTCCTTCACTTGGTGCGACTCAGGGTAAATCTGATTTCATTTAATAACAAGCCAGTTGCCAAGACTTTCTATGCTATTTTGATCTGATTTTTGTGTATCTTCTTTCTACAGCTTGGTATTAGCTGTTCCACTACTAAGTTCCTAGACCCCAGGGTAGGTCTTGCACTCACCCCAGCCCAGCACCTTATGCAGTCGGCTCCATGTTCAGGGCTGAAGGTGATGGATGAGCTGGGCTTGTGAAGCTGGTGGAAAGAGAGAGAGGACCTCCAAAACCCAGTGTGACAGTTTGTCTTGGAGTGTGCTCCTAGGGCAGGAAGTGTCTTTCAGAACCTCCGTTTCCCAAGGTGTTTTTCTTTTCCCTACCCTCAAATCAGAGCCAAGAAAGAGACTAGTCAACATGCTCTCACTAACACACACTGGTGATTAAGCAGCAGGAGAAGTCCATCCCTGTTTGGGTTCTTCTTTCTGACACCCACCTTGTGATTCCGCCCATGCTTATCCAACAGGGAGATGATAGACTTGATGTGACCCTCTGCTATCAGATTTAAGGCTTCTGGGCTTTCAGTCAAGATGCAGTGCAAAACTTCCAAGATACCTGTATAAATGCCACAAAAATCGTGTGGATGTTAAAAAACCTGCAGAACCGACCGTACTTCGGAAACCTGAATTATAAGTGAAAGGACCATCCTGAGGGGACAGAATATTATCAGCTCCTTGAATGTATTAAATATTTCCAGCCAGAAGAAAGACTGCAGCCATCTCTGGTAGACTTCAGGAGCCTCTGGGGCCTAAGAACTCTGTGATTTAGAGAGGATATTTCCTTAGGCACTAACCTCACCTTCCTCTTTCTTAGACAAAGACATGGTCCTTCTATGTCAAGATATAGAGAAGCAGCAAGTAAGTCAGAGAACGACAAATACTATATGATTGCACCCATGTGTGGAATTTAAGAAACGAAACAAACAAGAGACAGAACAGACTCAAATACAGAGAACAAACTGGTGGTTACCAGAGGGGAGGTGGGTGGCGGATGGGTGAAATCAGGTCAAGGGGATTAAGAGCACACTTATGATGAACACTGGGTAATTTACAGAATTGCTGAATCACTATATTGTACACCTGAAACTAACAGAATACTGTATGTTGGTTACACTTCAGTTAAAAAAAGAAAAAATTGTAGAGGAGCAGCGGTAAAATGGAATTCACTTGGTCAGACCAAGCAATACTTAATTAAAATGGCAGATGCCCAGTTTAGTATCAATTCCGGAGGTCCTTCAAGTAATTTAGAAAATATTGTGAAACCAACAAAACTAAAAGGCAACCAACGGAATGGGAAAAGATATTTGCAAATGACATATCAGACAAAGGGCTAGTATCCAAAATCTATCAAGAGCTCACCAAACTCCACACCCGAAAAACAACCCAGTGAAGAAATGGGCAGAAAACATGAATAGACACTTCTCTAAAGAAGACATCCGGATGGCCAACAGGCACATGAAAAGATGCTCAATGTCGCTCCATATCAGGGAAATACAAATCAAAACCACATTCAGATATCACCTCACGCCAGTCAGAGTGGCTAAAATGAACAAATCAGGAGACTATAGATGCTGGAGAGGATGTGGAGAAACGGGAACCCTCTTGCACTGTTGGTGGGAATGCAAATTGGTGCAGCCGCTCTGGAAAGCAGTGTGGAGGTTCCTCAGAAAATTAAAAATAGACCTACCCTATGACCCAGCAATAGCGCTGCTAGGAATTTATCCAAGGGATACAGGAGTACTGATGCATAGGGGCACTTGTACCCCAATGTTTGTGGCAGCACTCTCAACAATAGCCAAATTATGGAAAGAGCCTAAATGTCCATAAACTGATGAATGGATAAAGAAATTGTGGTTTATGTACACAATGGAATACTACATGGCAATGAGAAAGAATGAAATATGGCCTTTTGTAGCAACGTGGATGGAACTGGAGAGTGTGATGCTAAGTGAAATAAGCCATACAGAGAAAGACAGATACCATATGGTTTCACTCTTATGTGGATCCTGAGAAACTTAACAGAAACCCATGGGGGGAGGGGAAGGAAAAAAAAAAAAAAAAGAGGTTAGAGTGGGAGAGAGCCAAAGCATAAGAGACTCTTAAAAACTGAGAACTGAGGGTTGATGGGGGGTGGGAGGGAGGGGAGAGTGGGTGATGGGTATTGAGGAGGGCACCTTTTGGGATGAGCACTGGGTGTTGTATGGAAATCAATTTGACAATAAATTTCATATATTAAATAAATAAATAAATAAGAAAAAAAAAAGAAAGAAAATATTGTGAGTATTCCTCGCCTAAGAGTTTTTCTAGGAACCACCCCAGAAAGTATTTTCATTTTAGATGTACTGGTGTATTAAGCAAACTATAAACTCACTAAATAAAGTTTATCTTTGCCTCTTTACTCAGCACACTGGATGGTTTCCTCTGTGAAGGGAAGGCTTAAGAAACACTGACTGGTGCCCCTGCAACCTGGCACCTACAAGGGTAACACACCATGATGAAAATATAAGGGAAGTAGTTGGCCAGTATCTTTATTGGTTTTATTGAAAACACTCCCCTTGGTTCCGGTTTTCTCAAGGTTTTCATAAATTATTATGAAATGTAACATGGCCCATGGAGGAGGCACTGAAGAAAAAAACAGGGGCTTGAGAATACATAGGTGTAGGTGGATAGACCTTAGGGGAGCCTTCCTTTGGCCTGTCCAAGTTCAGGCCACCTCTGGACAATGAAAACAGCCTCAAAACCTTTTAGCCTCCCAGAGAGGGGTCTGCAGCTGTCATGTTCTCTCATCGCTGAGGAAGCCAATGGTTGAGCTTCACAGCCCAGTTACTTAACTTACCAACAACAACCATTCTCTTGGCTCAAATTCTCTGTGAGTCATCAGGAAGCATTATAGATAGATGTCAAGGGTGACTTAGCTGGACGGAGGACCATCATTTCCTCCTATCCCATGTCATCCTTCAGTCTGCTTCTAACCACAACAAAGCATGCTCAGAGGGTTTAGAAACCCAAGGAAAAAGAACTGCATGCAGCAGGTAGGAGACCACTGCCTGGGTGGGGGGCAATGAAAGGATCCAGGGGATGGAGATAAACACACAAAGTGAAAAGTGAAACAGAAAAGGAAATCATTGAAGTCTGGGTTAGAGTGGTTAAATAAAGTCACAGCAGCACCAGGAAGATTCAGGACCTTCTCTTTGTTGAAGTAATCACTTGAGGATTGCTTACACCTCAGTGGGAAAACAGAATTATTCAAAGATACAACTTTTATTTTTTTTTTTCCAGAAAGGAAAAACCCCACCTTCTTCAGTGGTTTCCTGTGAACACTTACCTGAGGAAGATTCTAGTCTATCCAATTTGCTGATTAGCCAATCAAGGTTATTAGAGAATTGAGCACAGTTGTTTCTGTTTCCACGAATGAGAGCAGCTGCAAACAAGGACACATTGGAACATGTAGGTTAAAGGGCAGGAGGATGGGCATAAGAACTTGGGAAACTGTTAAGCACAGCACCTGCTTAGCAACTGAAAGGAACTGTGTGTAACCATCTTCCCCTTCCAAGCCCTTTGATACAATTGTTCCTATACTTAGCAAAGTGAAAATCTACCATTCACTCAACTATTCCAGAGAATCTATGTACCAAGCACCTGTCTACTTGCTGGGAACAGAGCAGTGGGAACACAGCAGCAGATACCTGCTTGGTTACTGGTTTAAGAACTCCATTCTTTGCACTGTCTTCTTAAACCCAGCTACAGAGTTGCTATTTTTCAATGCTAAAGGGAGGCATCCCAGTGAAACAGCTGGAAAGGTAGGTGAAACTAACATGCAAGGGTGCCTGGGTGGCTCAGTCCGTTGAGTGTCCGACTTCAGCTCAAGTCATGATCTCACCGTTCCTGAGTTTGAGCCCCGCCTCCAGCACTGTGCTGACAGCTCAGAGCCTGGAGCCTGCTTCGGATTTTGTGTCTCCCTCTCTCTCTGCCCCTCCCCCGCTCACTCTCTGTCTCTCTCAAAAAATAAACATTAAAAAAATATTTTAAAAACAAACGAACAGGCCAATAACTGCAAAACAGGAAACTCGAAAATACCTAAAACACATCAGCATATGACGAGGGTTCCCAAAGTGTGGTCTGTGGAGGCCAGAATGCTTCACCTGAGAACTTGTTAGAAATGCAAATTCTCTGGCCTTATCCCAGATCTAAGGATTCAGAAACTCTGGGGATGAGACTGTTTTAACCAGCCCTCCAGCTGTTTCCGATGCCTGCTCCAACTTGAGAACCACTGGTAGAGAACATTGGTAAGGGTGGGAGAGAATATGCTGTCAGGAGATTTTCACCAAACTAGACCAAGCAACCTTCCCTCCACAGGCCTTTGCAATGAATCCACCTAAACCACTGGTCCCATGCTCTTCATGCTGTTGGTTTTCAAAGACAGGTTTCACAGATGCTTCAAAGATACCTGGATGAGGGAAAAGTCTTCCTGAGGACCTCTGCTTTGTACCTCCACAGTCAGAGGAGGGCTGGATTGAGTCTGACCCCCCCAAACCACTTTGAGGTCTGCAGCAGCAAAGGGGTTAAGCACAGGGTGCTGGAGTCAGGCAGCCTCACACCGTAATTCCTTCCCATACTACATGTATGACCTTGGGTACGTTACGACTTTGTGAGCATCAGTTTCTTCGGATTCATGACTAAACGGTTAACAGTGCCTATCCCTGAAGGTGTTGTTGGGCAGATCAAAAAGATATTCTACTGCTTGGCAGAAAAGCTCAAAAACTGCTTGTTTTTGTATAATTGCTGTTGAGTTTGAGCATACCGGTAGAAAGTATGAGAGTTGGAAGGGACTTCACAACGTCACACAGAATGGCAGTAGTCCAATCAGCCTGACCCTCGACATCGAGAATGGGTCCAACCTGACGTTGCTGGTTCCCCTCTGGCCCGCTCAACTTTCTATGGATTTTCTCTAATGGGACATACACTTCTGAGCAAACCCCCAAATGCTGCCTTGTCACCATCTCCAAGCAACTACCGGTGGCTACCTTCCCATTCGGGCGGATACTGTCTTCCACTGCCTTCCTCCTGTAGCTTGGTGGCTGGGCCCTGTGGTGGCACAGGTTAGAGCAGGCCCCAGGACATCACCCCCACTGGTGTTGTGAGAGGAAAGGCTGGGGGCCGAACCTCCTTACTCCCCGTCTTTGTCTCCCCTCCCCCCCCCCCACCCAAATGAAATAGTGAACAGGCCAAAGTGGCAGGAATCACGACCAACCAACAAGAGGCCAGGGACAGGTCAGGGAGCTGAAAAGAGTGACTGTCCTTCAAGTGCAAGTGCCCGAATCTAAAAGTGGAACGCACTGCAAACATATTCTAGTCTTGTTCCCTCATTTTATTTAAAAAAATTTTTTTAGGGGCCCCTGGGTGGGTCAGTCGGTTAAGCGGCCGCCTTTGGCTCAGGTCATGATCTCGCGGTCTGTGAGTTCGAGCCCCATGTTGGGCTCTGTGCTGACAGCTCGGAGCCTGGGGCCTGCTTCAGATTCTGTGTCTCCCTCTCTCTGGCCCTCCCCTGTTCATACTCTGTCTCTCTCTGTCTCAAAAATAAATAAAATGTTAAAAAAATTTTTTAAATGTTTATTTACTTTTGAAGGAGAGAGAGACAGAGTGTGAGTGGGGAAGAGGCAGAAAGAGAGAGGGACACACAGAATCTGAAGCAGGCTCCAGGCTCTGAGCTGTCAGCACAGAGCCCGACGCGGGGCCTGAACTCACAAACCACAAGATCATGACCTGAGCTGAAGTCAGACACTTAACCGACTGAGCCACACAGATGCAACCCCTCATTTTAAAGAGGAAGGACTGGGGGCACCCGGGTGGCTCAGTCGGTTAAGTGTCTCTTGGTTTCTGGCTCACGTCATGATCTCACAGTTCCTAGGATTGAGCCCCAGGTCAGGCTCTGCACTGACAGCAAGCAGCCTGCTTGGGATTTTCTCCCTCCCTCTCTCCCTCCCATGTGCCTGTGTGCACATGCGTGTTCTCTCTCTCTGCCCCTCCCGTGCATGCGTGCTCTCTAAACAAATAAACTATTAAAAAAAATAAAGAGGAGGGACTGAGGTTCGGAGAGAGTAATGACCGTCAAAGGTTGTACAGGTAGTTTAGGCTGGGCTGATCACAATCCCCTTCCACTCGCTGCTGTCTTCTTGCTCTAAGTGTGGAAAGTACAGTAAGTTGCTGGCGAACAGAATGAACAGTGCTGGGCTGGAATCAACCGGTTAACAAAAAGGTGTCCAAGGAGTGAGGCCGGATCGGCGATCTTGCACAGACACCCTTGGAAATCCTCCCAGGGAGAGGCTCCAGGGGTGTGCTTACCCAGCAGTTTGTATAGCAGGCGCAGGATCTCTTTCCAAGCCATGCCACTCTCCTCCCTTGCAATTCCTGCAAAGTGCGCCACGCTGTTGTAGATGTTTAAGCGATCGATGCAGTTTAACACAAGGGCCAACATTCCCTGCGAAGGAGAGTGGGGGAAAGAGTGAAAGCCCCTGAGAAAGCAGGAGCCT
The DNA here is from genome assembly GCF_028018385.1 of Neofelis nebulosa. Classification (NCBI taxonomy): domain Eukaryota; kingdom Metazoa; phylum Chordata; class Mammalia; order Carnivora; family Felidae; genus Neofelis; species Neofelis nebulosa. Next base: position 69,773,839 of record NC_080788.1, on the reverse strand, counting down.
TTTGTTCTTTTCCCTCCCACGTCATTCACCTTTTAAAGCTCGTAATGCTAATGTGCTAACAGACCTTCACGATCTTTTTTTCCCCCTAAAAACACAATGTACACATTCTTATGCCTCTGAGACACACACGGCATCCATTTGGAGTATGAGTTAGCGGTTTCCTCATGGCGGGTTTGCCCCCCGTGTGATTATCTCAATCTAAGGACCTATCACAAGAGGGAGCGTGAATGACTCTCACAAAAGCTTGCTCTGTGTCTGGTGGGAAATGGTTCTGACTCACCCAGAAACAGCCCTACATATAGTTCTTATTTTCCTGTCAAATGTCAAGTGAGTTCAGGAAGTTCCATTCAGATGCACAAAGAAAACCATGCTTGCTTCCTCCCTCTCCCCCTGGCAAAAGGGTAGGATTAAGAGACAATAAAATCAAAGTGGATTTTTAACTACTTTTCTTCTACATTACAATACTATGCCGCCCAGTGAAAACATCTGTGCCTAGTTGTTCTTAAAGACATACAGTTTCAGTAGCCTTTCAGGCATAATGTCCCCAAAGCCAGTCTGCTTCGATCAGAAGACTGAGCAGGGCCAGTCTTATATTCCAGGCCAATGACTTTGGAAATGCCCAAGGGATAAGCCCTGTCCCCAGGAATGGGGGCCCTTCAGGGGGGCGACCATGGCCTCTTACTGTCAAATCATCACGTCAGTGTTCAAAGAAGGCATGTGACCTAAGGTCCCGCCTAACCAAGGACAGAGGCAGAACCCGAGCCAGAGCCCCCGCCAAGTCCCAGGTTTGTTTTTCCTTGCATCCAGGTCCCATCTCTGGTGACTCAGATGCTCAGGTTCTAAGTCAGACCTGGCTCTTTACTTGTTACCTTTCAAACCAGCTCTTCAGTCATTTCCAAAGTGGCAGAACCTGGCCATGTGTATTTTTTCAAACAGGTTTTCTAGGTAATTCTGACATCTTCCAAAATTTGGGAATCACAGCCAATGGCATGCTCTAATAGTTGAGATTTAGTAACAATAGATTTGGGATACACACATGCACTGTGGCAACAAAACTCTCAAATACAGTTTGGTTTGAGTGTGCCAATGTGCACGGTTACAACGTACATTGGTAGTGTAACCCGGTGGGGTGGACAGGGAAGGTTGGCTTCTATTTAATCCTTTTCTTCCCAGCTTCCTTCCTTTCTTGTTCTTTCATAACTATGTGCATGCATGCACACAAGGCTCAAATGCAATCACAGGGATGTTTTAGCGGCAGACGCAAAGAGAATCGCGATGTTCAATTTTCTAGACTTACTTCTTCCTTGAAAAGATTCTGTCTGTTCTTAAGTGAGCGGAGCTTATTCTGTTTGTCTTCATGTTGCATCTCCTCCTCCGGGGGCTGGAAGTAGGCGATCAGGTCCTGTAAGGTCTGCAGGACCTCTTCTATCGGCAGGGTGATGGGGGCCGCCGTACGATTGTTTCCACTAAAGAACACAAGACGGACACGGACATGGACGTGGCTCAGACACGGGCCTTCAGGCAGCGTCCCTGACAAGCACCTGCCAGATCCTGGCTCTTACCTGCCCCACATGGGGCACAGCGCATGGCTTCCTGCAGCAGTCACTCAGGGAATGACCACAAACTGGCGGTTGCCAACCAACAGACAACGGAAGAAAACGCCTGCTTCGATTTTCAGGCCATTTCATAAATAAAGGGAAATGACCTGTGGCCGTCTGCCACACTTTTTCATTTTTAAAAGTAAAAACAGATTTAAAAATCATAAACTTATTCACTCATGGTTGTTTGGAACTATCACAGATTCTTCTTGGAATAGGTTAAACATAGGGGCAGAAGGGCTTCTATCACTGGGTCTCTCCCTCCATCTGTATTTTTGTCTTCTCTCTCCATGTATCTCTCTTTCTGCACATTTTTCATGTCTCTGCATGTGTTTTTCTCTTATAGGTTTTATGCATGTGCACTCACACACCAGCTCCCCCTTCCTCATTTGTTATCTCCTTCGGACTTCCTCTGTGTGCGCTCTGTCCTCATTCTCAACAACCCCGCCCCCATCTTGTGACATCCTTCTCTCCTTCTCTCTGTCTTCATGTCCCTCTCCCTCCTCAGTGTTACCCTCCCCACCATCGCTCTTTCTCTGTTGTGATCCTTCTATCCTGAATCTGTGTTTCTGACTGTCATAATTTTTCAAAAAGTCTTGTTATTAAATCCTGTCAATGCAGAGAGACCACAAACCTCCACAGATGGCAAAATAAGCCCTCATTTTCCCATGTCCTTGGCAGGTACACTGGCGAGCCTTCTGGAAGGTAAAGGCTAAAAAAGAGGAAGGGGGAAATGGAGCCAGCCCCCGTGTAAATGCATCATGGCCCCAGGGGACTGAGAATTGGTGGAATGTATAAATAATGTCATGGCTTTTCCTTGGGTCAATTTCTAAGGACTTCTCCTTGAATTTACAGTGAATTTAGTTATATATTAACCTGGACACATGCTAAGAAAAGACTGTTATCTAGGCCTGAAGCAAAGGCTTAATAAGCCTAAGAGCCCTCAGCTTATGAAGTGACAATTCCAATTTTGTACATAAAAATGACAAGTGTTGGGGCGCCTGGGTGTTTCAGTGGGCTAAGCATCTGACTTCAGCTCAGGTCATGATCTCATGGTTCATGGGTTCAAGCCCCACATTGGGCTCTACACTGACATCATGGAGCTTGGTTGGGATATTCTCTCTCTCTCTCTCTCTTTCTCTCCCCCCCCCCCCCCCGCCTGCCACCCCCTGTCTCAAAACAAACAAACATAAAAAAAAAAAAAGACAAATGCATGCAGTAAGGACAGAACACCAGTGGATTACAGGCAGGGAGATCCTTCTCATGAGTGTGTGCTCTGGACCGTGGAGGTGCTCAAGGAATGCTAATGACTATCTGAGATATTATAGTATACCTGCTGTGAGGACATGAGGTGAAGGTTTGAGACTACAAAACCTAATTGGGAATGACTTCCCAGTTCTAGATTCAGAGAAAAATGAACACAGTCTCCCCAATATGTTTGGTCCAATTGCTGAGTCCCCTAGCCCCACCCGCCCCCCTTTATAAAAACATTTTAATTCTACTAGAAACAATGACACCAGTTCAGTAAAAAGTGTGTGATAAAATAAAGATGAAAACATACAAGAGGTTTGCTGGCATTTTGTAGTTTGAAAGGGCAACTTACAGGGGTTGGGAAACCCAAGTTATAGTCAATGCCATGAACATGTGCTATCCGGAGTGCCTGCTTCTAAGCCTCTTGGGCTTCACTTTCCCCCTGGAAAATAGGAAAGGTACAATCTACTATTGCCAGGGTCCTTCTGGGTCTAATTTTTTTGGTGGGTTCTCAACGTTCGATTGCTTTATCTTGTCCTTTCGAGACACCTCAATATAATAGTCTTCCGCTGGACTAAGGCAGATCCCCCCCTTCCCTCAAAACAGAGCACATACCACATGCCTGGCAGTGGGGAAACAGACATGACCTCTGAATGGCTTCAGGGCGCTCATGTTCTACTCCAGAACCTTAGGGAGGAGGCCCAGATGTACCAAGAAGGATAGGGACAAGATGATGTCTCAATTCAGAACTAACTACAATGGTACCTACTTTATCCCAGCCATCTTTCACTCCCTACTTCAGCCACTGCCCCACTACCTTCTCAGATCTTTCCAAGGACTTCTTTTGTTTAATTCAAGTACAATCCCAGGGATTCTGAATATTTACCATACTATTACCATAACACAACTATTTATGTATTGTTTCGATCATAAGGTTAAACTCAGGACAGCTGGGCAATATCTACTCATCAGCAGTATTTCTGAGACTCCCTCACCCCTCACATTGTTCATCTGTCCTATTGGACAGCTCCCAGCAACTGACCAGAGGATGATGAGACAGCACAAGCCAACGCCAACCTTTCTTCCTCATTGTTCTTTCTTCTTCCTTCCCTATTAATTTAACTTTACTGTGTTTTTTCCCAGAAGGCCACCCCCTGTCCTTCTGGCTTCCACTGTACACAGCATGTTCTGTTGTTTCTCAACAGAGACAGGAGAGGAGAATCTTACTCACAAATGATTTTTCATCCTTCATTTTCCAGCTCTTGAAAATTTCAAGTGCTATGGCTTTTGCAGCCCCCTTCACTGCTGCATGGGTTTTTCAGTAGTCCTCCTTTCTTCCAAAAAAAAAAAAAAATCTTAGGGCTTGGAGAATCCAGAATGTCCCTCATTGAAGGGGAAACATCCAGAACAGCTGAGTGAGGAGCTCAGGAAATCCTCTCTCCCACAAAATAATGATAAACTTGGGATAAATCATCTAAAACAATTGTTCTAGGACTCTGGAAATTGACCAAAGCCATACAATAAATTGAGACTGATCGACTGATTGACTGATTTATTAAATAATGAGCCTCAGTAAGAACAGTAGGAGTCTATGGTGTTTCAGTCCGAGGCTGTTTCCATGCTTTCTTCCAGCTTCAGACCAAAGAAGTTCTAACAAGGTGGGGTAGACAATGAGCAAGGCCACACATGTGCTCAGAAGGTACTGGAGAGGGACCCAGTTATCTACTCATCTCTGGCCGAATATGAGGTTTTGTACAAGCAGAAAGCAAAATCCAGGACAGACCTAAAACTGCCTGAACTCTGAATGTGTTATCTAGCCCACAAGCAGTTCCATCAGCAAATACTTGTAAGAAATATTTACAAGACAACCAGGCTTGCCTTCTAAGAAAGACTAAGGGAAGCCCTTCAGGCTGAAATAAAATGACACCAGACAGTAAGCAGAATCCACATCTAGGAACAAAGAGCACTGGTAAAGGTAATTGTGCAGGTAAACATAAAATATGGTAGAAACATATTCATTTCTCTTTTGTTCTTCTATTTTAAAAAACACAAATGGACAAGAAAATAATGATAAAACTGGGCTTATAACATATGGGGATGTAATATACATGACAATATTATCACAAGGAGGAGCAAAGTAATACTGGAACAAAGTTGCTTTATTTTACTTAAGTTAGTATTAATCCAAGGTGGACTTTAGAAGCCCAAAACAGAGTGAGTTTCCTAGAGCAGCCACTAGGAATATAACTCAAAAAAGTAGAAAAATAAAAACAAACAAACCAAAAAACCTTAAAGAAATTAAAATGGTAAACTAGAAAATATCTATGTAACACAAAAGAAGGCAATGAGAGGAAGAGAGGAAAAAAGAACACGAGATCTATAAAAATCAGCAAAATGGCAGGCATAAATCCCAACAATTTGAATAACTGCCTTATCTATAAATGGATTACACACACCAATAAAAGGGGGACACTTGTCAGAGCACATAAAAATAAAAATTCAGGGGCGCCTGGGTGGCGCAGTCGGTTAAGCGTCCGACTTCAGCCAGGTCACGATCTCGCGGTCCGTGAGTTCGAGCCCCGCGTCGGGCTCTGGGCTGACGGCTCGGAGCCTGGAGCCTGTTTCCGATTCTGTGTCTCCCTCTCTCTCTGCCCCTCCCCCGTTCAAGCTATGTCTCTCTCTGTCCCAAAAATAAATAAAAAACGTTGAAAAAAAATTTAAAAAAAATAAAAATAAAAATTCAGTGTATGCTCTCTATAAGACCACTTTATAGATTCAAAGATACAGGCTGCAAGTAAGAGGACTGAAGAACTTACACCATGCAAACAGTAACCATAATCTGCATATAAGGCATCTGGTGTGGCTCTATAAAACAGACTTGAAGATAAAAGATGTTCACAGAGAAAAAAGGGAAATGTTCTGAAACTATGGAAGAGTCAATTTATCAGGAAGATATACCCATTATAAACATATAACCACGTAACAACAGAGACCACAATGTATGAAGCAAAAGTTGAGAGAATTGAGGGAGAAACAGACAAGTCAACCTACTAGTGAGAAATTAAACACCCTATTCTCAGTTAATGTAACATCTTCTAATGGAACTGTATTAATGAAGGGCAAAAACCATACAATCATCTCAACAGACAAAGAAAAAAAGATTGTCAAAATCTAACTCATTCAAGATGAAAGAAACCTCTCAACAAACTAGGAATAAAAAGAGAACTTCCTCATCCCAATAAAGGGAATTTATAAAAACCCTACAGTTAACTTCATATTTAATAATCAAAGACTGAATGTTCTCCTGCTAAGATCAGGAACAAAACAAGGATGTCTGTTCCTTCCACTTTGATTTCACATTATAGTGGATGTTCTAGTCAGTGCAGTCATGAGGTGGTGGTGGGGGTGGGTGGGAAGAAAGGGCATCCACATTGGAAAGAAAAAAATAAAACTTTCTTTATTCACAGATGATATGACCCTTTATGTAGATAAAGCATGCGTGCGCACACACACACACCCACCAGAATAATAATTTTCAATTAAGTCACAGGATATATGATGGATATTTTAAAAACTCAATTTCTATATGCCAGTATTATTTACGCAGTGAAAAATCTGAAAAGAAATTAAGAAAATAATTCCATTTGTAGTAGCATCAGAAATAAATACTTAGGGGGCACCTGGGTGGCTCGGTTGGTTAGGCGTCTGAGTACAGCTCAGGTCATGATCTCATAGTTACGGAGTTCAAGCCCCACGTGGGGCTCTGTGCTGACAGTTCAGAGTCAGAAACCTGCTTTGGATTCTGTCTCCCTCTCTCTCTGCCCCTCCCCCACTCGCACTCTGTGCCTCTCTGTCTCAAAAATAAATAAACATAAAAAAAAAATACTTAGGAACAAATTTTACAAAAGCAGCCCAAGACTTAAACACTGAAAACTATAATACCTTGCTGAAAGGAATTCAAGAAAAATAAATGGAGAGACATGCTATGTTTATGAATCAAAAGCCTCAGGATAATTAAGATAAAAGTTCTCCCAAAATTGCTCTAAAGGTTCAAAGCGTTCTCTATAAAAATACTGGCAGGCTGTTTTGCAAAAACTGACACCTTTACCCTAAAATTTATATGGGAATTCAAAGGATTCAGAAGAGCCAATAGAATTTTGCAAAAAAAGTACAAAACTGGAGGATTCACTGTATCTGATTTCAATACTTACTACAAAGCTATGTTCATCATTTTGGCCAAATCACAGGTATGAAAGCCAATGGAATAGAACTGAGAGTCCAAAAATAAACCCTTATATTTACGGTCACTTGACTTTTGACAAAGGTGCCAAGGCATTGTGATGGGGAAAGGATGGTCTTGTCAGCAAATTGTACAGGGACAACGAGGTATCTACAGGATCCACTTAAAAAAATAAATTTCAATTCGTATTACCTCAGACCGTGTATAAAAATTGATCCAACATGCAGCCTCGGCCTAGATATAAGAGCTAAAATTATATAACTTTCAGAAGAAAACACAGGACAAAGTCTTGGTGACTCTGGGGACACCCAAAAAGCACAGTACAGAAAAAAAGTTATGTCATGTAGGACTTCACCAAAATTAAACCTTTTGTGCTTCAAAAGACATCATTAAGAAAATGAGAAGAAAAGCCACAAACTAAGAGAAAATAGTTGCAAATCATAAATCAATAAAAAACATGCATCCGGAAGTTAAAAAAAACTGTCAAATGTCAGCATGAGGACAAACCACCCAACTAAAAAAATAGGCAAAAGCCCTGATTACATTTTACTAAAGAAGAGATACGAATAAGCACATGAAAAGATGTTAAAAATCATTAGTCATTTTGGAAATGCAAATTAAAACCATAATGGGATACCACTTCATATCCACTAGAATATATACAATCAAAAGTCAGACAATAAGGACGTGGAGAAACTGGAACTTTATATATTTCTGTGTGGAGTGTCTAATGGTGTGTCTACTTTGGAAGGCAGGTTTTCAGTTTCTTAAAAAATTGAACATACCTACATGTCCACTGATGGATGAATGGAATAAACCAAATGTAGTATTTGCATACAACGTAATATTGTTCAACCTTAAAAAGGAAAGAAATTCTAACATGCTACAGTATGAGTGAATCTTGAAGACTTTGTTAAGTGAAATAAGCAAGGCACAAAAAGATAGATATTGTAGGATTCTAATTAAGTCAGTCAAATTCATAGGAAGGTTGAATAATGGTTACCAGGAGCTGGAGTGGGGGGGGGGGGGAGCTGTGGAGGGGGGAGGGGAAGGGAGGAAATGGGGAGTTTTTTTTTCATGTTTATTCATTGTTGAGAGAGACAGAAACAGAGAGGGAGGGAGATCATGCACACAGGTTGGGGAAAGGCAGAAAGAGAGGGAGACCCAGAATCCTAAGCAGGCTCCAGGCTCAGAACTGTCAGCACTGAACCTAATGTGGGGCTCGAACTCCCGAACTGCAAGATCACGATCTGAGCCAAAGTTGGATGCTTAACCAACTGATCCACGCAAGCGCCCCAGGGAGGTATTACTTAATGCGTATGGAATTTCTGTTTGAAATGATGTAAAAGTTCTGGAGACGGATGACGGTAACTGTTGCACAACTATTTGAATTTAGTTAACATCACTAAATGGTATACTTAAAAATGGTTACAAAAGTAAATGCTATGCTTTGTATTTTTTATCATAAAAATATAAAAATGTTTAAATGAGTTACATATGACTTTGCAATTCCATTTCCTGATATTTACCTAAGAAAAATTAAAATATATATCAAAAGACTTTTACACAAACATCCATGGAACCATTACTGATCATAAGCAAAAATAGAAAAAAATCCACTGTTCCTCAAAGGGCACACAGAAAGTGAGGTGCATCTGTACCTGTCTGTTCATCTCTCCCTATAGATAGATCTCTCTATACACACGTGTATGTATATACACAATCATACATATACATACGCAGACATTTATATGTGGATGTGTATTATGAGATACACATACACAGGAACACTCTTCAGCAATAAGAAGGAACAGAACACCCTTATGTACTACAATAGGGATGAACTTCAAAAATGTAATGCTAAGGGAAAATCTGGATCCAAGGACCACATATTGTATACATTAACTTATAAATGTGTTAAATTGAGACCCAAACCAGATGACTGGTTGCCTAAGGCTGGGGGTGGGAACTGATATACACTGCAATGGGCATAAGCAATCTTTTGGGGGGACTGGAATGTTTTAAAAGTGAATTATGGTGATGGTTGCACAGCTCTGTAAACTTATTAAAATTCACTGAGTTGCATACTTAAAAGGATGAATTTTATGATATGTAAATTATAGCCCAATAAAGCTGCTTAAAAATAATTTTCCCACTGTCAGGTATGTAACTCCCACTGACTTTTTAAAGTAATAGCTTTATTAAAATATAATTCACATATTATACAATCATCTATTTAAAGGGTATTAACTCAGTGGTTTAATGGTTTTTAGTGTATTTATAGAGTTTTGCAACCATGGCCTCAATCAATTGTAGAACTTTTTCATCAGCTTCGACCAAAACTCCACACCCGTCAGCAGTCACTCCCCTTGACCCTTACAACCAACTTAGCTCTAGGCAACCACTGATCTACTTTGTCTCCACAGAACTGCCTATTCTGGACATTTCGTATAAATGGACTCATACCACAAATAGCATGTATCAGTCCTTCATTCCTTTTTACGGACCAATAATATTCCATTGTACGGATATGCATAAGGCACATGTTATTTATCCATTCATCAGTTCGTCATTTGGGTTGTTTCCCCTTTTTGGCTATAATGAATAATGCTGTTTTGAACATCTGTGTCCAAGTTTTTCAGTAGACGTGCTTCATATATCTTAGGTATATACCCAGGAGTGAAACTGTTGGGTCACATGGTAACTCTATGTTTAACCTTTTAAGGAATTTCCAGACAGCATTCCAAAATGGCTTTAACATTTTACATTCCCACCAACAGTGTATGAAGGTTCCGATTTCTCTACATCCTGTCTCACACTTCTTATTAAGTCTTTTTAAGTATAGTCATCCTTGTGAGAGCAAAGTGTTCTCTCACTGTGGTTTTGATTTGCATTTTCCTCCTGGCTAATGGCTCTGGCCATCTTTTCATATGCTTATTGGCCATTTGTGTATCTTCCTTGCAGAAATGTCTATTCAGATCTTTGCCCATTTGTAAATTGGCCCAATTGTCTTTTCAAGGTTGAGTTGTAAGAGTTCTTTATTCTAGATACAAATCCTTTATCAGATGTATGATTTGAAATATTCTTTCCCATTATGTAGGCTTTTTTCCCCCCCACTTTCTGGATGGTGCCCTTTGTAGTAAACAAGTTTTTCATTTTGATAAAGTTTACATACTTTTTGTATGTATTGTTGCTTCGTGTTTTGTATTTTGTTGCTTTTGTTTTTGGTGTCATATTGAAGAAACCATTGCCTAATCTAAGGTCATAAAAATTCAAGCCTTTGTTTTCTTCTCCCGGTATTTATGGTTTTAGGTCTTACAGTTAGGTCTTCGATTCATTCTGAATTAATTTTTGCTTATCTATGAGGCAGGGGCCAGGGACTTTTAAGACAGACACAGGGGCAGGGTTTGAGAGAACCAAGAACCAAATATGAGAGAACCAAGAACCAAATAAAGCCATCCAACCTCTAGGGTCATGGTTCTGGTGACAGTCCAGACTACACAAAAAACTCTTGTTTGCACACAGCTATGTTTTCCTGCCTATACCAAGCTATTCATTCATATTACACCCTTTTTATGAAGAAGGGGAGCAGGTGACACATAACATGGCACAGAAGGGAGGAACCACTTTGCTCAGGGATCACAGGAAACCAGTGGCAGGGCCACAAGCAGACAGAATGGCTGACTTGAAGGCCTCAGCTCCCTTCGGCGGTAGGAGTACCTAACTGTCTGCATTCCTTTCTCTGCTTTAGTCACGGCGGGACCCCCTGAGTGGTACTGGGAACATGGCCAACCAACCAGAGGTTCTATTTCTCAGCCTCCCTGCAGCGAGGTGTGGTCACATGACTAGTTTTAACTAGTAGAGTTCAAGAAAATGTGATCTATTTCTGGGTCCTATATTAAAAAAAAATCTCTTGCCCTCCGCCGCTTCCAATTTCTTCCCCCACACCCTCCATTCTTTTGGGGTTTTTTGGCAGTATACAACCTGAGAAATGGTGCCAGCAAGCTTTTTTTTGATCATGTAGATGAAGAAAATATAGCAGGACAGTTGGTCTCAATGGTGTTGAATATTAGAATCACCTGGGGAGCTTTAGTCAAAAGCTAGAGGTGGAATCCCACCACAGAGATTCTAATCCAATTGGTATGAGATGCCACCTTGGCATCAGGGTGGTAAAAGCTCTCCAGAGAAATCTAGTATGTGGCCAAGGGTAAGACCTCTATTCCAGGGCAGTGGTTTGTAAACTTTATTATGCTTCAGCATCAACTGGAGGGCCTATCAAAACATGATTTTCTGGGGGTACCGCTTCCCAGGTGTCTGATTCAGTATGTCTGGGGTGTCTGATTCAGTATGTCTGGGGGTGGAACCTGAGAATGTGCATTTTTAACAAGTCCCAGGTGATGCTGCTGTGCTGGGTCAGGGACGCACTTTAAGAACCTGTAAATCTCAGGGCAGCAAGATAGAAGGAACCTGAGCCCCTGGAGCCAGACCTTGCCTAACCTATACTATTACTTAAAAGAGAAATAAGTGTGTATCTTGAATTACAACGGCAGCTTAGCCTATATCCTAACTGACACACATTGCTTGGATCACATTATTCCAACAGGAAAAGTAAAGGCATAAAATTTTTTTCTTATTTCATGCAAATTCACACACACAATTTAAGCCCCCCTGGCTTTAGAGATATTCTCCTACAAAAAAAGGACAGTTTGGAACACTGCACTGTTTACAACAGAATCCATTTCTCATGGTAATTGGTGAACACAATCCACAGCGTTCTGCATTGGCAGCATTGTTTCGGCATCCAGGGGATTATGATCCAAGCAGGCAGTTCAGTTACTTTTCCCATTTAGGTCTCAGCCATAGGTGGGTAACACAAGGCTTTCAATGCAAATCTACTTGGATCAAAAACCATAGCAACGATTCTGAATGATGTAGAAAGCTTTTCTCAATAGCACGGGAGGGTGTGGAGCTGATTCTCCCCTCTTCACACACTAATACCGAAGGGATTTAAAGTGCTTTGGCAGTCTTCACTTAATTTTCTGGAGGAGACCTTGGGTATTCATGACACCAACCTCAGTAACCAATGGGGCTCAAGCATCTGTTGGGCAGAGGGCGAAGGTGGTAGGAGGTCATTTGCTGGGAAATAAGATTCAGTCCCAAGCTCTCTGTGGTAAAACTCTTTGCTGGTGTTTAATAATTTCCTGAAAACTTCAAGTATTGAAAAGGGAGTGGGGGTAGGTAGGACTGGATTGCCAAAGAGTAGAAACTCTCAGATAAAGGGAAGGAGCTTATGTACCTTACAAACTGGCTGAATAAGGCTGTCGTGTTCCGGATGATCCGAGCAGCCTGGGACTCCTCGCACTGGCATCTCTGCAGTGTTAGCCCGTCATCCATGTGGCCTTCCTGATGGAGTATGACCTACCCGCAGAGCAAAAGAACCAGGGCCGTTTATACGTGACTCCATAGCTGGACAGTCAACTTTTCTTGCAGTATTTATTTACCTCATCCCTTGTATTCCTTCCCCCCAACCAGGTTCCTCTGGGTCCATTTGAAAATGGGACATTAACAAAGTTATTTTGCCCATACTCCCTATTACTGACCTATGAATCATTCCTGAGACACAGTGCTTTGAGGAAAATAAAATTTTATGTGCTACTATGGTATGAGTTACAGTAAATTCCTTAGGACGGCCAATTTGAAAAGGTGAAAACATATTTTATAATAGATTTTTCTCTTGAAATCAACACAAAAACTTACCCTTGGAAATGGGAAAAGTCACTTTGTTCAGAGTCTTTTTGTCCAGAGATAAATTGAGGAAGAATAACAAGTTAGACAGAAAACTCTACTGGGTTAACAGATCCTCTACTGGGATCAGGCTCAGATTCCCCTCCTGAAGCATAGCTACAGTTGACTGTACAAATGGGGATGCAGCTCAAGGTCGTAGTTTGCTTCTCATGGAGGCTAAGGAGGGGGTTTGAAAGCATAGGCTCTGGTATTAGTTGATGTGAGTTCCAGTCCTACTCTGCTACTTCCCAGCTGTGTGACCTTAGGCAAGTCACTTAACTTCTCTTTGCTTCAACTTCACCATCAAATGGACTTATAGGGTTGTTTTGAGGACTAAATGATTTACATGCAAATCACGTAGCATGTTTCCTAGAATCTAAGAGGTACTCAATGAATACTTGTTATAAAGGGCAGTGTATTACTGATTTCAAATCAGTTATCTAAAAGCTAAATATACATATTGACCACCAGTGACATCAGGATACAATTCTGGGGCAGGACTAGCAGCTTTGAAGATGGAAGTCAGTGGCATTTTCCCTTGAAAGGATCAAGTGTATGCAGATATTAACTGGGGTGGTTTGAGTCTGAGTCAAGTCAGAGTTAAATCCTAATTCAACTTCCTGACATGGTTTCCTCTTGATGTGAGTGAAGAAAGACCATTTATAAGGTTTTAGGGTGTGGGGCAGAGTTAAATCCTAATTCAACTTCCTGATATGGTTTCCTCTTGATGTAAGTGAAGGGAGACCATTTGTAGGTCCTGGGGTGGGGTCAATTAAATAGAACATGTAGCTCTATAAAATATCTTTAGTAAAAGCATTTTGGTCTCATTTTTATTATTTTCTTAAGTTTATTTATTTATTTTGAGAGAGAAAGAGAGAGCAAGAGAGGTGGGGAGGGGCAGAGAGAGAGAGAGGGACAGAAGAGAATCCCAAGCAGGCTCTGCACCGTCAGCACTGAGTCCAACATGGGGCTCAAATTCACGAACCATGAGATCATGACCTGTGAGCCAAAATCAAGAGTCGTACACTTAACCAACTGAGCCACCCTGGCATCCCTGTCTTTCCCACTGTTAGCTCAAAGCAACTTCTTTTCCTCTCCACGTGAAAATCTCTTATTATTTGTCCTTCTGAAATTGTGTCCTACCTAATAGAATGAATTCACACAGGAAGTAGAATACTGGCTTACAAAAGTTTATGTTCAGTTTTGACACAAGACTTAGCACCGCATCTAGCTTAAGTGTTAGCAAAGGATACTCTTAGTATTGGATTCACCAACTGTTTCAGAACTACCCTGTCAGAGCTTCCCAGCAACTGTTTAAGCATTTCGATTCGGCAATATATTGCCACTAGGTTTACTCTGGCCTCAGTCCCAGTATTCGGGTCTCTAAAGACCAAAATCCTTAGATTTTGCTTGTTCAGATACCACATCCAAAACGGCCAGCCAAACAAGAAAGTAATGAGAAATAGGGGGGATGCAGCTGTTAGAACACTCTTACTATGTGCCCTTTTGATCACCGCAGCCCAGTTTCTCCCGGAGGAATCCCATGACCCAAGAACAGACAGCAGAAGCCCAAGATGGGAATGGGAAGGAGGTGGCTTCCTTTAAGGTGAGTTGCCATTCTCTAGGTTTTTTTTTTTACTGTCTCTGTTTCCCACTGGTTTTTCTAGGTTCCCGATTTGTTTTATGAAATACTTAACACAGATTTGAATATCCTTTGTATTTTTGGAAAGAAATGTAACCTGCTCTTCACAAAATAGAGCAGGGCAGCCCTGCCTGAGGCCGAACATTAGGACATCATTTTAGAGAGTTTCTGAAGGGACCTCCCAAATTCACATGCACACTGCAGCAGTTCGATAAATATACAGACTATGGTCCTGGAAGAGAAAGGCAAGGAGAGGCACGATAAGTCACCAACTCAAGGTGGGATCTCTCCTGATTAGCAGGGTCCTTTGAGTATGTCTCCTCCCATCCAGAGCTATTGCCAAGATCCACAAATTCCACCCTCTTTAAATGCCATCATTTCCTTAGTAGGAGTGAAAAATTGTGGAGACTCTAGATAATATTATTGTACTCTGCAGAGGATTTAATTTTCTTCTGATAGGCTGGTAGGATAGATAGGTTTTTGGCATCTGTCTTCAAGGTGCCCTTCTTCCAAGGGTAGTTTCATACTCCTGAGGTGGAGCCCTTTTGGGATTTAACTGAAAGCCTACTGTATTTTCAAGGGCTGGTCCAATCTGAGGGATCCTGAACCCCAACCTTGGCCTCCCTAGTCCTGTCATTCTGTTGACATCTCTGCTGTTCTCTCGTCCATCATAGCTGCAGACTTCTATTACTGTCCTGGCTTCACAGCCCATCCATGGTCAGCTTCAGGGGGAACTGCACATAGAATTTCAGGTTCATGTTTCTAGAGTTCCCTCCATTCTAGAACACTGGCCTCTTAAGTCCCAGAGACCCTGGCTGACCTCCTCTCTCATCTGTCTTCTCCAGCCCAATGAGGCCAACACAAGCCCCCACCTCCTTGGTGCCACAACTCAGAAAATATGCTGAGGGGCAAGTAGAGACAAAGGTGTGGCTCACTTGGCATAGCCACATTCCATCTGGGACCTTTAGCACTCATGCCCTGGATGTTGAGGCCTTCAAATGGTTTTGTTGTTGTTGGGCTATACAACCTAGTCAGTATAACCTACTCAGTGTGGCTGGTTATTTTTTAATTTTCTCTCTCTTCTTCATAATTTTAGTTTCACATTTCTAGATATCTTCTTGGTATGTTTTACTTTACACCAAAGTAAGTTATTGCCTTAAGGTTTGCTTCCAACCTCCCCTCTTACAACAACCTGCATTCTGGGAAGCTTTGCATTACCTGCACTTTTGGCTGATAAACCCAAGCTACAGTGGACAATGGCTCCTAGAACCCCATTCTAGGGTTCCTTGACTACCCAAATGGGTGTTTGGTAAAGAGTTTTTTCCAAGAAAACTCATGCCCTTGGCATCTATTCTCTGGTTCCTATCAAAAGAAAACTGTTACAACAACTTTTTGGGACAAAGATGTGGTGCGTATCCAAGCCAGTTTCCCAATGCAGCCGGCTGTGATGGGCCACTCCAATCTGAGTGCTCTCTGTGGATACCCTATCAGTGCACACGATCTCTTCTTTCTGCATGTTGGTTCCTGTGGGCTTGTTATCATGCAATCTGCATTTTCTCTGTAGCAATTCTATTTAGTCTCTATATCATGAAAATCACACAGAAACTCAATTATCCACTTAAATGAAGAGAGCAATGGTGTGAGTAATCCCCAAACAGCATATCACCAAGAGTTACTTAGTTCAGGTTTTTTAGAGAGCATTGAACAAACTCTCCCCCTTCATCACAGATTTGCCATGTATTTAACTTTTTTTTCCCCTTGCACTGAATATGGGGTCAAAATAACCAATTAGGAAGTACAATCTGTCACAGAATAACTCTTCAGAATAGCAAAAACAGTGTGAAGTAAACAAACATCATGTTCGCCTGATTCTCCTGATCGCTGCTCTTGCCTACTTGCTTCCAGTTCAGTGGAAAATAATCCTGGACAGCCTTCGTGAGCCTCACCTTTCTTTTCAGAGGTCCAAGGCGGGAGGTCTTGGCATCTTGTGCTTTGTAGGTCACCCACAGACCACTGGCTATGTGCTGGACAAAGCAGACGGAATCTCCGTATTTGATTTCTGGAACTCCCATGCCTTCTATATCCCGCTTGTGACTGGAATCCAATTTCTCCTTGATTTCCTATTTCACAGAAAATGAAACAAAGGCATGTCTGATTAAATAGAAATGCAATATATGAAACACATCACCTATGCAGAATTTGTCAGCCAGGGAACCCATTACCAAGATCATCATGATGTGCCTGTCCAAGCCAGGATTTCGGAAAGGCTTGCTTCCCTTAGGTGCTGTTAACTGTAAAGTTTCAGCCACTTTAGTAATTACTTAAATCCATGGGGAAAGGAGGCAGCTGGTAGGGTCTCTCTTTGGTTTTGATTTTATAGAATTCTCCACTATATTTTCTACTTTTCTTATCCTGACTTAGACACCTTAATAGTAATCAACACTTTACAGGCCAATTAACTTGTTTTCAGCAAGTTGTATCCTCTGTAGTTTCAATAGTCACCTGATATAAATTCCCAAAGTCAGGGCTTTAAATGTATCTGTTAACAACATATAAAAGTCTTTTCTAAAGATCAGCAGAGAAAGCAGATTCGTGGATTAGGTAGTGGCTACTATGTTGTCCTTGTAATCTTGTAACCAGTATTATCTGTCTCTTATGGCCTCCTCAGTAGTGTGTTGCAGGCAATGGGTTTCATTCTTCAATTACCTCTGTTTCACTACAGTCTTTTCTCCAGTATGGAAAAAGGAGTTGCTGCACATCAGTTATCTGTCTGGTGACAAGCTGAGGTGCCTGTCAAAGACGGAGTCAGGAAGCAGACCTGGGGTACATGGTAACTCTGTCCCCTCCTCATTAATCAAGGCCTCTTGATGGTTCTACCCGACTTCTATTTCTCCTCTACATCTTGCGTTAAATTGCTCATTTGTAAAAGCCATTAGCTAGACAGCATTTTGGATTTTTTTACAAAATAAAAAATGCAGCATGCCGTTCCCTCTGCTTGTGACAATTTTATTCTTTCTTAACGAAGGGACAAATAGCACACAAGTACAGAGCTCTTACCAAGTGCAAGGCAGTGTTCTAAGTTCTTTACATGTATCAATTCTTGCCAACAGCTTTGGATGTAGCTACAAATACTATCCCAGTTTTTCAGAGGAAAAAACGAAGATACAGAGAGCTGAATAATTTTCCCAAGGTTACTCAAGAATTAGTCAAAGAGCCAAGATTTTTTTTTAATGTTTTATTTATTTTTGAGAGACAGAGAGAGACAGGGCATGAGCAGTGGAAGAGCAGAGAGAGAAGGAGACACAGAATCCGAAACAGGCTCCAGGCTCTGAGCCTTCAGCACAGAGCCCGACGTGGATCCTGAACTAATGAACTGCGAGACCATGACCTGAGCCAAAGTCAGATGCTTAACCAACTGAGCCACTCAGGTACCCTGAAAAGAGCCAAGATTTAACCCATGAGGTTCAGTTCCAGAGGCTCCGTTCTTCCCCACTGTTCTAAACTCCTACTCATCCTTCAACACCCTGTTCAGATGCCACCTTCTTTGTGAGGGTCAGGTAGTTTCTCCTGCTGTATTTCCCCCAGCACAGCCTCATTCCTTTACTGAGCACTTAAGCCCATCACAGTGTAAATATGCTTGTTTATATGACACTTTACTTTTGCCAGGCTACAAAACAATCAAGGGCATGGCCAGATTTCAATTACTTTTGGATTCCCAATACAGAGAATCCAGCACCCATCAATTAATTAATATATATTAAAGAAATATAGGGGCGCCTGGGTGGCTCAGTTGGTTAAGCGTCCGACTTCGGCTCAGGTCACGATGTCACGGTCCGTGAGTTCGAGCCCCGCATCAGGCTCTGGGCTGATGGCTCAGAGCCTGGAGCCTGCTTCCGATTCTGTGTCTCCCTCTCTCTCTGCCCCTCCCCCGTTCATGCTCTGTCTCTCTCTGTCTCAAAAATAAATAAACGTTAAAAAAAAATATATACATATACACACACACACACGTACGTATATATATTGCTAAGTCATTTTTCGTTCAAATATATTTTTTCATTTTGGTCTGATTTCTCTTCCTTCGAATCTTCCTAACAACAAAATTACTTATTTTGTATACCTTTACAGGATCATCTTGAGCAATGTTAATACTTTACAAGGAAACTCTTATTTTAAAGGTACGTTGAAACTCTGGCTGGATTTTTAAATATGACATTTCTCAAAATGAACATTTCTAAAGGAACTTATCTTTGATTTTATAACAAAAGACAATGGGAAAACAGAATCTGATATATTAAGACTTCTTTATGGGCAGGGGGTCAAGAATTCATTTATTTTACAAAACAATGGATACTTTATTTTCATTCCAGAAATATTCCTAATTCTGATGCAAAGTTCTCCTCTCTGGTCTGTTCCCTAAAGCATAGATAATTTGGGTAAAATATAATAAAATAATATATATAAATAAAATAAAATAAAATAAAATAAAATATAATAAAATAATATACAGTACAACTGTTAAATATGAGTAATTATGCTGACTGCCAAGAGCTCACAGTTAAAATAGTGCATGTTCCCAAACTATCAATGACTATGGTCACTTCATTCATTTTCTCACTTTTTGTTTATTTAAATATGACTTTGTCAAAAGAAGAGCAATACTGGGATCTAATTTTTCTAGAGCCTGAAATCAATGGATCATTACTATTTACAGAATAGGGTATCTCTCTGCATCTTTGGTTTTACAAAACAGCATCTACTTCCAGAGTTCTATGGTGGTCACTGTAGTGGCCACTGCTAAATTAGAAGAAAAACCAGAGAAACAACAAGAAAAACTAAGACATGGAGAGAAGCCAACAATAAAGAAAATCTAGGGGCACCTGGGTGGCTCAGCTGGTTGAGCGTCCGACTTCAGCTCAGGTCATGATCTCATGGTTTGTGAGTTCGAGCCCTGCGTCGGGCTCTGTGTTGACAGCTCAGAGCCTGGAGCCTGCTTCTGAATCTGTCTCCTTCTCTCTCTGCCCCTCTGCACTTGTGCTCTGTCTCTCAAAAATAAATAAATGTAAAAGCCAACCTAAGCCAAACATAAATGCCACTGAGGATATAATAAAGAAAGGAGAGTGATCCATGGTAGAGATGCCTGAGTCAGCTGAGAACAGGTTCCTGATCTTCTGATGTGAGCATGCACAAATGCTCCCCTGTTTTCACTGGAACATGGCCCCATATGCACTTAATCTACTGCTGCAAATGGACTCTTCCTAAATGACAGGGCTAATCCAATTACTCCTTTGTATTAATTCCCTAATTCCTATAAGATACAATTTTCATTTCTAAAGTTCATATATACCATATACTTTAATCAAATTGGACTATGTTCCTTTGATACATTAAGATTCCCTTCCTCTGGGTCTTTACGGACATTACACTTTCTGCTTGGCAACCCCGTTTCATCTCTGCATCTTTACATCTCATCCATCAAGCCTTTCCCAGATCCACCTTTGCATTTTCTCTGACCTCATGGCACTTTTTCTCCCCTGTCAAGGCTCTTTACAATATTCTGTGAATCTTTTGCTGGCATGCTTCCTGTCCCCTACCAGACTGAAAACTCTCCAAGGGCAAGACTTGGATTTGCTTGTCTTTGTATTCCATACTATGCTGTGCTTAAAATAGGTTGCAAATAATTTCCTTTTGTTTTATTGGTCTGTGGACATCAATTTGCTGATCTCCATCAACCTTCCCGGTGTTAGATGATGAGCTGATTCTAAGAAGGAATAGGTTACTTGGCTTAAGAGGTGTTGATGGATCATCATCTTCTCCTGTCTCCACTGAGAACTTCTTAATGAAATGGTCATGACCACGTCACAAGTGTTGAATAAATACCTGGTTTAAATGATTAAGTTGCTGCTCTCCAGAATGATTTAAGATTGCTAGAAGGACAAGGAAGGGAATTGCAACTAGGGTTTGTCTAGCACCTACTTAGAGCAAAGTATTTTGCTAAGTACCCTACAATAGCAATGCCATCATGTGAATTTACCAAGGATCTACACAGTGATACGTATTATCCATGACACTTTAAAAACATTTTCTCTAAACCTTTCAGCAGTCCTTTGGTTTTCCTTTTTCCTACTCTACAGATGATAAAACTGAAGCTTACAGAATTTGAGCAATTTGGTCAAAGTCCTATACCTAGTAAGTAATAGAAAAGAATCTAAAATCAAGTATAATTCCAAAGCCGGTTTTTCATTTGCACATAAGTTTTTGAATGGTTACCATTAGCACAGCTAAGTATTAATTGTATTACTGTTTCAGTTGTTTAAAGGTAATTATAATGAAAAGGTTGAAAGGTTGAAAATATATGCATTTATTTTGTGAAAAAGTGGCTCTGGGCTCATATACAACTTAGAAGTCATACATACAAACCAATAATGATAGCAAGAGGATATGGTCTATAGTGAAGGTGCAATTGGAGTTTTGGAGAGAGAACAATCCATTCTGCCTGAGAGTTAGGGATGAATTTATGTAAGAATGACACTTGAGGTGAGCTTGGCTAGGAGTGAGAAGCGAGAAAGAAAATAAGGGGACTGGATTCTAATAAGATGGGTGTAGTGTGGCAAGGAGTGTGGCTGAAGTTCAGGAAGGGACTTGAACAACAAGGACTCTGAACGTTGTTACCATAGGTACATGTTTCTCAAACTCACAAAATTAACAGACTTTCTCTCGGAAAAGAGGACTTTGGACAAGCTCTAATTCTTACACCAGGAGTCAAAGGGAACATTAGTGCTGCATAATATGGACTGTTAAGAGTCTTACAGTAAAAAGCAAACAACAGAAAAATCTGTTGAACTCTGCGTAATGCAGCCAAACTGCTTTTCAAAAAAAAATTCATAAAATTATTGTTTGGAACACCTCTTGGGAAAAGCTAGTGTTGGCAATGGAAAGCCACTGAGAATTCTAAGCGGGGGGATAACACAGGGTTGCATCTTAGAATAACTGTTCCAGCAGCAGTGTGAATTATAGATTGAAAAGAAACAAGGCTAGAGACAGGTGATTTTTAAGCTATGACATCAGTATTTAGCATATGTGGATAGAGAAGGTCCTAATTCATGTTTTTTAATTAGAGTGAAATTTGTTATTTGACATAATTAAACTGCCTGTGTCCATAGACAACAAGAAAGTACCTTTCCAACAGACTGTAATCACCCAAAAATGTTTCAGAGGAAAAGCAAATGTGGGAAGAGGAGACCCATCCATGGATACTGGGGTATATCATCAAAAAAGTCCTGGCTAGCCTGGCTCCTTCCTAGGCGTCTCTGGAGAAACTTTGAGAAACAGCCTTTGGGTTCACTTGTCCACAAACAGAGTCCTTTTCTCAATTTCTAATCTAAAATATGAGGTCTTAGAATGGCTTTAAAGAAATCACACACTTTCAGACACTGCTTGGAACCTGGCTGGGTGGGAGGACTTCACTCCCACTTTACAGTGTGCTGGGTGGGGGTGGGGGGCGGACCAGACTCGTCTGCTGCATTAGGGAAGGTGCGTTTCTCCTGGGGGCTCTTCCCTCTGTCTTTCTCCTTTAATTCCTACACCACCACCAGGAGGGAGTCAATACTACCGCCATTTCGTGGATAAGGACACACTCCCAGGCCACTTTCCTTGTCTCACTGAATCAGCACAACAACCGTTTGAGCCACACTTCCTCATCCCCATTTTCTAGACAAAAGACATTAAAGATGAACAGCAAACGGGAGAGCCAGGATTCACACTCAGGTTTTTTACACCCACTGTTTTCCTTGACTGCTTCTCTACTTGGTCCACTTTGAACAATAAAGACTTGAGAAATCATTGGTTTAAATTTTAAAAATACATGTGTAGTTTATTTGAAATGAAATACAACTGTTGTCTCTAGATATTTGAATCTTAAGGTAGATGTTTTCTCCTAGCCCTTTTCTCTCTTTCCCCTACTGATAACTCAGTGAGGAAGCAGATCAAGCAAAGGGGCTGGAATAATCAGAGTCAATGTTTTCCTAAGGGATGTGCCATGAGCCCAGCTGCCATCTTGATTCAGGCCGCCAAGGTTAAAGGGCACATGAGGCTAGTCTACAGAGATGCTTTCCATACACATCAGAGAGAACAGTGTACAGTTTTTAAAAGACAGGGATTTTTTAGAGCCCGGGTGACTCAGTCGGTTAAGCATCCGACTTTGGCTCAGGTCATAATCTCCCAGTTCGTGGGCTCTGTGCTGACAGCTCAGAGCCTGGAGCCTGCTTTGGATTCTGTGTTTCCCTCTCTCTCTGCCCCTCCCCTGCTTGTGCTCTGTTTTTCTCTCTCAAAAATAAACAAACATTAAAAAATTAAAAGAAAAATAAAAGACAGGGAAGTTTGGCCAAGAACACAGTGCTTAGTAGATATTTGATCATTGCTGACTAAACTGAATTTAGTGTTTAATACACTGAGGAAAAATTTCCTCCAATCGGGGACAATTGTAGTTTTGTTTCCTTATGCAATAAAATAGGCAAACTCTGAGATTCTATCTCGACCATTCAAGACTTACAGTACCATCATTAAAAATAACTCTAAAATAAATGGCTACATGTGATAAGGCTTGCTTTAACATTACTAATTCCTTCTTCCCCAAGAGGAATAAAGTGTTGTAAACTGATGTGCAGACATGACAGCTAAATAGACAGCATTGCTATGCCAGAGAAAATATTAAATCACATTATCTGGCATTCCTTGGGGAATGGCTTTGCAATGTCAAGACAATGGGGGAAATGATGTGAAATCAAGTTCACAGAAATTTGACTTAGATGTTCCAAATAATGAATCTGTCTGCTTGAATGTTTATAGGGAGAGTATTCTGATCCAAAATGATTACACAGTGATGGCAGGATAATTCTATGAAGATGAGGAGGGTTAAAATGAAATGGATTTTAGCCTATCTTAGCGTGTGACCACATTCATGTATGCCTTCAGGAAGCAATCTCCACACTTACCACATGCTACACACTGTGCCAGGTGCTGGGGTGCAAAAAGGGGGGCATATGTGGTCCTTGTCATCTAGGGGCTCCCGGTCCATGGACTGATGGCTGTTACAGAAGCATGAACAGGGCCCTACTGGAGGACAACGGAAGAGCCCTCCGTTGTCCGGAGGCATCGGACACTGGTCTGGAAGGGTGAGAAGGAGTTCATGAGTGGGGGTGTGTAGGAGGGGTAGAAGGCATTCTAGGTCCAGGTTTAGCAGTGAGAAAAAGTAACATGTTCAAGGACTGGTAAATATTTAGTATGCCAGCGCTCAAGGCAACTGTGAGCCAAGTGATGTAGATAAGATGGAAGGGCAGGGACTGGATCTTAACCTTCTGTGACAGACCTCAAATGAGGGGCAACCAGAGTAAGACCGTGTCAAAGATCACACAGAGAGCAGATGGGAGTCAAGGCCAGATCTCGGTGACCTGGAAGCCATCCTCCATCTTATACCACTTCCACATTAAAGAAGTAAGTTGTTGGGGTGCCTGGGTGGCTCAGTCGGTTAAGCGTCCGACTTCGGTTCAGGTCATGATCTCGCGGTCTGCGGGTTCAAGCCCCGTGTTGGGTTCTGTGCTGACAGCTCAGAGCCTGGAGCCTGTTTCAGATTCTGTGTCTCCCTCTTTCTCTGACCCTCCCCTGTTCATGCTCTCTGTCTCAAAAATAAATAAATGTTAAAAAATAAATAAATGTTAAAAAAAATAAAAGTTGTGATGCTGCAGTTAAGGGGAACAATACATCCCTGATCTCCAGGTTGATTTGGATCACGCTGCTGAAGGAGAGGGAGAGAAACTGACCAAGATCACATGCTGCTCATTATTCTCCATGCTTCAAAGGGCTTGCTCGAAGGCCTCGGTTTGATTTCATCTGAGCCAATGACTGCAGCAGGTGTTAGTTTTGAGCACCTTCCACGAAGGCTCAGTCACACCCCTGTCCTATCCATGTGTACAAGATTCACAGGGTACCTGCCACTTCCTCCTAAGGGCAGGCTGCTAAGGATTTTAACATGCACCTGCAGCTGTTCCATGGTCCCCAATTTAGGAGTCATAGCTGTCACAGGCTAATGAAGCCAGACAGGAACACGGGGTGGGAAGCCCATCAGTGCCAAATGACTCACAGCTCAGCTAACCCAGTGCTTCCCTGAACACATGAGCCCAGAGTGTCCCTCCTGGGAATCTCTTTTTCTGTTTCCTAGATTCTCCAACATACAGAGGGGATCAGATGATTACCCTCTTAATCCTATTCACAAAGGCACAAAGGACACAGAATCTCCACCTCTCAGCCTTTCCACTTAGTTCCCCCAACCCCTGTGCCACCACCCAGATCCTGAAATGGTATCTGAGACTACTGTCTGCCATCTGTTCCATCACATAGCACCTATAGCAGGCAAGAGCTGGCAAGATGGCTCAATGGCTCTCACACCATTCAGAAACAGAGCCAAAAGTCTCTTTCTGCGGGGAGCCTCACTACTCCCCAGTGAGGGCAAGCACACTGGAGCGTGCATTGAAGGGAGAAGAGCCTGCACCAAGCAAGGTAAAACCACGTTTACTAGGGAGGAATTGAGCCTCCAGAGCAATCAAGGCATTTCTAGTGTTCTTCTCCCAAGAGTTCTTTACATTGTGTATGGCAGAGCCATGTGTGCTCCATACATTCCTGCTTATGGTGTAGCTTCACATTCTAAGATGCCAGATGCTCTGCCCACACAATGTCCTCAGGAAGCCCCAATCTCCTGGAGGAGCACAGCTGTATCTTGGCCTGCCATGGAGCCTAGGTCATTTTAATTTCAGCTCCTTCCATGTTAAAATGAACATAGCTGGGCCGAATACTGCTGCACTGGGAGTTATTTAAAACCTTTAACATAGTGACTCCACCGAAATGTAACAACGATGCCAAGTGCATAGGACAATATGACTCATGGGTGACTTTTACATCCAGCTCTGCTAGGCTGGCTGTCCCCATGGTATCTCGATGACTTTCAGCCATAAGCTGCTTGCCTCCATGTGCAGAGAAATGGAGGGACTTGGGGAGATAAGAAATGGGCCTTTTGAGGATAAATGTGCTCACAGGACAGAAGTGGTGCCAAGTGGAAGGAGTCTCTACGGTGCTCTGAGTTTTTCTGGCTCTCCCCAGAGACCATGGAAAGCACCAAGCCATCCTATACAAGGTTGAGCCAAGAAAGGAATGGAATGCAAGAGTCCCCTTGGAACAGGATTCTGCCAGCTGCCTGGAAGGCCACCTGAATGTCTGCTATAGTAAGAAAAGCCCCTTCTGAAACAGTAAAGACCTCAGTGTCACAGATCCATCCAGCTCAGCCTATCTAGAATGGGCTGAGGGGATCACGGTAGAGCACTCAAGGAGAGAAAAAGCCAAGCTGGCATTCTTAGAAAGGCATTTACTTGGTCATCCGCTATAATGAATCATTTTTCCCCCAGATTTTTTTTTAACTTCCCACATCTGCTGTTGCCCCCTATACCCCATGTCCAACTTGTGTCTTAGGGAAGAATATGATCTCGCTTGTCTCTGTTCTTTGGACTTTTTTTGTTGCTTTGTTTCACTGAGTTTTTAGCAAGTTATACTGCCATAAACAACTTCCTGGAGCCCGAAATGTTTTGCTACATAGATATATGTTTATATTTAAAATCTTTCTTTTGCTGGCAACCCTAAAAAACATAAAGGAGATATGGTCAGAAAACCAGAATGAAGTCAAGGAGCCAACACAACATTTAAGGAGAAGCAGATGGAAGGTGATATCTGAGAAAAATTTAGGGTAAGAAGTTTATATATTTTAATGTTTGAAATAAAGGTGTGGAAATAGCCTAACTCTGATATATGGCCATCTGGGGAGAAAAACCTATATACCAAAGAGATTCTCTGCCTATATAGACTCTGGGGCCATAAAAAAGAAGGAAAAAACGAGTCTGAGCCCCCTGCTTCAAAGAAGGGCAATGGTGGAAGACTGTCTTCCTTTGATTCATTGAGAAGTTGAGCTGCCCATGGAAAAATTCATCTGTCAGCTTCACACAGAGTCCTACATGAACAGAATCATCAACCACCCCTTCCTGGAATCATGTTGGGAACACAAATCAAGATCTATTTCTGGAAAAGAGCAAAGAACAAAACTAGAGATGAAACCCCCAAAAGAGATGTTGAACTGTCTCATTAGGAGGTGTAGGCTCCCTGATAACTAGGCACACATCTGTGCACAGCCTTTCTGATGCTTGCGTGATCTTTCCAGAACAATCATAAAGTGACAGAGCATCCAACTCTCTGTCAGAAGTTAGCTCAGCATGCAATTCTGACCATCCAACTAGATCCAGCTCTGAGTTATGCAGAGTTAAAACCTAGCTAGACATTAAGGATAGAAAGAAGTCTTTAAAAAACAGATGCCTATATACACATCAGAAGGCAAAGCTACATGTTGCAGTTAACCTAACTACCAGAGGGTCTGCTTTTAATGGAGGTTGGGGATGGACGGGTGAGAGCTGAGAGAAGAGACAACCTAGGAAAAAGATGAAGAAGGTACTGGTGACTTTGTATAATACAAATAACTGCAAGAAGAGGTCATGTTCAGAATTATGTCTTCTCTGCATCTTTCTGAAAGAGATTGCCGCCTTGCTTTAAACAAATATAGCATTAAAACTTATGCTTCCATGTTCTTATTGCCTTATAGGACTAAAGCATATGTTTACAAGTATTAAAAACAACTTAGAATATATTAAACAACATTTTTCATTAGCCTCTGAGCAATAGTGCCCATTCCTGTGATCCTTCCCCTATACACTCAATTCAAAAGATTTAAGAAGAAAGTGTTTATCAGAAGGCTGAATTTCTTGTTCCAGTCCACTTTCTTTTCAGCCATAGTGCTTTCTGGAAGTTTCAGGGCTTTCACTCTTAAATGAGGTCAAAGTCGACTTCATCACACCTTACCTTGGAAGCCCGGAAAGAGAAGGCTGTGGACTTGGTGTCTGACTTTGCCCGGTCCTGCAGTATAAGGCCTTGGTCCTCTGTCAAGGCCAGGTAGTGGCCTGTGGTGAGATGCCGGAGGCGGAAAGCCTGGCCCCATCTGATGTTACTGCCACTCCAACTGGGCAGATGAAACAGACAAGAAACTGCATTTACACAAAACTATGTCTATTTCAATATTTCTCCTGTGCTTTCTTCCACATGCTAGCAGACTTCTAAACCCTCTTCCTTAAGGGACAAAGCACTCGTCTCTTGGCTTGCTTTAGGATTTCAGGTCTGCTGACAACTCAGCATGGTACTTCTCTTGTGGCCTCTCTTAACACCAATGAGGAGGCATCCTTGTGCACTGGTACAACCACTGTGGAAAACAGTATGGAGTTTCCTCAGAAAATTAAAAGTAGAACTACCCAATGATCCAGTAATCACACTACTGGGTACTTAGAACACAAAAGTACTAGAACACAAAGAACACAAAAATACTAATTCAAAAAGATACAAGCACCCCTATGTTTATTGCAGTATTTACAACAGCCAAGACATGAAAGCAATCCAAGTATCCATCCACAGATGAATAAGTATGTGTACTTATAATCACACATATATATACACACACCTTACCTTTTTAATAACACACACACACACACACACACACACACACACAAGATGGAGTATTATTTAGCTATATAAAATGAGGTCTTGCCATATGCAACAACATGGATGGATCCAGAGGGTGCAACGCTAAGTGAAATAAGTCAAAGACAAATACCTTATGATTTCACTCATATGTGACATTGAAGAAACAAATGAACAACAACAAAGAGACAAAAATAGACTCTCAAATCCAGAACAAACTGGTTATTCCTAGAGAGGAGGTGGGTGTGGGTATGGGTAAAATAGATCAAGGGGATTAAGCATACACTTACCTTAATGAGCATCCAGTAACGTATAAAATTGTTGAATCATATTGTACATCTGAAGCTAATATAACATTGTATGGTAATTATACTTCAATAAAAATAAGGGAAAAAAAGGAAAAAAAAAGAACACCAACAATGATGATGATCTTGGGACAAGACAACAATTTAATGCAATTGGAAGTCTGAGGCTTCCAATTTTTCCTTCACTCCTCTGAAGTTTCTTGATATATAAAAACATGTGAAAAGAATACCTTATAAGGGAAGCTCATTTCTGGGAAAACAAAGTCATCTCTGATGTGCTATCTCAACTCAAATATTCTACTACCACAAAGAAAACCGTCTTTAAGAGAAATAGTAAAAATATTTGTGCAGTTTACACTTGCCAGGGAGAGGCAGAGAATAAAGAAGCATGTGTGTGTGTGTGTGTGTGTGTGTGTGTGTGTGTGTGTGTATTTGTGTTAGAAGGGGATACATTTTGTGGAAAAAAATAAAGCAAGGTTAGATGATTAAGGTAAGAGAGACCTCGTGTTTGAGTGGAAACCTTTCGATGGACCTACATCAAAATGTTGGCATTCAACAAAAGTCACCATAAGTATTTGGGGAGCACTTATCCACTGAACAACTGAGCTCATTATCTTTTAAGTTAGAATAAAATCTCATGGTTAGACCTCCGGGGAAATAAACAACCTTAACTGAAACTGTATATACATACCTATTTTGACATTTTAAAGAAGTCCATTAAGCAAGAACCAAGGCTTAATTAATATCCTGAGAATGTGAGTATGTTATTGCAAGCATTTTAACAGGGCTAGGAGAGAATACAAACGCCCCGAACCAGCTAACAAGTGGGTGATCCTTAGAACCAGTATTCTTTAAACCAGAAACTTCCAAAGAGTTGTTCTCAGTAAAAAATTTAAATGTATCTGTGTGCATAAGTTCTAATATTTTCTTCTGATTTCTACGGATTAGCTTGAAGACCACCTTGGAGGCATATACCCTCACAAGAGAGACTTTCACAATGAACATATATTCAGGGAGAGACTGAGCATGGAGCCAGTGGGAAAGGCTGACAAGGAAAACCAAACATCTTTCCCTCCTCTGTTATCCCAAGCAGTTCATCTCTAGCCTAACTTGCAATCCCTGTCAGCAAAATAACAGCCCAGAGATTACTGGATGCTGCTTTGTACTTTGATGTTTGGAGACCACATGTTTTTACTCAGGCACCCAGCTCAAGTCTCAGCCTCCTGTTTTTTCCACCCCAGGTACAAAATTGTTTCTGACAAGTCAGGCAAATACGGTTTTCCTCACTGCTACATTTGCAGTGATGCTTTAGACTTCTCTACCTCCTGCCATCACAACCACTATTTCTGTCATTTAAAGCTAATGTTCCACTGGAGCCAACCATACTACTGAGAAGAGAAACACTAGCTGGGTTTCAGAGAATCTGTTCAAGAAAGCAAATGGGAGAAATACTTTGATGACTTTCAGCAGACATATCCAAGCTCACCTTTTATAACCCTGTCACTGCAAGGGCAGTAAGACCTGGGGGCTGGGTTCAGGGCAGCGGAGTCCTCTGGCTTCAGAGTGTGTGTGTGTGTGTGTGTGTGTGTGTGTGTGTGTGTGTTACTGTTGTTTGAAAACAAACTCAGGAAAATTTCAAAACAGCTCTGGGCCAAGGAACTTTTGAGAGTTTGCCAGGTGATGTGGAACAAATGAAGTATTTAAGAAAATGGAGAGTATACGAAAAGAAAATAATCACGAAAAGAGCACCACCCAAACCCTCCATTACCTTATCCGAAGGGGTTCCACTCTCCACAGAGATCTGGCTCGTGTCCCAGCTCCCCCAGCTTCATAGAATATCCTCCTGTGAGCAGAGTTGGAGATTAGCTCCTCTGAGCTTGACACTGATCAGCACCCGGGGAAGGGACAGCTCCCGGCAGAGATTGTTCAAACCCTGCCACTTTTCTAAGCCCTCGTAGAGTCAGCAAAACTAAAAGCTGAGTCAAAGAGAAGAACAATTTCCCAGTCTCAACCTCTTAGGAGGGAAAAAAGGTGCTATGGGGGAGGGAACTGCTCACCTCAACAGATAATGGACACTCATGGACCGTCAGGGGTATGATGAAAAGGAATGTCTCCATTTGCACAGTCGAAATAGCCTAATCACTCACATAACCATCAGAACAGATACCAAATGCTCCAATTCTTTTAGGTTAAGCTCTTTGATGTAGTTTTCCATCTCTTAAAAAATGTATTTGTACTTTTAAAACATATATACAGTACAGTATGAATTCACTTCCATTATTCTAGGAAGTCCAGAACAAAGCTTTATGCTCAATTGCTATAGTGTCCATAATTTTATCACTGTGCTGTTGTCTCCTTTTCTCTATTAAAGATAATCTTTTGATGTATTTTTAAATAAGGTTGTTTATTTTGGAGCAATTTTAGGTTTACAAAAGTTGCAAAGACAGTAGAAAGAGGTGTATAGTTTCACTGTCTCCTAATGTTATCTATACTACACATACATGTATATGCTACATTTGTAAAAACTAACAAACCAACATTGCTATGTCATCGCTAGCTAACCAAGGCTTGCCTTGGATTTCAGCAGTTTTTCCATTAATATTTATTTTCCCGTTCCAGGATCCAATCCAAGAATACCACAATGCATCCAGCTGTCCTGTCTCCCTTGTTTCCTCTGGCCTGTTCTTAGTTCCTCCTTATTTTCCATGACTTTGACAATTTTGAGGAGTAGTGGTCAGGTATTCTGCAAAATGTCCCTTGATTTGGGTTTGCTTGATATTTATCTGATGATCAGTAAACTCTATTTTTCAAGCCATACAATAGGGACCAACCTACCCATATAAGTTAACTATCCTTGTTGAAGAGTATGTCTCATGAATAGTGGTCCCAGATTACCTGGTATACTGAATCCAGGCTCTTTTTGAGAATCTTGTGACCTTAGATCAAGACTGGTCGTTTAATTGCATTTAACTGCACTAATTTAAAATCCCACCTCCACCACAGAAGGTTTCTCTATACTACAACTGAATCACTCAAGCTCCCCGAGGATCTTGATCTAGATTTTGAGACAATAGGTAATCAGTAGAGATGAGGAGAAAATGGGCAATTATTATTTTTTATCTGAATAAGTAACATCATTATGAGTTGGTTGAAAATAGCGGCTTGGGAGTTGGGCAGACCTCCGTCTGACTCTCTTAGGTGTGTGACCTTGTCAAGTCCCTTCACAGCTCTGTACGGAGCTTTGTTATCTATAAAATGAGCCTGATTCAGGACTTTAGTCACAGAAAGGTTGTGAAAAGGTAATGTGGTTTTTTTTTTTTTAATTTTTTTTCCAACTTTTTTTTTTTTATTTATTTTTGGGACAGAGAGAGACAGAGCATGAACGGGGGAGGGGCAGAGAGAGAGGGACACACAGAATCGGAAACAGGCTCCAGGCTCCGAGCCATCAGCCCAGAGCCTGACGCGGGGCACGAACCCACGGACCGCGAGATCGTGACCTGGCTGAAGTCGGACGCTTAACCGACTGCGCCACCCAGGCGCCAGTAATGTGTTTTTTAAAGTAAAGGACATGCACAAAAATATTCATAGATGAATTTACCCAAAATTAAAAAAAAATTATTTATTTTTGAGAGAGACATAGAGCATGAGTGGAGGAGGGAAAGGGAAAGAGAGAGAGAGAGAGACAGAGACAGAGACAGAGAATCTGAAGCAGGCTCCAGGGTCTGAGCTGTCAGCACAGAGCCCAACATGGGGCTTGAACTCACGAACCGTGAGATCATGACCTAAGCTGAAGTTGTACGCTTAACCAACTGAGCCACCCAGGCGGCCCCATCCAAATTTTGTTTAAATACAGATGTTTATACGGGTGCCTGGGTGGCTCAGTCGGTTAAGCATCCAAGTCTTGATTTCGGTTCAGGTCATGATCTCACGACTTGTGAGTTCGAACCCCACCTCGGGCTCTGCACTTTCAGTGCAGAGCCTGCTTGGAATTCTCTTTTTCCCTCTCTCTCCATTCCTCCCTCACTTGTGTACTCTCTCTTCAAATAAACTTAAAAAAATTTTTTTAAATATAGATATTTATGTCAAATATAGAATAACACATTACATGGCACAGAAACACTGAAATGTTATGTTAATAGTGGTTGGCTCTGGGTGGTGGGATTATAGAACACATTCTAAACCTTGTCCAAATGTGTATGGAATCAGGAAACGCACAGTAAATATTAAGAAAGAAATCCTGTGTGACTTGAGAGCTCTAACTGCCCAGGTGTCTCTGTGCCAAGCCTAGAATGGTAATGGCATTGTGCTGACCTCCTACTCACCCACACTTGCTGAGGTTTTCATTTATGTGTCTCCCCACTCAGGACTGGAAGTGTCTCTCGGGTGAAGAGGGTGGGAGCAGCTCACCCCAGGTCACAGGGTTACAGAATTCTCTCCCTCTGACATCTGAAGAATTCTGGAAGGTTAGTCCCTCCCACCTGGGAAACTTGAGGGCAGCCTGCTCCATTTAATCTTGTAAGGTTACAGAGGTTGAAACAACCTCTTCTTGTTCTATAAGACAATTACCCAAGGAGAAGTGTAGAGTGGGTGGTGAGCTGAGGCACTTTGAAAACTTGGCTGACAGCTTAGCCTCAGCTTTAACAGGTTAAGTGACTTACCCCAGGGTGCTTGACAAGCCAGAGGCACAGCCAAAGACCAGATCTCAGAATGCTAGATTGTTACTCTACCTGGCCTGGTGCTTTCAGGCTTTAGAAGGAATAGAAATGATTTCCTCTCGAAAGTCAGCACCCTCACTCTGGAATCACCTGCACGCCTTCATGGCTGCTGGTGTCTTTTAGTGAATTCTTGATTCCCTATTCCTTTGTTGTCTCCCAGATTTCAGTATTCCTGGCCATCCTGGCCAGTTCTGAGGATTTTCCTGACACCACAAGACAATGACGAGGTTGCATCCTCTTTTGATTGAGACCCGCTGACACAGAATCTCAGGTTGTAGTATAATGAATAGCTGCTTACTCACCCCTTCATGCTTCCTTACAAAGGAAAGGGATAAGGCTATTTTACCTGTAAAATTCCCCCCCCCCTCCCAAATACATATTAGATCCTGCAGAATACTCAACCAAGGGAAGGTCACCTTTGTCTTATTTCAATGATGGCATGCATGCCTGCTTCAGGATGCCATTTGGGAAATTCCTCTCCATCTGTTTCACTCTTCCCAGCACCTCCTTTCAAATATTTGTACAGTCTTTCCTTTTCATCAGGCTCTTGTTAAAGTACTCGCCAGGAATGGCCACCAAAAGGTGGGCTTCTCCAAGCAGAGTTTCTGCCCAGGCTACTACTAATTTGGTTCAAATTTAATGTGTGTGTGTGTGTTGGGGATCGGTGAGCAGGGGGTGGGGAGGGCGGGTCAAGGGTCATGCACAAGGTTATCATTTCTTTTTTTCCAAATTCCTGCCCTTTCAAGAAGAACTGGAATAGGAAGAAAGAACGAGTTCAGATGTATTCCATCTTAGAGGTAGCTGACTGCAAAATTCCTAAAATTTCAGGTCTTTACCCACCTGCA
Organism: Neofelis nebulosa; assembly: GCF_028018385.1. NCBI lineage: Eukaryota > Metazoa > Chordata > Mammalia > Carnivora > Felidae > Neofelis > Neofelis nebulosa. Next base: position 69,739,845 of record NC_080788.1, on the reverse strand, counting down.
AATCTTCCCTTTAGTGCAGAATATTTAAAAGATAGTACCTGGGCTATTGCATCATTTTACCATTTAAAATCAAGAAAAAGAAAATCACCATTGCATAGAATCACATGACATTATTTAGGGTAGGGAATCCTTAATTCTAAGGAAATTAGGTCAGCCTAACACCGTATCTCAGAGATAACTGTCAGTTAACTGGACCAATGCCAGGGAGGAAGTCAGTGAATTAATTAGCCACTTGCCACAGGTCTGTACTTTATGCGTCCTAGACAGTGTTCTGGGTCACATCTGGTTCCCATGGAGAGCTATTCAGAGGACAGAGCAAGTAGGAAGAGATTCAGCACAATAGGGATACATACTGCCAATGCATGGTTTCTAAGACACACATTAACATGTTTGAGCACACCACTCTGCTCCTGAAGGTCCTCTTATAGTTCATCGGATCAGGAACAAGCACTGGTGGGAGTGTCAGCAGCCTGGCTTCTAAGCTGCCACCTGAAAGCAGCCAGTAAGTAACCTTTGGCAGGAGCCTAAGCTAGAGGATCTCTTAGTTGTGAGGACTTGATCCCATGTGTCAAATGAAGTAAAAGAAATGCAGTTAACAAGGTTTCCACAGGCAATTCACAAAAACATAGAATGTATTACCCCTGGGAGATCACCCACTGCTGTCACAAATTCCACCTAATTTGGATCCAATTTTATTTTTTTAATTATTTACCACGTTTCTATAGTTACAGGGGCCAAGCTTTTTGGGTTCTGTTCCTTTGGTGATCAACAGGCTACCAAGGGACACTGCAGAATGAATTTAAGACCTGGATTAGTATCGTCTATCTCCTGGTTTTGAATTTTTGAAAAGCATTTGTTGAGGAGTTAAGCAGAGGATCACAGAAAGCATCGCCCTCAGAAGTGTCATCTACATGTGTCCCTTGGCACCATCCCTGCTAAATCTAGCTCCTGTTGGATACTGTTATTTGGTTTCTCCAATCCTATTTAGTAACAAGCAAAATGAAATCCCCAAACTCCACCTCAATTACTTAGCACCTGAAAGGGGAAAAAGAGAGATGATCTGCCTTTCAAGTGCCCGGTGAATGAGTTAAGTGCACAAACTCACTAGAAAGATTAGTGGGTGCTTCAGTCTACAATGAATGCTACCAGAAACTCCTCAGAGAAGCACTTAAAGAAAATGAAGGCACTGGGAAGCATTACAGAACTGCTTGCCTAAGAAGCAACAGGTGTGGCCAGGTACTCCTGTGCTTGAGCTCCAGGGCACTGCCATTCCTGTTTTACAATACCATGGCTGTGTACAGTTGATGTCCACTCACCAATGCTTACAGAATTCATCTGTGGATTAGTCTGAGTCACCCGAGACTGAAACACCTAGGAAAAGGATGATGCTATCGGCTTACCTGTGCTGGGAGTCATTCTGGTCTGTAGATGGTATTGTCAAACACTCATCATGACCATGGAAGAGACGTACTACATGCCCACCAAGTAGGTAACCTGTGAGAGAATTATATTCTACTATGAGCTGATGGGAAATTTAATAATGAGAACACCAGGTTTAAAAAGGATAAATTCACACAGCAATGAGTCAGTTATAGACAACACCAAGAAAGAAGCATTTGGAAAATGGCAGATTCCATGAATTCTGGCCTCAGGAAGGAAAGACAACAAAGTCAAAATTCTTTGTTTTATTTGAGAGAGAGACAGAGAGAGAGACGCACAGACAAACAGACACACACACACAGAGAGAGAGAGAGAGAGAGAGAGAGAGAGAGAGACAGAGACTCCCAAATAGGCTCCACACACAGCACAGAGCCCCATGTGGGGCTCGATCCCACAACCCTGGCATGATGACCCAAGCCAAAATCAAGAGAGTCGGAGGCTCAGCCAACTGAGCCACCCAGGCGTCCCAAGAAAGTCACAACAATTCTAACATCGAAAGTTAAATAGAATTTCAGAGATGAGCAAGTCCAACATCAAAATGTAGGGTGAAAAGTGTCGATTCACATCATTACAAGGAAAATTATGTTGCTAGTATTAGGAAGGGAAGGATTTTCTAGTTGCTTAGGATGAAAATACATCCAACACAAAATTCCTGGATAAACTCTTACAATCTTGATGTGTCCATTTTGTGGCAAAATCCCAATCAAATTGCAGCCATGGGGAATAAAGAGGAAGCTGGGAAGGAGATCAGCAAACTGTTACTAAGAGCTGTCGTCTTCTCTAAAGAAGACATCCAGATGGCCAACAGGCACATGAAAAGATGCTCAACATCGCTCCTCATCAGGGAAATACAAATCAAAACCACACTCAGTATCACCTCACGCCAGAGTGGCCAAAATGAAGAAATCAGGAGACTATAGATGCTGGAGAGGATGTGGAGAAACGGGAACCCTCTTGCACTGTTGGTGGGAATGCAAACTGGTGCAGCCGCTCTGGAAAACAGTGTGGAGGTTCCTCAAAAAATTAAAAATAGACCTACCCTATGACCCAGCAGTAGCACTGCTAGGAATTTACCCAAGGGATACAGGAATACTGATGCATAGGAGCACTTGTACCAAATATTTATAGCAGCACCCTCAACAATAGCCAAATTGTGGAAAGAGCCTAAATGTCCATCAACTGATGAATGGATAAAGAAATTGTGGTTTATATACACAATGGAGTACTACGTGGCAATGAGAAAGAATGAAATATGGCCCTTTGTAGCAACGTGGATGGAACTGGAGAGTGTGATGCTAAGTGAAATAAGCCATACAGAGAAAGACAGATACCATATGGTTTCACTCTTATGTGGATCCTGAGAAACTTAACAGAAACCCATGGGGGAGGGGAAGGGAAAAAAAAAGGTTAGAGTGGGAGAGAGCCAAAGCATAAGAGACTCTTAAAAACTGAGAACAAACTGAGGGTTGATGGGGGGGGGGGGGGGTGGGAGGGAGGGGAGGGTAGATGATGGGTATTGAAGAGGGCATCGTTTGGGATGAGCACTGGGTGTTGTATGGAAACCAATGTGACAATAAATTTCATATATTAAAAAAAACATATATATATAAAAAAGAGCTGTCTTAGGGGAAGCTGGCTTTCGAATGCATTTGACAGACACAGATAAAATCTGGATGCCCATCCCACAGCACCAAGGGGAGGCAAAATGACAGTCCAGTATCCCACAGTGGGTGAGCCACTACCGATAAGCACTTAGCTTTCAGCATAAGGAATCTCAATAGCCACAGAGTTCCAAGATGTATGGAAAACAATGAGCTTCAAGTGCATGATGACCCATTAGTCTTCAAATAAATTCTGAGCCTTAATTCAAAAAACATACTAGGAGCAGGACTCTAGTCTGAGGTTTACTTGTACGAAGAAAGCAAAATTTGTAAATTTGTTATCACTTTGGGTAAAAAAAATTCTCTAGGCCAGTCTGATCTCAGGAGACATATGGACTTAATATATGTTCAATGTCTGCATCAGGACTTACAAAAAAAAAAAAATCACACAGCTATATCATACTAGGGACTACCGAAGTATTCTGGGTGTTGAATTAACAGTAAGAAAGAGAAACATGCCAAAGGAGAAAGGGCTGCTTATCAATGTATTTTGTACAGGGACAGTGTGATATTCCATTATTCACTTTTTTTTAACCAGGCGAGGCAAGTTCTTCTTAAACTTTCCTTGAATATTCACAAATCCTTCCCCAATTTTCCTCTACCTTACTATACTAAGAGTTTCACTTGTACAACCTCTTTTGCATTAAAATGATTCATGATATACTGTAGGGGAAATCTTAACAGCCAATTTATTTCAAAAAATTAAAATCTTCCATGATCATGCTCTTGATTAACCCCTCGGTCATCTCATGATGGTGAGGCCACGCCCCATTTGGATCTATCCTTTGCAGTCCTCAGGCTCCTCCAATCAATATTCTATTCACACAGAAAATCGCCAAGTGCTGGTGCATTATGGCTCTTCCTAATTGAAATCTATGAGGGCAATATTCAGGAAAGAAGGGTCATGAGGAGGATCACTTATGCTCTCAGGGCTGAAGTGGGCTTCTCACCAGGGGATGCTGAGAGGGCATTTTCTGCAGGGCCAGATGACTCAGGTGATGAGCTTTCCAGGCTAAATTACAAGGGCACTCAAAACTTCGATAAGGACCTTTATTATGTGATTTGCAAACACTCCTTAATTAATCTTCACAAGTTGTCTGTTGGGACCAGGAAATAATTTTATTCCTCCAGTGAAAACGAAAAATATGGAGAAGAGTCAGTCAAGACTCTTCCTTCAAGAAGACTGAACCCCAGTTTCTTGATTTCTTACAGAAAGGCAATAACAACAGACTCAGGGTGGTGAGTTAGTTTCGTTTTAAAAGAAGAGGGCTAAGCATAGCCTGCCTTTTTAAAGCCTTCCACGAGTTGCGGACAGAGTTAAAAATCTGTCATTTCCTGACTATTCGGCTACAAACACGATGCCTTCTAAAACTGGAGCATTGCCTTGACACCCTTAGGTTTCCCTCTATTTTCAAACATGTCATCATAGAAGGGCATTCCCAGTTTGAAACTACTGGGCTCAAGATTAAAAATCGGATTAAAGCCACGGTAGGAGTATCTCTTTAAAATTCTGATCTTGCTGTAAGGTGCCAAAATGTAATATGATAACCTACAGGGTCACTGGCATTTGATTATTCTCCTCAGCTGCAATACTACCCATGGATAAGGTAAGGCCAGTATATTAATTCTGTAACTTGAAAGGTGCATTGACTTTGCCGGCTCCAAGAAATAGGATATGTTGAACAAACTTTGAGGATCTTACTTCCAAGGGAAGAATAAAACATTTTGTTATTGTGAAATGGCCCTGCAAAAACACAAGTAGAAACAAATGACCAAACACACTTTTATTATGGAGAAAGTCCTTCTTCCACCTGTCTGGAGAGATAGTAACAGTATCACCTTCTTGGCAAATAATCTCTTCCAAGACTGAAGTGGCTGGGACCTATACACTGATAACTAGTAACCATAAATGAAAATGAGAAGTCAGCAGGAGAGGAAAAGTACATATCCAAATCCTGCATGCATAAGTACTAAAACAATGGTGGGCTCTAAAGGATTAAAAGATGTTGTCAGGAATGTCCATGTAATCAGAAATCAGGACAGAAAATAATCCACACCCACATCAGAGAAAGACATTCAGGTGGACTAAAATAATGCGAGCTGTGTAGCAAGGCATTAGGTAGGAGCTGGGAAGCAGCAGAAAATGTCAACATATACAGCTCGAGACAGACTGGAAGCTGAGGGCTGAATGCATATTAAAAAAAGCACACCTTCTTCGATGCTACTTCCTGAGCACGTGGGATGTACATTCCAGAGTGTTTGCATAAAAGAGGCATCCACTTGTATGTTCCCATTTGATACGGAGAGATGCTGCAGCAGAAACAGAAATGAGACATCCTTTAAATAACCGGCCTGGTCCTGGCAGAAGCAGCTCACCTAAAACCGCAAGGATTGAGTTAAAGAATCTCACTGTCATCAGGCTCTTTCTGCATAGCCTGTGGGAGACTGCTACACCCAATCCAGAAGCATGCTTCAAAGGGGGACACTTCCTTCAGGGAAGAGGAAGTTTTCTGCCACAGAGGAGGCAGACAAGTGTTGACTTCATCCCCTCAGCTGGATCCCCGATTCAACAGGAAGTCATACAATGTCTGTTCTTGCTGGGAGAAGAGAATTCACAAATGGGAACAATTACTCCAGCATTTGTTCTAGGCAAAGTAAAATCTGCTGGCAAGACGGGTGCTGAGAAGCTTAAAAACTTATCTCTAGACACTTCTCTGATACTCAGACACCCGAGGGAGCCTAACACTCATCCCCAGGTGCAAAATCTCACCGTCATCTTTCAACCACTGTGACATCCCATTTGCCGAAAGCATTTTAAATTCTCCATTCCTCCAACATAAGCTTATTTTCCTAGATCCTGTTCTTTTTGGCTGGTTCACTGGACAAGAACTAAACCACATGAGAAATTCAGAGTAATAGTAGCTCACGTCGGTTTTCTCAGAAAGTGCCCAGGGCATTTTGGCAGAGTTCGATGGGCCCAGTATCTCACTCTGAAAGGATAACTAACAGTTAAATTCCAGGCCCCATGAGGATGTGACAAGGGAGAGAATCCAACCACCTCTCCAGTACACCACGTACAAGTTTAACCTACCCATCCTATTGTGGCTCAGTTCGCCTTGGCCATTACTTCCTAAAGGAAAATATTCTAGAAATGAAAAGATGCCTGGTAGGAAGTACTTACAAGGTATCTTTCAGAGGACACGCTGACGAGGATGAGGTCATCACCAATTCGAACTTTCTCTCCCTCGGATCTCTGTTTGGAAGCAGGATGTATGGTCCACCAACAGGCTTCTCCTACATAAATGCTCCTTGAGTTAGTCATTGCTTCATGGAAGCCAGTGTCCCTAAGTCAGTCCCTCATTCTCCTTTCTCCTGAGAACAATCCCTCAAGCACACATGTGCAAACTCCAGACCTCAATTTCTATTTAGCCCCATACCTGCTCGACTGTCTTATCATTTTCATTTTTTCCAGTGACAGGAAAACAGAGTTTGGGAGAGAGTATTGGAATCCAGAAACTACAGAAGCTTTTGAGTATTTTTAATACATACAGAAAAATGTTTTCATCATAGGTACTTACAAATCTTTAAGAACTGACTTCATGGGTCTACTGGCTACTTACACACTTTTATTTTTTGCCATACTCTCCCTGAAATTCTACTGAAACGTGAGTAATTCTACTTAAAACATCAGAGATTTTCAAAAGGCCTGAATCTACAAAGACAGACAACAGGTGAGAAGTTCATAGCAAACAAGCAAAATGGACAATTTGGCAAAAGGAAAGCAGACAGATGCTTTCAGCATAGACAAGCTAACACCCAAGTCCTTAAGAAAGAAAAGGGAGAAGTTGATCTCAAGAAATAAGGTCATCCCTGCTTCGAATTTCTCAGGAAGTCTCTGGATTGGGAGATAAGTTACTTGCGAAGGTAGCAACAGAAGATGGGCTTGAAAGCAGGAGAACTGGCTAAAAGCTATAAAGGAACTTTTATCACCTGGCTTCCTTCTCTATACCCAGCACAGCCAGATGACCCCTCCTTCTCTACCCTACAGAAGATTAAGAGTTAAATCCATGGAATGACCAACCATCAAAGTTATGGTTTTGTAATATCAAGCACTGTCAAACAAGAAAGTAAAAACTATTGCTAAAAATAGAGAATCGTTAACATTTTATGCCCTGATTAGTAAAGCCCCAGCTCCTTTCCCTGGGCCTCTATTCCTCATACACCAGCTGTGATCCTAAGTCTTCTCCTCACCTCAAATCCAAGGATTCCTCTTTAGGGAAGCCCAACCACCCAAGATAAAAAATACTATTGTCTGGGCATCTCCAGTGAAATGCGTAATCCTTGACAGATTACCCAAAAGTAAGGCTTAACAGATGGCAAGCCACAGCCACACATTCAGGGCTTCCGGTCAGCTTTTACTGCCTTGACCTAAACATGAAAGGACACCAAGGATCACCTGACATCTGAGCCAAGTCACTAACATGAATGAGAAGAACAAAATAAACACTGGGCAAAGGGACTTGGAGAAAACAAAGATTATGGAGAGCGAAAGAAAACTTTTAAAAATTCATATAATTAATCATATCAGATAAGAAAAAGTTTCATTCATGAAATGGCAATGAAAGTGTCCAGGAATGATCCCTTTGGAGAAAAACCCTTGTATCTTGAAAGAGAGAGAAAGAAACAAGAGACTTATAGGATAAAGTTGAAAAACTCTCCCAAAAATAATGAAGAGAGGGGCACCTGGGTGGCTCAGTCAGTTAAGCATCCAACTTTTGCTCAGGTCATGATCTCGTGGTTCATGAGTTTGGGCCCGTGTTGGGCTCTGTGCTGACTGCTCAGAGCCTGGAGCCTGCTTCAGATTCTGTGTCTCCCCCTCTCTACCCCTCCCCTGTTCATGCTCTGTCTCTGTCTCTCAATAATAAATGTTTGAACATTTTTAAAAAAAAGAATGAAGAGAAACATTAGAAACAGGAGTAAAGAGATAATCAGAAAACCAATCTAGCAGATTTTCAGAAAGCAGGAACAGAGAAAACAAAGTGAGGAATTAATGAAGAAATAGTATTAAACATTCCCCAAAGCTGGAAGGCAAGCATTCACACTGAAAAAGCCCACAGAGTCCCTACCACAGTGAAGAGAGACCCACAAAAGGGTCCATTCTTGTGAGACTTGGAACAAAAAGGATCCATGCCCAAACACATCACTGTGGAATTTTAGACAGAAGGGCAAAAGAGAAGATTTAAGTAGCGCTCAGAAAATATAAACAGGTCATACACAAAGGATTGAGAATCTGAATGTGGTATCTCAGTAGCCAGGCCTTAAGCTAGAAGAAAATGAAGAAAGCCTTCAAGATGCAAAGGAAAAATTTATTTCCAATGTAGAATACTATGAATTACTTGTGAAGCATGATTTAAACTTCTTAGTTGATGATTTACCTCCCATGGATCTTTTCTGTAAAAGCTACTGGATAATGGGCTCCACCAAAGTGACGTGGTAAACCAATGAGGGAGAAAAACATGAGATCCAGGAAACATGGAATCTAGGAGAGAGGCCAAGGACATCTCCTAGATGACAGTGGATGTTTCTATAAGAGGACACTGATAGAACAGCCAATATGATTTAATCCCATGAGGGGAAAGTTTCAGTTCTATAGAACAGTTTGAAATGAATGAGCGATTGGGTCACAGAAAATAAAGCAAACGATTCTCTCAAAAAGCCTAAAGTCATTCTACCAATGTCAGCAGAATGAACGTATAGGACTTTTCCGATTACATGCTCTAAGACTGACAGCTGGTTTATATATAGTGGCCAACTTACAATCAGTGAGTGTGGCATTTCACTGATTTTGTAATTATCAGCAAAGGTGGACAATACCTTAGAGGAAATTATATTTTAAGAATAACACTTTAGCTGAAAACAAAGCAACCTCAAATCAAATGCAAGTATAATCTCATTTTAAGAGAAAAAGCATTATGGAGCCCACTCTTGTGCTTTGTACAAAAATGAGAAGAAGTGGAGAGGCAAGGCTACTCCTCAGGAATTCTCAGACATCCCTGAGCACAATGCAGAGATGGCAGGCACACATCGTTAAAACTTCATTTTTTTTTTCCTATATCTGTAAAATCAGACAATCTGGATCATTCCCTTATGAACTGACATAATTTTGGAACAACATGTAATTTTGCCCTTTGGCTACCTAACAATGGAACTTCCTGTCATGGTCTGAAAGATTGTATTCAAATTAGACTCTTCCTGCAGTGTGACCTAGGATGTTTTCTCTTCTCTGGCCTTTGTTCCTATCCTTTTTCCAGGCCTGGGGTTTCTGCTTTAGAGCAGGTTCTACCCAACCTTCTTCCAGCAAATTCTCATTCAGTATGAGCTAATCTGAAGTAATTTCTGCCATTTGCAACCAAGAATCCTGACTGATACATAGCCCAACCTGTAAGTGGAGCAGATATTCCACATACATTGTCCTTGAAGGATGGTCATATTACTTATGAATATCTCCAGCCACACCGAGCACCCTACATCCCAGGGCCAGCTGCTATGTTGCTGGATAATTGCAGATATGGCAAAGTAGGTTTTTTCATAGGGGTGAAATGTGTTTCCTTTCAACTTCTATCCCATTGCTCCACTGGTCTATGGAATAACCCACAGCAAGTCAGACCCTTCTGTGACACCGTAACTATTAAGTATGTATAGTTATGTTGGTCCTCTCTTCTTCATTTCTGGTTTCCAGGGAGAATCTGCATCACGGTCACCACCTTTCTTAGCATCCACCTCCTGACTGTCAGCATTTTTGACTGACCTCAAAACAAAACAAAACACAAGCCAATGTTTCCCAAAGTATGTGACTGTGGCGAAAGCATTATGTTGTCCTTCATTCTTAGTTACTATGTCTCCATCACACGTTGTTTCTTTCTTATTCCCCTAAATTTTATCAGACCTATTTCTTGACCCCACTGGTTGCTTGGTTTGGAATCCCCCATGAAGAACTTATTATTCAGTATCCTTCTCAAAAGCCCTTAGCCCAAGACCCAAGTGAACAGGAGATCTGGGAACGTTGACTTACCTGTGGCATGTTCCCGTAGACCTACATCAAAGGCAAGTTTATCTGTCTGGGATCTTGATGTGGTCAAACATGTTAGATACTGTGAAACAAGAGCAGATGCTAGTGAAGTCATACTCTTCTATCAGGTCTTGGCATCTCACCACTAGTTGGCTTCCAGTTGTCAATTTCAATACTGAACTACTGTATAAAGGGCTCATTTACTGTATTCAATGGTATAACACATTTGAGATATACTTTTAATAGTATATTTAAAATCTCAAAGATGTTCTTCTCTGGTGACCCAGTGATTTAACTTCTAGGACTATATGCTACAGATATAAGTTTGAAATTAATATTTCAAACATATTTAATATGCTTTAGTTCAAAGATACTGAGAAACTTTTAAATTGGAGACAACATAAATGGAACGTCTACAACCAACAATAATGCAAAAGTTAATAAACTTTGGTCCTTCATTTTATGAAGTATGTTACCATTAAGAGTATTTATCCAGAGTGTGTATAAGCATGGAACATATGCAAAACAGCACAATTAACAGGTACACAAAACTTAAATGTCTGGCAACTAGGCTAAAAGGAATTACACCAAAATGATATCTGAAGTTCTCTCTGGACAGTGAGATGGACCATGATGATTCCCCTACTTCTATTTATTTTGGTTTTCAAACTTTCTATGAGCTTCAGAACTTCTCAATGTGTATGGGATCCCCCCCCCCCCGCCCCGAACCCCTGCCACCGATTATAAAAATGTATGTGCATGTAAAATTTAACATTGATATTTAAAATAACTTAATAATGGAAAAAAGCCATGGCCTGTTCCTTGCCCCCTTTACTGGCAGGCACAGGGGCTGATCTTAGAATCAAACTGGTTGGCAGATATGCACTTGAAATGTGGTTTCTGAGTTCTACTTCTACTTCTCTGCAACAGATAAATGGAGAATCGTTGCATTGTCCAAAATCCTCTGTCACAGGCCTCATTCTCAGAGCTACTCCTAAAAAGAACTAGCTAGTAGAGGGTTTATGTTAACTGTGAATCCAAATTTTTCTGGGCCTGGGGGACAGTAAATATAATAATAAATCACATAATCCTTCACATCTCTACCATGCTTTTAGCCCAAGTTGTCAAAGCCATGAGAGGCGTGCTGTTTGAGGTTTTGTTTAGTCTGTTCAGGTAGGAAAAGAGAGGTATTAAGGTTTTCTTTACCCTATGGATAAGCACCAGGTTCTGAAAGATACATGATCCCATCTCAGTTCTAGACATCATCAGGATACAAAGTTTCCCCACTCTCTAAATGTCCCCATCTCCTGCTCCTATAACCTTCCATTTGGTCACTTTTGTTCTCTGTCCTCTGCCATGAAAGACTACAACAGAAGAATGTTCAGGCTGAAAAGGTCAACTTCTCACCGGTCCTCAGGAAGAAAAAACAAAAAGCCGCCATAAATAAATTATTTAAGAGCCAGCTGCAGCTCCTGCTGCCAGTCTGACAGTTCAAGCTTTGAGATGAACTGTGAGCATACTGCAGGTGTAAATGTGTGAAAACGAAGTCTTGAATTAATGTAACATTTTCCACTTGGGCCAGAGAAAGAAGACGAGCCTCCCTTACACTGATACAAGTGACGATGAGCAATACAGGGATGGAAGCAAACAGGATTAGAGCTGGCACGCGTTACATTCGACTGAGATCACCATAGTCTCCTTAACGTGCCCTGCAAAAGTTCTACAGTATCCAGATTTTTCTAATTATATTTACTTAAAACTTGAACACTTTTTCTCATGTTACACTGAGTTAGCACCATTTTGGTTAGTTCCGGTCCCAGACCCCTAATTAGTTACAGCTCAATGAGCTTTCTGTGACGGCTTTGCTCCTTATCTTCCTACAGCCTCTGGATTAATATAATACCTTCCAATTATTCCAGGACTGAAGGCAATGGATACCATCCCATTTCCGTTAGCTAGCAGAAGAGTAGAAATTTCATAAAAATCTCATTTGATTTTTCTTCTCTGTTGGTTACCCTTATATGCTTAACGAATTATTTCATGGTTTATTTCTTCATCAGTTGAACAAATATTTATTGAGCATCTAGTATGAGGCACTGTCCTTGATAGGGTTAGGTTTAGCTAAATTAAAAAAAGAAAAGACAAGGTCCTTTTTCTTCCCAGAGTGGGGAGGAGAGTGGTTAGACATTAGGCAAATACCTAATTGCAAAATGAGTAAGTTATATGAAGAAAATGCAAAGCAATAATGTGCTCTAATTATTTACATTCCAAATTACTTGTGTGTTAACATAATCTAGATGCTTGTTGGTTTCCTATACTTCCTCCCCTCTTCATCTTTTTCCTCCTCCTCGAATGGTGAAAGCGGACATCCAGATGTGCTTACCATTCCGCTGAAGGAGTGCCGCAGGAGAATCGCGTGGCCATATAGCAGGGTCCTGTGGCCACCCCCTTGTGCTGCCTGTGGGGAAGGACAAGAAAAAATGTTGGCACGGGCCGCTTGTGGCCCCCTCTAGAGCAAAGCAGGACAAGAATTCTGAAAGACAGTCTACAAAGAAAGACCCATTGCAAAGCTCCCCAAGAATTCATTCTAGAAGCGAGTGGCCAGCCTATGGGCGAGGGGGAGACTGGTGACCACAGCCATGCAACATCCTTGGGAGAGTGTGTGTAGGGCAAAATCTGTTCTTAGAAAAGTCCCCTGCCCAGGATGAGCAGAAACCCGAGCTGTTCTACCATAGAAGCGTGTAAATGAGATAGGTACTGCTTACCTTCCTTTGAAACTTCTCAGAAGCATTCGAGAGTGAGAGAGAGAAACAAATGTAACTATAGCCTAGCGACAGAAAGGCAGCTTGGGGGACAGGCATATGGTCACATTCTGTGCCCTGTGGTCTTTTCCCTTCAAGGCATGTGGCCTTCTGCCCAATCATTTAAAGGGGTCCTATTTACCCAGATCTCACCATTGCAGACAGCTCTGAAATGCAGGACTTTCAAAGGGCAGCCAGCAGTGCAGAAATGGACCCATCAGCTGCAGGACCATCTCAGTACCTTCTCTGCCACCCCAGGTAGCTCCACTTTGGCTGTTCACTCAGTGGCAACTCACCCAGTGGGAGAGGGACAAGCAAAGAGACAACTCAACATAAAGCTGCTGTGTCTGCTTCTTTTTCCCTTCATCTGTCTGATTCACGCACCACAGTCTGAACCCAACAGTACATGATAGGAGACAAAACTATTATTTATTGTCATTATTCCTGAGTTGGTAACATGACAACATTGAAATCCACAAAGAAGTCCTAGAATTTGTTGGTGTCCGCTTTTTCGACCTTTTGCCTAAATCCCTTCCCCATCCTATTACCCTGCCCTGAGACACAGTCAAATAATTTTGATCACACATACCCCTTAGGAATGTGACCCCAGCATAGGACCCCATCCCTAAATATGCACAAAAAACATCCAAAGCCTGAGATGAAAGTTAATCATAACGAGAAATTCTAACATTTTCCTTCTATATGCCAAGAGCACCTCTTAGGCACCGAATATTATTTAGACCTGCACACCAGCAACCACAGGGGCTAGTGTGAGGTGTGGTCGTCTCCTGTGCCTACCCTCCCTCAGAGCAATGAGCAAAGAAGACAAAAGCCGGTGGTATGGAGAGAAGGCACAGGTCTGAATAATAAGGTCTGGAGTAATTTTATTTCAACTCTATTTGGATTAAAAGAATCGCTCTGTTGAAGAGATAACTTTTCATGTCATACCAGGAGCCTAAAGAAAAGAAAAATGATAGACGGGGTATCATGTTTTTTAAAAAGCTGATAAGTATATAAAAAGGTGGCTGCACTTTCCTCACAACTGCAGAGATATTTAAGGGCTCCCCAGACCTTAACACGGTGGAGCAACGAAATGTTCTTTGTACTATTTCCGAATTGCTCAAAATCATTCGAACTAACTTTAGTTGCTGTATTTCCAAATGCGTCAACAGCTACGTTAAAAGGAGTCACATCCAATCATTTCCACAGCCTGTCCATCTGCTATTTTCCCTATTTTCCCTCCTGAACCAGTCCGATGTCTCAAACCGAACTACTGATGAAATGACATGTCCTGGTGTTAACTGTGGGTCATGCCTTTGTCTTTGTTCCCATCGACTCAGTGAAGCATCTTAAAAGGAGCCCAGCGTCGCTGACCACAAAAAGTGGCACCCAAGAGCGTGTGTTCCCCCTCTTCTCTGGCACTGCTGCAAACATCTCCTGGCCCTCATAGCCTTTATTATGGAACCAACAGAAAAGCAGAGAGATGAAGCCCAAGTGTCCCACTGGGACTGAATGGGGCAGCACCATGAAGAACACAGGAGGCTTCGCATCCCGATGCCTCCCTCTGCCACGGCAGTGCCTCGTTACACTGGTGGGCATCATCGATGGGTTACAGCAGAAGCTGCTGGACACTATTCCTCTGTGCTCGCTCTACCAGGCCTGGGGTGGAACCCGGGAACTGGTGCTTCTAACAAGCTCTAGGGGACAGGACCCTCATGTTGCTGGTCCGGGGATGACATTTTGAGGGCCACTGCTTAAGGAATGATCAAGCTTCAGTGCTTGCCAGAGTAGAGGCAGAGGCTTTGTCAATCATCATCCCGGTGAGAGCTCCTATGGGTACACACCATGGGTAGGTGCTTTCCAGAACATCGTGGCTTGTCATCAGGATTTTTCCAGGGAGGAATGATTGCCCCTACTGGCAATGTGAGGAGTTTGACCATATATCCTACGGCTGGATGTGGCTGGTGGTGGTAGCGGTGGGAAGTGACCTCACGGTCAATTCAAGAACATGAGCCTATTTTGCTCTAGTTTTTATAATATATTAATTTGCCTACCATATACAAAAACCAGTGTAAAAAGCAACCAGGAAAGCAGGAGAGAAAGATACTTCCTTAGCTCTTAAAGGAAGGTGAATTGATACAGCAGGGATTTAAGGAGCCCTGAGCATACAGCAGGCACAGAACTATGCAAGGTGTTATATGTGAACTATCTCATTTTAGACTTGCAATTAGTGCTGTGGAGTAACTGTAGTCATTATCTCCATTTTTCAGCAATGCAAACTCAGGCTTTAAAAGGTGAAGTAACGTGCTCCAAGTCATACAGGTTCCAAATACAGAGTTGGGATTTCACCGTACACCATGTTGTCTCCATCTTGGTAGTCTGGTCTAGAAAGACTCGTGTAAAAAAAAAAACACAGAAAACAAAACCATGTTGCAAATAGGAAACAAGCTGCCTGTTTAAAGAGGTGAAGACAAGGCGCATTGGAATAGACTCGAAGGGTAAGAAGGGTGTTGAGGGAGAGCATTATTGAAAAGGTAGACCCTAACAGGTCAGAGTGTTGACAACCAGTGAGGCTAAGAACGAGGCACACACACGAGCAGAGGCCTGTTGGTGGAAAGTATGAAGTACACACGGGGACCAACAGATGATTCACTGATTCGTTTTGGGGTCAGGTGAAATGAAAGGGAACACCTGGAAAAAAATGAGGGCATAAGTACAGGGCAGTCAGATTATGGACAGCCATGATTGTTCCACTGCTAACGGGACGCTAGTGTAGTTTTTCGTTTTTGTTTTTCTTTTTTTAACTGGTGTAGGTTTTTAAAAGCAGAGGGTCACTGTCAAAAGCATACCTTAGGAAGGTAACCCTGATTGCACAGTGGTGGAAGAGCTGGAGGCGTCAAACCCTGGGACAGAAAAGATCATTCATTCATTCATTCAGTTCCTATGACAACAGTAGAGTATGGAACCAAACATCTTGGCGTCACCCTTTACTCACTTCTCCCTCTCATACTCCACAGTCAAGCCACCTCTGGTGCCATCTCTGAAATACATTCTACACCCAAGTTCTATACCCTGCTGCCAACACCAAGTACGCAGTATCCACCTCCTGCCAGGCTGCCTGGTACACACCAGGATGGTAATAATGGTGCCCTAACTATGTTTCCTGCTGCAGCCACACACCCCCCCTTTTATAGTCTGAGCCAACATGGCAGCCGGAGCCATCCTTTTAAAACTCTGTTACATCATGTTACTTTCTCGCTCAACTTTCCCACAGGCACTCCCTCCCATCCACTGTGGCTCCTTTTCACACCTACAAGTGCAATGTCCTCACCATGGTCTCCAAGACCCTGCATCAGGACTTGGCAAATCTTCCCTATAAAAGACCAGACAGGGGGCACCTGGGTGGCTCAGTCGGTTAAGCGTCCATCTTCAGCTCAGGTCAGGATCTTGCCGTGTGTGGGTTCTAATCCCTCATGGGGTTCTCTGCACTAAGTTCAGAGCCCACTTTGGATCTTCTATCTCCCTCCCTCCTCTGCCTGCCAACCCCCTCTCTGTGTCAAAAATAAACATTTTTTTTAAAAGAAAAAAAAAAGACAAGACAGTAAATATTTTAAGCTTTCCAGGACACATATGGTCTCTGTCATATAGTCCTTTTTAATTTCAACCAACTTTTTCAAAACCGAAACCATTCTTACCTAGAGGGCTACCCATAAACAAGCCACAGCCTGGATATGGCTGCTGATCCCTGCCGTCCTTGATCTGGATCCTTTGTACCTCTCTGACATCACGAGCGTGCTCTCCATCACTCCCTCTGCTCTAACCACACAGGCCCCCGCTCTGTCCTTCAGACAAGTATGCTGCTCCCTCCTACCACAGGGCCTTGGCACATGTGTTCCCCTCTGCCTGGAATGCTCTCCCTCTAATATTCCTGTGGCTCATTCCCAGGCTTCATTCAGTTCTGCGCTCACATTTCTCATTTGGAGAAGCCTTCTCTGATCACCCTTCCTAAAGGAAAAATCACCCTTATTCTGTCATAGTTTGCTGTCTTATTTCTTGAGGCATGTATTATTAGCTGATATGAATTCATGTTATTTCTGATATGTATCTATCCTCCTCTACTCCCCAGGATATAAGCTTCATGAGTCTGTTGTATTCTCTGCCACAACAGCACTTTTATCAGTGCCGGGCAAACAGTAGGCACTCGTTCATATTTCCTGAAGAAATAAATAATAATTACATCAAGTGGTCCTTTTGTCTCCCTTTTATGGATGGGAAAAGATAAACTTTCCCATAACTGGCTTGTAAGAGGTGAATGGGGATTTGAACTTGGATCGAACTACAAACTCTACTCTTTCCACAGTCTGACTCTACTTTTGGACTAACATTCCAGGAAGGATGTATTACGGTACACAGAAGACTGCATGAACCTGCTCACAGGGGATTCAGACCGCAAGACTCTGAGGCAGCATTGGGATGGTAGTCCTGTCCCTCCATGAGTGGCCTTAGCTGTCCCCAAACGGCAGGAGGAGATTATGTGGTACCACCTCACAGCACGGGGGTGGGGCAGGTAAACCTGGGAAAGGGCCCTGATGCCGCATCCAGAGAAAAAATATTCCCCTGGATCATTAATTCAATTGTCTTGCTTGTATTTTATTTCTTTTAAGTTTGTTGATTTATTCTGAGACAGACAGACAGACACAGTGCAAGTCGAGGGGTGGGGGGAGGGGGCTGAGAGAGAGGGAGAGAGAGAATCCTGACCAGGCTCCACACTACCAGCGCAGAGCCCGATGAGGGGCTCGAACCCACGAAGCTGTGAGATCATGACTGTGCCCAAACTAAGAGTTGGATGCTCAAGCAACTGAGCCCCCCAGGTGCCCCTTCTTGCTTGTAATTTTAAACTTAACTACATTACTGACATTTCTTTTGGTGGACACCAGAAAACACTGCCTCCCAGTAAGATAAACCTGTTATGGCCACAGAGGGGGAACAGTGATTCTCTCTAGCTACACATAAGTATTTCAAGATATTTTAAGCAATCTTCTTTTCCAATCTGGAACCCCAAGCTCCTCTTTGGGGACTGCAGGCTCTGGGAAGGCTCCTTGGTGAATGTCACAGAACACATGAAGGCTTCAGTTGCCACCTTCCTGGGAAGTTTGTAGGGCAGGAGATCATCTGTTGGATGTGCCTGTGCATGCTTTCATTGTCCTTTTCTTCTCTATCCCATTCTGTTCTACTTTTAGGCTATCAAAGAAAGAAAGAAGCCTTTCTAGAAGGTCACAGAGCAATAGTTCCTGGACAGGCTGGAGGCCCTCCACAGTGCCCAGGACGATTACATTTCCTCAGATACAACTGACAACTAATAATGATGCCATATAAGTAAAAACAAACCAACCGAACACCCCATTAACCTAACAGTACCCCTAACAGTACAAACGAAAGCAGGTAACTCAGTACTTTCAGTAAGAAAACCATTAAAGATTCTATTCATAACTGATAAAAAAAAAAAGTAATAAATTTTTCAGGAATTTACTTAGAGGAGTTAAACCTTTAGAATGAAACCACAAACCTTTATTCTATAAAATGTAATTTGATTTAGTGAAATATTAAGGTGTACAATGAGAATACCAATATTGGTAAATGCCTGTTCTTCTAAACTTAATTTACGGATTTAATGCAGTTTTAATAATTCTAATGGAATATTTTGGAATTCAGCAGAGTTGCTAAAAATTCACCAGGAAATAGAAGCAGTAAGAAATTTTTATTCTCGGGCACCTGGGTGGCTCAGTCAGTTAAGCAGCCAACTTCAGCCCGGGTCATAGTCTCATGGTCTGTGGGCTTGAGCCCTGAGTCAGGCTCTTTGCTGACAGCTCAGAGCCTGGAGCCTGTCTCAGATTCTGTGTCTCCCTCTCTCTCTGCCCCTCCCCCACTCACACTCTGTCTCTCAAAAATGAATATTAAAAAAATTTTTTTATTCTGAAAAGGAGCTAAGTTTTAGCAAATGTTGTGAAGTAAAATTAATTCATTCTGGTATGGTTCAAAAAGAAGAATGTAGCACAATCTAGGCAGTCCATAAACAAGCATCAAGTATAGCATGTGATAAGACAGATTTTTAGTACAATGGGCAAGGGGAGGCATGATTATTAAACAAATTTCTCGGTGATATGTGAATAGCAAATCAGAAAAGCATTCAGTAAGATCCACAGGAAATATAAAAGATTCTGGATGGATAACAGAATTAAATATTTTATTTTAAAATTAAATTCTAGAACTAGCACATAATAGAATAGTCCACCATTCCTTTACAGAGCTAACACTTATGTATGTTTGAAGTAACAGATGCGCTCAAAGGCAACAAAAAACAGATAAGATTGTACAAAGATCACTGGACTTCAGAACACTGCAAACACTGAATAGATTTCACAATACTTTGTATCACTATGACAAATGGGTTAACGTCTTGTTGAAATGTAAGAAAAAAAAAACTAAGCCTCAAGTAAAGAAAAAGGCAAAGGAGATGAATAAATGATTCATATCAGGAATAAAGTTAAAATATTTGGAAGGGACTTTATCTCTTCTAGTGATGAAAGGAGCATTTTTTAGACATCATTTTATATCAACTAAATTTGCAAAACTGGGGAAAACACAATGCTGTCTGAGCTGCAGTTTAGCTGGTGTGATCCCGTACGAGGGGACACTGGAGCGCAACTCTTGCATGGCAATGTGGTAATACATAAAAGAGCCATAAAGAGGTCTGTAGCCTTTGCTGTAGTCATTCCACTTCTGGGAGTAATTCAAGACGAGCAAAGAAGTATGCACCCTGTTGTGATAAGAGCATTATAATGGAGGCAAACCAAACACCTGGAAAGAGCCTAAACATCCAAAACAAAAATTGTGTCTCGAAGTCATGGGCTTCTTTAGGAAGTTCTATCCATAGCCATTAAAGAAAACAATCACAGAGGCTCCCAGAAACAGAAAAATGTGTGCAACATGCTGCCCGTGAAAAAGGCAGAATGCAAAATGCCTTCGACTGTTATGCATCTGCAAGAACGATAAAGAATCTTAAAAAAAAAAAATGAACTAGCCATTTGGTTGGCTGCGGAACCATTTGAACTTTTCCAAATTTTTCACCCTACTAGCCTGACATTTTAATAAAAAACGCATTTGTGTTCGGGGCAAAAACCGTTGCATGTGTTTAAAGATGTGGAATGCTACAAAAGTGTTTTGTCTCCTCATGACAACTTAAGTTGCTCAAGGATGTCATTAGCTTGCCAGAACTTTCCCTGCCTGAAGGGCTGATGGCAACACACAGCAGGGGGCCTCCTTTTTGGCACTAATCCAGAGACTAGCTCTTCCCTGGTGTTAAGTGGGAACACCAGGGAGGAAGTCTTTAGCCAAGACCCCTCTGACTCCCTCCTCATTCCTTCAGGCCCAGGTCCAGACTCCAGAGGAAAAAATCTCTCACCGCAGAAAGTCACTTCTGCTGGGATCCCAAACACACTCGTTCTTCTGACTGCTCTTTGATGAACCTTCAACCTTGGATTCCATCCTGATTCCTGGAGACTTGCTTCCTACACTCTTCCATGCTTCCAAGGCTGCCTCCCCCCCTGCATCAGATTCCAGGCCCACCTTCCCCTATTGTCATAGGCCAGCCCATTACCCACCTCTGACCAAACTCTCAAGTCCTCACTTTTCTAAAAGGGGTGGGCAGAGAGGACTGGCCAATACTTCCAGAGCTCAAAGGACAACAAAGGAACTGATGGGCATTTTCCAAACAGGTCTGAGATTGTAAACTCCTGGTAACAGGGACAATTTTTGTTCTTTAACAATAGTTAAGTAGCCCATTAAAATTTAAAAAGTGTCACCTGGGGATGGGAGGCCACATGCACAGATTAGTTTGACTTACGCTTTAAAGTCAGAGTTGGAGGGGGGCACCTGGGTGGCTCAGTTGGTTAAGTGTCCGACTTCAGCTCAGGTCATGATCACACAGTTCATGAGTTCGAGGGCTGTATTGGGCTCTGTGCTGACAACTCACAGCCTGGAGTCTGCTGCAGATTCTGTATCTCCCTCTCTCTCTCTGCCCCTCCCCTGTTCATGCTCTGTCTCTCTCGGTCTCAAAAATAGATAAAAACATTAAAAAAATTTTTTTTAAAAAAAAAAGAAAAACCAACATTGGTACCTGTTTTTGCTGACCAAAAGAAATATAAAGGGGATTTTATATTTCTCACACACATCTACATAGGTTATCACAAACTGTGAGATTATGACCTGAGCTGAAATGAAGAGTCAAGAGTCGGAGGCGTAACCGACCGAGCCACCCAGGCACCCCGAGGGATCATTCTTTTATTTTGACAACTTGATTTTCTATTTGTAATGGGATGGTGCATATGCACCTGAAACTCCTAGTCAGAGGAGGCTGAACCACTGGCTACAGAAGGCCACACCTTCAGGAAAGAATCACCTTAAGGGGTTTCCCCCATAAGAAATCCTTCAAGTGAGTCTGGGGCAACTCAACCAAGACAGCACAGGCCTTTAAGGTAAATGTACTTGAAAAGAAGCCATACTCTTGGCATTGCTCGTGGGCCTCTCGGGACACCGTTAAAAACTGAAGTAATGAAACAATTTTAATGAAGTATAGAAAAGAGGAGGAGGGTGTGGCATCTGACAGCCGTACTTCCCCACGTTCAGTGATCATGCAGTCTCCCCAGTTGCCTTTCCAAAAACACAGGCCCACATGTCAGAGGCTGTGAGGCACAACAGGACCCCCAGAGAAAAGGCTGACTCCGGTTGGCTGAAAGCCTATGGGAGTCACTGCTCCTTCTGCTAATGCTCTTGCAGCAAGGTAAGCAGGGGGACGGGATTTCAGGGAGCTCCGCCTCCCACACCCTCACTGCTTCCCCCTCCCATCACCACGTGTGACAGGACTGAAGAGTGCAATGTCCCAAAAGCTTTGTATAAAACCAGGCTATCGTCCTTTCCTTCACTCTTCAAGTAGGGAGAACACAATCCATCCCCAGCCACGTACCACGAATGCCAAATTTGCCATTCCCACAGTTTATAATTCACTCAATTCAGCCAAGCCCTCCTCTTAGAAGCACACAGAATTATTTTTCTTTCGTAAGAAGATTCTGGAAATCTCATTTTTGTTCAGGTCATTAATTTCCCAGCCACATGGAAGTGTTTCAGGACATAAAGATGAAGGGCCACAGCCTGATTTGAGAACGTTCTGGGTCAGGAGCGCCCTCTCCAGCAATAACCTGTACAGCAGGGAGCTATTCTGTTTCACCAAAAAGCCCCTCCGACACAGATCTGGCCCAAATTTTGCACATAGTTTGGTAAGTGAAGTCTGAGAGATGGCTCACATGACCTACGGGCTGTGGTGGGGCTTCCGTGGTGACCCGGAGTTCATGAGTTCCTACGAGAATTTTTAAACTTCTAAGAAGAGACCCTGCATGGTGTACACGTAATCCCTGAACGCACGGCTGAAAAGACCTGAGAAATCTCCTAAGTCTCTAAAAATAAGTTTTTGATCCATGAGAACCTATGTAGATGTGTATAACCATTTCCCTCACTCCCTCCCAATCTGAGGAGTTTGGGAAACAAACCAAATTACTCTGTGAGGTTCCCACCAGGGCTAGGATTTTACAAACACTGATTGTGCAACAGAAAGATAACCATTCTCCACGGAGGAGAAAGAGCCTGTTGTTGGGATGCCTCCAATTCAGCACAGGGTCATTCTAGATACACCTGTGCTTTCCTTTGAACATAGATGTCCAGGGAAACCAGACAGCCAGAATGGCAGCTCTAACATGTGTTTATTTTTATGGTGTCTTTTAAGAGAGCAAATTGACAGGAGGTATCTGTCAGGGTATTACCGACATTTAGATTGATGGCAAGTATACTCTGGAACGAGGTGAAGCAATTATTTTTTTCTCTGAATTAATGTTTCCCCCGCTATCCCACAGCTGACTAACACAGTTCTAAGAATCTGACATTGCCAAGCTCATTCTTTACATAAAAGATCCCCAGCAGTTGGATTTGTTTTCCAGTAACTGCTCTGGTTTTTTATTTCAACCACCTACACATCATTCATCAGGCCTCTGATGAAATGGCAGACCAGTGGCCACAAAGGGTCAAGACTAAGCACTCTGTCCAATCATTGCCTTTCATCCAAGGTAACATATACTGAGTATTTTCCACCAAGAGTTTAACATCTGAAGGGTCAGATTACCTTGGCATGAAAAATTGAATAGGTCTCTAAACTACTATTTCTCTAGGGAAAAAATAGGAATAAGTTTTTTTCACAAAGCCACTGTTGAGTCCTACTGTGTGCAAACACTTCTACCCGTGAGGGCTATGAGACAGAAGATGAAATCAATTCTATTTTGCTCTTTGATCCTCCTCCCTTTCTCCTGCACTCCTCAACCTATTTCTTTTCCTCTCTCGGATGCCCTTTCACATATTCCTCATATTGGCCTCATAGCTGATCTTGCTGGACAGAGATCAAATCCATCCTGCTCTCTATATCCATACAGCAAGCCCAGGGCCATATATCCAAGCAAAACAAACACACAGCCTGATCTGTTCTTGAAGTATATGAAGTGGCCTTGGATGGAGAAGCCAATTCCTAAGAGTTCTGTGTATGTGTGGACCTGTGTGAAGATAGGAAACTAGGTGCCCCTAATACTATCCACCCACAGACCATATTCTGCTCTGAGAACCATAGCACGATTCTTCTCAACATCTTACAGACTGATTCCAGACAAGTAGTTCTCAGTCCCTCCTATCAATCAGAACCACGGGTAGAGTATTAAAAATGAAACCAAAGCAAGCCAAACAAACCAAAACCCTACAGCATAAAAGGTTGGGCCATCCCCTAAGATTCTCATTCGGTAGGTCTGTGATGGCCTGGGCTCTAGGGTGGCTCTGATGCATGGCCAGCTTGGAGAGTCACCCTTCTGGGGTTTCTCAGTCACACTGGAGACTTCTCCTGAGTCATCTGTATGGTATTTACAGTCAGCAAGTACTTCGCTGTTCTCTGAATTGTCTTTCTGGATGAGGGACTGATTTTCCTGTTAGCATTTCTCTAGAACCCCACCGAAGCAAAGAACAAATATGGTTGTTACCCCTTGTCCTTGATAGCTTTAATCAAACTAAAAATTGGCTCTCTCTGCCTCTTAGCTCTGCTGCCATATATGTGGCAGATGGAAAGACAAAAATCTCTACTATAACATCTCTCTGGGGAGTCCCACTATCATCACCCCCAGATCCACCCATCTTCACCATGTTGCAGGTCAGCTAGATTCTTCCTGATATGCCTCACTCACATTCTGGATCTCCTTCCCCACCAGCCTGGACTCTACTGGGCCTGGAAAAAGATCAAGTTCATGGCAAAGAACAGAACAGGTTAGGGGGAAGTTCTTTTACTTTTCTGCTGTTACCGCTGGGTCACTCCTCTCCCTAGTCAGTCATCTCTGCTCTGTTTTTACTCTGGCTTCTGTGCTTCATCGGTCCCCCGTCCTTAAGGGTGCACAGCATCCGGCATCCTTATTTACAAATATGCCACTTTTCTGTGTCTGCAAGGTTAACATCTCTTCGAGGTGTTCTGACTCATGTAACACTTGAGCAGTACTATTCACATGGCTGCTTTCAAAAGCCCGCTTTTCAGAGGTCTAAGTGTTCCTGCCCCCAGGTAGCTCTCTGTCAAGGAGAACAAAAAGAAGTCTTCTCCGCTGATCTTTGAATGAAAGCTAGGAATTGAATGGCACAAGCACCACTGGATCTATTTTTCTCCCTGTTGTGCAGAGAGTAAATTCATCATACTGACACTGGAAGGATAACCTACGAAGACTGACAAGGAAAACCCAACTTCCCTTGAGCTGCAAGAGAAACTCTATGGGCAAGGGAAAGAAGAGATATTAAAATTAGCAGCAGCCATTTGTCGGAGGAGGGGAGCAGCTCAGAAACATGGAATATGGTTCACAGTTTGAAAAATATAACCAAAAATTAAAACTCCAACTTCAGTTGTGCTGACCTTTGCCTCCTTTGATGGCTGGAGAAAAATCCATCAATCAATCATTTCCCAATGGGTTTGGTAGTTACCCTAATGTGCTGACTTGGTACTCAAAGAAAATAAAGAAAAAAATAAAAAGATCTCATTTTCAATAGCATCAAAAACAATAAAATATTTAGGGTTACGTTTAACCAAGGAGGTGGAAGTTACTTACACTGAGAAGCATATGACATTGATGAAAGAAACCAAAAAAGACACAAACCAGATGTAAAGATGATACCTTGTATTCATGGGTTGGAATAATCCATGTCAAAATGTCTACACTACCCAAAGTCATCTATAGATTCAATGAAATCACTACTGAGGTTCCAATGACATTTTTCACAAAAGTAGAAAAAACAACTTAAAATTTATATAGACCCACAAAAGACCCCAAATAGCTAAAGAAATACTGGGAGAGAAAAACAAAGCAGTAGGCAACACACTTCATGATTTCAAGCTTTATTATAAAGATAAAGTAATCACAACAGTATAGTACTGGCATAAAAACAAATACATAAACCAATGGAACAGAATGGAGAGCTCAAAAACAAACCTACGCATATACAGTCAACTAATATTTGTCAAGGGAGCCAACAATATTTGATGGAGAAAACACAGCCTGTTCAATAAATGATGCTGGAAAAACTGGATATTTAAATGTAAAAGAACAGAACTAGACCCCTATCTTAAACCACTCACAAAAATTAACTTGAAATGGATTAAAGACTTAAATGTAAGACCTGAAACCATAAAACTCCTAGAAGAAAACAGAGAAAAGCTCCTTGATATAGATCTTGTCAATGATTTTTTTTTTTTGATAGGACACCTAAAACACACGCAACAAAATGAAAAAATAAGCAGGACTACATCAAATTAAAAAATCGCACAGCAAAATAACCAACAAAGTGAAAAGGCAACCTACAGAATGGGAGAAAATACTAACAACTCACGCATCTGATAAGGAGTTAATGTCCAAAATGAATAAGGAACTCAAACTCAGTAGCAGAAAACCCTAAATAATCCAACTAAAAATAAGCAAGGGACCCAGGTATCTTCCCAAAGAAGAGATGAAAATGGCCAAGAGATACATGGAAAGGTGTTCAACATCATTCGTCATCAAGGAAATGAAAATCAAAACTGCAATAAGATGTCATCTTACACCTGTTGGAATGTCTATCATCTCCCCGTACCCCCTGAGCAACCCCCAAAAAAGATCAAATGTTGGCGAGGAGGCAGAGACAATCAGTACCCTTCATGTACTGTTGGTAGGAATGCAAATTAGTGCAATCACAGTGGAAAAACAGTATGGAGGTTCCCCAAAAAATTTAAAATAGAACTACCATATGATCCATCAGTGCCATATCAGGGTATCTATCCAAAATAAATGAAATTACTGTGTTGAAGAGTTACCTGCACTGCCATGTTCACTGCCATGTTATTTATAACAGTCAAGACATAAAAACAACCTAAGTGTCCATTGACAGTTAAAAAAGTTGTGGTGTCTATATACAATGGAATACTATTCAGTCACAAAATGAAGGAAAATCCTGCCATTTGTGACAACATAGATGGACCCTGAGAGCATTATGCTAAGTGAAATAAAACAGAGAAAGACAAAACTATATAAGGGAATCTAATAAGAGGCCAACTCCTAGAAAAAGAGATGAGATTTATGGTTACCAGAGTGGGGGTTGGGGAATGGGGAATTAGGTACAGGTGGTCAAAAGGGACCAACTTCAGTTAGAAGATAAGTCAGTATTGAGGATGTAATGTGTAATATCCTGACTATAGGAAATCCTGCTATATGCAATATTTGAAAGTTGCTGTGAGAGTAAATCCTAAAAGTTTTCATCACAAGGAAACAATTTTTAATTTATATGAGACAGTAGATATTAACTAAATTTACCATGGTAATAATGTTACAATATATGTATGTCAAGTCATTATGCTGTATACCTTAAACTTACACAGTGTTGTATGCCCATTTTATCTCAATAAAACTTAAAAGAAAAAGAATATTGCAGCTGATCTCTGCTTATTAGTCTTACATCTTACAGACTGGGAGAGACTGTAGCTAATGTTCCTCAGAAATCAGAAGAAGCAAACAGGTTATCTAAGAAAGTCAAGTCCAAAGTGAGAGGCAGAGTCTGAGAGACAGATTGACTGACTTGAACCAAGGCAGCTATAAAAATTCCTGGTGACCTCTCCCTGCCTGTTAATCAATATGCATCTATAACTGTTTCTGCAGCTTGAAGAATCAAGGAAGTTCTTCCTTAATATCCTAGACAACAATGCCATGAAACCAGAAGACAGAAAAGGAATATACTAGGTACTCTGTCAGTGTTTTTTAAATATAGAAAGCACAGTGCAGTCAATATAGGTACAGGTGATAGGAAATCTGTTACCTTAAAGGGGAAAAAAACCAGTTTAATAAGAGCTCATGTAAGGCAGGAAAAATTGAGAGGCTGGAATTACATAGGAGATACCATTGTGACCCTTATGGTCTTCAAAAACAGGAAGTACCATTAAGATGCTTGAAGTAATCTCTCTTTTGGTATCACGCTAATATCTCCTCCAGTAGCCACGGCAGAGGCTATGAAGTATGCCTCCCCAACACCAGAGTTTGGTCTCTGACTTATTCCCCATGAAATGGAATCACAGTTATCCAAATTCATGTGTGTGACAAAAGAATTAAGATGGGTCTGGGCCACCTTGTTGCCATGTGGGAGCAAGGATGTTCTCAAAAACATCAATATTCAAAAGGCTGTAATATTCAAAAAGCTAACGTGTGCGGCCTCTGACCAAGCAGAAGGGATCTGGGCATCACAGAGAAAATGACGACTGTATTTTGGAAGATGCAGGGTATTTGGAGAGAGACGTGGAAAATAAGATGATACTAAAACAAGGACAACCATGATACACTGTGAAGAAAGGTCACTGTAATGTACAGTTGAGTTTCCAACGGTCTTCAAGTCTTCTCAGTTCAAATTATCATAGTCCTATATTGATGTTATTTTTCAATGACTAGATTATAAAACAAGGACACAAATTAGAAAGACTGTTTAGTTGGTAGGAGAACTCTGGATAACGTGTTTGGCCCTTGCCACTGATTTGTTAACATGGTGACCCCCGCTGTCCCTTACTGATGAACTACCATGGCGATTACCTCTAAAAAAAATCCATTCTGAAAAACTATAGGGGCTCCATCTGGGACAGAATGCTGTGCAAGGTCTCATGGACTATAAACTGGACTTTCAGGAGCCAGGTGGCCCTAGCATCAGAGAGGTTGGGGACACTGGGGGTAGGGTGTCATCTCAGCCTGCCCCTGCTCTGGATGGGCAGGGGATGTGTGAGGAAAAGGTGGATTCAGCCCAAGACTCCTTCCCCAGATCAAGTGACTACATTTAGAGCAGATCTTATAAACACTTAAGTCTCTTGGAGGGATAGACACATGCACGTTTGATAAAAACTGGATTATTTGGGAGTGGATATACCTGTGTTTGTGCTACAACCTGAAAATAAATTAAAAGTAGCTCTTATTGGATGAAACATAGGTAAATGTCAAGGATGGAAAGGTCTTGATTACTTTGGCACATTTCTCAGGACACTGCAACTGCGATATCACTCTTTGAAAGAAGAGACTGGAAAAATTTAATACAAGAAATGAAAATAAAGTCTGTTTTTCTTCTGTTGGAATTACATTTTAGTAGATTACTACAGGGGAAAATAAATCAAGAAGGGCAGATACAAATAGATTCTTCTCATACAGAGGATAAGTTTGGAAAGACCAGTGCAAGTTGGGGAAATGCTGAGTGATGTCAGCAAAAAGAAAAATACCAAGGTTCATTAACAGAATTAAAATTAAGTTAATATATATTTCTAGAAGTGTACAAGTCCATGAGTGCTGAGGGACGGACAGACAGACAAATGAGGGAAAGGGACCAGCAGGGCTGAGGAGTATTTTGCATTCCTGTGAGCACAAAAAATTAGGTGAAAGGAGTAATCAGTTGGAACTGTATCTCTCAGAACCAGGATTCAGCAGAGTGAACTTACCATTCCTGGTTGCCATAGGAACAGCTCAATCTAAAAAAGTCTAATAAAAAAATTACAAATGAAGTAAATAATGTTAGAGGTGAAGCAACCATGGCCTGGGTAGCACCACTTGGGAGAGATACAGCAAGGAGTTTATGAGGGATCTGGGCCATAGGTAAAGATTGGGGTTATAAGACTAGGAAATGAAGTTCATTATCAACAGGTCAACCTGAGACTGCCTTCTTAAGAGGGCTTGGAAATACTGCCATCCTACTGTTTCTCCTACCAACTTCGACAAAAATCATGGATTTGTAGATCTCTATCTCTTTACCCTCCATACATCCAAGTGGCTGCCAGCAAGGAGTAATAAACAGGGAAATAGCAGTTGTTCATCCTCCTGGTGACCCAGGTCAATCACCTGAGGTCAGAGAAGTGTGGCTCCTCCTACTGAGACTTGCCCCCAGGCCCTTTGCATCACCCTGGGGGCCAGGCCTGCCTGGGTGGGGTGTGGGAGGAG
This sequence comes from Neofelis nebulosa, assembly GCF_028018385.1. Classification (NCBI taxonomy): domain Eukaryota; kingdom Metazoa; phylum Chordata; class Mammalia; order Carnivora; family Felidae; genus Neofelis; species Neofelis nebulosa. The sequence goes on along the minus strand of NC_080788.1, from coordinate 69,710,273 downwards.
AACAGGCAATCAACACCACCACAAAATTTACAACTTGGAGGAGAGCAAGAGATTCTGAAATGCATCTTGCTAAGTATTCACCCTCCATTCTCACCATTATTGGAAATCTCTAGAAACACACGAATGGATCCATTTCAAGGCTGAGAGAAAGAATAGGAGTATGAGATAGTACACCATGCCAGGTCATCATTTCCCAAATTTGTACGAATCCTAAAACTGGATAAGGGTTTGCAACAATGTCCCTTTCCCAAGCTGCTATGGGAAAACCCCATGAGGGCAGGTCATAAAGTTGCCAGGGTCATATCATGGGCAGTTTTATAGACTACTGGGGCAAAATACATGCTTCTCTCCCCTCTGTTACCGGGCAAGAATGGCAAGTAGAGAGTGCTACATTAACTTTGAGAGAGTCAGTGCCACCGCGTTCTCAGCTTGATTAAAGGTGCATCAGTAATTACACTTCAGTACGTGTACCCATTGGTAAGATAAAATTTGAAGATTTCTGGACCCCAGCAATAAATCTCAAATTCCTAATACCAAGTCATAAACTTAAAAAAAAATAAACTTTTTAAATATATACACAGAAGTTTTTTTTTAAAGTACTGCATTCAACTTACTTTTCTAAAATCTCACCAAGAGCCATGAAAACAGGTATTTTCATGAACAGTCCTGCCATGAGTTCCCATCATTGGTCCCAGACCACCCCGACAGCAGGATTCAGGGGAAGAAGGCAGAGGAGGCACCTTCTCATGCCAACTCCAAAAGGCAGTTCTTCAGCAAAAACCTGTTGGGTGCTGGCCACACGGACATGGGAATGGCCCTTAATTCATTCTTTAGAACAACGTCTCCATTCTCCTGCCTGCCACCCTCCACCTCATCAAAGTAGATAAGCGGCAGAAAAATGGGGGCAGCCGCACATCATTAATGACAAGGGAGCAGGCCACTCCTATTAACCCGCCTCTTCCACCTTTCTCTCCATAACAAACACAAAGGATGCACATAACCAGTGTCTAGAAACTCAGAAAATCCCTCCCCCACCCCCACCCCCTCGCAACAGAAGTGAGACGTGGAGTTATCTATCCACCAAGAAAGAGAACTACAACCAGCAAGGGCACCAACGCTCTGGGTTTCATCAGAACAGAAGTTTTGTAAAGCCAAGAGCTTTCAAGCCAAAACAGGTGTCTGGTGTTTGAGTAAAACTACTTAGAACCTGGAGTTCATAAGAAGAGGTCTTATGGGTTAAAAAAGTTCAAAAGCTGCTATGATTTCAACATCAGGAGCAAAAGTGATAATAAACATAGTGGCCAGTTTTACATTTTGCCCAGTAAGGGCATTTTTTTTTTTTAAAGAAGAAAGCTATTGGGGCGCCTGGGTGGCGCAGTCGGTTAAGCGTCCGACTTCAGCCAGGTCACGATCTCGCGGTCCGTGAGTTCGAGCCCCGCGTCGGGCTCTGGGCTGACGGCTCGGAGCCTGGAGCCTGTTTCCGATTCTGTGTCTCCCGCTCTCTGCCCCTCCCCCGTTCATGCTCTGCCTCTCTCTGTCCCAAAAATAAATAAAAAACGTTGAAAAAAAAAAATTTAAAAAAAAAAATAAAGAAGAAAGCTATCACCTACATGATCACTATAATTTCAACAAAATGATTGAATCGATGAATCAACAAATCAATAAATAAACCCACTTGATAACCATCATCACAAAGACATAATCACAGAAAATAAAAAAGGTAGACTTTTCCATTCATAAAGTAACCTTAATGAGACAATCCCTACATTGTTATTTTCTTGCTGACTTGCAAATCATTTTTCCTAGGCAGACATGGGTCCTGGCACAGTGCCCTATGATGTTTAAGAGCCACTACTGAAGGGGAGGGTGCCTGGGGTGAATCAGTCAATAAAGTGTCTACTCTTGATTTTGGCTCAGGTTGTGATCCCCCGAAACAAGCCCTGGGTAGGGCTCAGCACTGACAGTGACACTGACAGAGCCTGCTTGGGATTATCTCTCTCCACCCTTCCCTCTCCCCATCCCTCTCAAAATAAATTAATTAACTTTTTTTTTTTAAAGAGCCACTCATGTAGCTTTGAGGCCACATTTTGCTGACAGATGGACAGAGCACCAGCAGAGAGAGGCAGTGCACAGGCCAGAACTCCCAGCTCGTGCTGGCTGGGCACTTTTCCCTCTCCCACCAGCCTGGGTATTGGCACAGCAAACACCAGCAAAACCAGAAGCATCCTGCCATTCCTGCCCTCTGCAGAGCAGGGGCCTTTTTATCCCAAGGGCCCCCTACATCTTGTAGTTCTTATTCTTGCTTTCCATCGGTTCCACTTGATCAAAATGCCAGGTTCTTCCATTCTAAAACCACACCGTTGTAATGGTAGGGTGGGGGTGCTAGCAACAGGGTTTTTTACTCCACTGAGGACTGGAATGCCAGTTGAGATCTCTGGAACCAAGACAATTTTTCTTCACCAGAATATCTACATAGGTGCTTTCATTAAACTTTCATGAAAGGGAAATAAGCTGGAGGCTTTTCTAGTTCATTCGGTTCCCCCTACAAATATATAATTTAAACGCTGGTAGCTGTTACAAAGTAAATTACACGATCAAAGGAAAAGTCTAATAAATAAACTGAGAGGTTTCTATTCTCCCAGGATTTCTTGAATTTCAAATGTGCTTCATTTTTAAGAGGTAAACAAGGGTTTTAACCCAAAACATTTCCCCTAAATTCAAATATCATTAAAAAAAAATTTTTTTTATGTTTATTCATTTTGAAAGACAGCACAAGCAAGGGTGGGGCAGAGAGAAAGGGGGACACAGAATCTGAAGCAGGCTCCAGGCTCTGAGCTGTCAGCAAGAGGCCGACGCAGGGCTCGAACTCACGAACGGCAAGATAATGACCTGAGCTGAAGTCGGACGCTCAACTGACTGAGCCACCCAGGCGCCCCAATTCAAATGTCATTTGGAATTAAAACACGTTTCTAAAAATGCAGCTGAAATCCATTTTTACAACCCATCTCTACCCCTGCCCCCCAACTAAACAGTTATTTTTTAAAACCTTCAACAAAATCTTTCATCAACACCCCCCACGAGAATGCAACTATACACTTAACAGTATGGGCTAGAGAAAGCTTAGCTGCCCCAATCCCTCCTCACTCCTCTACGAAACTTTAACAAAAATGTTTAATTTTTTATTGCAAATTAAAATGTAATAAAACACAACACGGCACGAGAAATGACCTTTGGTTCAGCCATGGAGAAAAAGCTCAAGCTTTCTAAGATGACTGAGGTCATTACGACAAGACTAGACTAACAGAGCGTCAAATGTCAACAGCAAGAATGGCAAGAACTCCAGGGTTTGTGTGACATTAGCAAGGCTGAATGTTATCACATTTGCAAAACGCCACCAGGATCGCACAGCCATATCGATTTTAAATATGAGGCACCCGACTCAGAGTGAAAACATTTCCCCCAAGAAAAGGCAATTCCACTAAAGCTGAAGCACTATATTCGGGAAAGAGGAGGAGGATTTGATCCTCTGGAACTTTAAAAATTCATTCTATGGGTTCTTTCACTTGAAAATGCTTCTATTCAGGATATGAAGAAGCGTAAAAAGCTAGTTAACCTTAATGGTTGTTCCTAATTGTTGAAATTAACATTTCATTCTTCCGCTGGTTCATTTTGGGGATTGGATGAAAAAGGGAGAGACCATTCAACTAGCTTTTTCCATTTTTACGATGAATTCCAGCCCTACGGAAAAGCAGAACTGGAATCGCATCATGGCACCAGAAGAGAGTGGAAGCACCGAGAAGCTGGCATTGAGGTAAGGCTGCACACTTCTGTCACTTCACCAAGTTCAAGCCTATGGCCACAGGCCATCCAGACCACACGCAGAATAAAAAAGGAGACTTGGAAAACTTTTCAACGTCTTAAAGGAGGAAAATGACTCCGCAGGCGACCCATTCTCCTAATTGCAGAGTGGCAGTTTAACAAGCTGCTTGACAATTAATTTTTAAGTATGCAGCCACATCTAATTCCACAAGATTGAAGTGTGTGGTGCACAGGGTGGTTTTTTTTTTGTTTGTTTGTTGGTTGGTTTTAATTGCAGAGGCACAAATAATGGAGATTGCTCTGAACACTCACACGTGAGAAGCTCAGTTCATTACAAATAAGCTGGCGTCGGTTGTCCATTCAAAGTGCACGTATATTAAAAGAGTGAAGGGGCGCCTGGGTGGCTCAGTCGGTTAAGCGTCCTACTTCACCTCAGGTCACGATCTCACGGTCCGTGAGTTCGAGCCCCGCGTCGGGCTCTGTGCTGACAGCTCAGAGCCTGGAGCCTGCTTCCGATTCTGTGCCTCCCTCTCTCTCTGCCCCTCCCCCGTTCATGCTCTGTCTCTGTCTCAAAAATAAATAAACGTTAAAAAAAAAAATTTAAAGGAGTGAAAAACATACCCATTCCGATAGGTCACTGAGCTAGCAAAATCAAAAACAAAACAGTAAATGGATATTTTAGTGTATGAAATTCTTGCAAAAGCTTTCAAGCAATTTGAGGAGTCAACAGATGTTTACTGTAGGAAAAAGAAAAAAAAAACAGTGAGAATAAAGGGGGTGGATTTCCCGCCTAGTGAGTATGTGGTTATTCGAGCTAGAAGTTAAGCAGTGGCATCAGATGTAGAAGTTTGTGTTCACTTCTTCCCCCTGGTACAGTGCTGGTGTCTTCAAGAAACTAGCAAGCAGCATGCTACAGCCAAACTTTGTGGGCAGCACTTTTTCATAATTACATTTATATAAGAAAATCCAGGGGCACCTGGGTGGCTCAGTCAGTTAAGCATGCGACTTCAGCTCAGGTGATGATCTCATGGTCTGTGGGTTCAAGCCCTGTGTTGGGCTCTGTGCCGACATCTCAGAGCTTGGAGCCTGCTTCAGAGTCTGTGTTTCCCTCTCTCTCTCTCTGCCCCTCCCCTGCTCATGCTCTGTCTCCATCTCTCAAAAATGAATGTTAAAAGAAAAAAAGAAAAAATCCACCCAAACAAAAGGGTCAGTACCCACATCAGACAAATTTCAAACTTCTTTTTCTTTGAAATACTGCAAACAAGCGTTTGGACTTTCTTTTAAACCCAAAGAGGTACTTTCTTGCCATCAACTAAGGTCTTGTAGATGGCATATTTTAACTGGATACCATGTTATCAAAAGGCCAGTTCAAAAATGAATTATGAGTTGTCTGCATACATTATCATAACCATCAGCTTATCAGAGAAGCATTAAAATCCATTATATTAGCATAAAATCCTAAAATCATAGCGTAACATGCGAGAGAATTGTAAGAAGAGGAGAAAAGGAGCAAGAATGGTGATATACGTTTCGTGACAATTTGGTCTGTGAAAAAACATATTCAAAACCTTAGTTTGAAGGCCCCTCATTATTATTTAATTTCTAAAAAGAGCATCTGGCTCCTTGAAGAAAGACATTGTGTCAAAACTACAGACTACATCCCATATCCGTCCAAAAGAAAATTTATAGGAGATTCAAAAAAAAAAAGATTAAAATTATAGAGTCATCACTTTATGCTTTAGGGGTGCTGTCTTAGGCAGAGTTTCAAACATCCTTTGTTCACATGAAGGTAGAAAGAGAATGAGCACATGGATTCAAATCTACCTAAAATTATGGGAGCTGGGTCTCAAAAGCAGTGGCTAACACAAACAGGTTAATATTTCCACAGCTCATCAGTGATGGGCTACATATAGTCACTAGGACACTCCAGATGAAGTGAGTGGCAATGCTTTTCCTTGGTGCAGGGCAACCTCCGTAGGCAGGGGACAGGTCTCTTGCATCCAGGTGGTGTCAAATAGTTAAGAGCTGGTGAAACCAAAGCCCAGAGGAGGTAGGAGATTTACCATAGTCAGACTTCCGGTTGGTTAGCAGAGCCAGGATGATGCCTAAACTTCCTGCCTCCCAGGTTCCTCCCCTAAACAGGCTCCTCTAGGGAGCAAATCTGAATGAACTCTAATGCCGGACAGATTTGAAAGAGTAGTTTTTTGGTTTTTTTTTTTTTTAATATATGAAGTTTATTGTCAAATTGGTTTCCATACAACACCCAGTGCTCATCCCAAAAGGTGCCTTCCTCAATACCCATCACCAACCCTCCCCTCCCTCCCACCCCCCATCAACCCTCAGTTTGTTCTGTTTTTAAGAGTTGAAAGAGTAGTTTTGACATATAACCTCCCCCGGGCTTTTGCATGTAAGCGTTATTCTGCCCAGTAGAGGTAGTTATGTTTTTAAATACAAAAATATTATTTTTGTAGAAGGTATGGACAACCAGCTGTAAGGGAAAACAGAAAGGGAAGCATCCAAAATCAGAATGTTATTTTTTCTTCACTTCCAAAGAAAAAGCAGGGGCAAGCCAAGTAAAAATGTAATACTGTGGCATCCTGTTCTCACTAATGAGGCAGTAGACAGGGGTAACATTCCCAAGATGAAACAGACAGGCACTGGCACTGGGGTGGGGGTGGGGCCAGAGTCCCGAGGGTGGGCACCGAGGAGGTCCCTGGGGACCCTGAAGTAGTGGCTTTTACCAAATCGTGCAAAGGAAGGTCATACTTGAATACCTAATGGGGCTGTTTTGGTGTATCCTCGCTCCCCTGACTTTATGGCATATGAGGGCAGATCCTACGACTTACCGGATAATACACGCAAAAGTGACTGTAGTTTTTGTCCAAAGGAAAGCTTATGCACTATTGCAACGGTGCAATTAATGCCTCTTGTTAGATTTGATTCATGAAATGATTTCTCTCTTTTAAAAAATGTAGTCTTTAAAGAAAGGTCAATGGGGATGAGGTTTAGTTAGAACTGGGTACATCGTTCCTCCGTCTTGTTCCCTCTCCATACATATACCAAAATACATTCTCATTCTGGCTCTTTTCTGACAAGTATGAAAGGAAGGCAACAATCTCAGACTGAGAGGCTAAATCTCGATGACGGGGTATCCCTTCCCTTCTATAACACAGAAATGGTGTGAACTCATGGCCCCAGGAATAAAGGGGTAAGGATCCTACTAGCCTTCTTCATTCTGGATGAGTTCAAGATTTCTAACTCTGGGCACAGCTTGAGTTCAAACTTTACTCAAAGGGCTCCTAACTCCTCTCATCAGCATCTTTTTTGATTTATTTGCTCATCACCTAACAATCCCCGGGTATCTTTCGCAGATTCTTAGAAAATGATGTTGTCACTTTTCTGTGACTTTATAAAATGGATGCATGTTCTGAACTTGACCACAAGGTAAGTATCTCATGACATGTACTTTAATGACCTTTACATGAATATAGCATAATGTAAGATTAAATCTCACTGCTGGTTATAAAGGCATATGGTACCAGGAGACAATCCCTAGATTCTGAGACAGCCGAGGCTCATCCTTCTCGCACCCAACAACTGTGTCACACACCACACATGTGCATTTCTCTAGCAGCTGTGTTGAGGGTAGTAGTCCCGCTCTAAAGGCAGGGGCAAATGAAAGAAGCCTGAGGCTCCTTTCAGAGTTAGTGGGACTATCACATAAGTAATATGGGAAATTAAAGGACTACCTCTCAGTGAGGCTATCTGTGAGAAAGCCTCTTGCAGAAGCAATATTTTTCCAGGTCACATTTCCCAATCAAGGTTGAAAGAATGATGGTGTAAGGGTGCCTGGGTGGCTCAGTCTCTTAAGCAGCTGACTTCAGCTCAGGTCATGATCTCGCGGTTTGTGAGTTTGAGCCCCACATGGGGATCTGTGCTGACAGCTCAGAACCTGGAGCCTGCTTCAGATTCTGTGTCTCCTCTCTCTGCCCCTTGCCTGCTCACATTCTGTCTCTCACTCAAAAATAAATAAACATTAAAAATTTTTTGGGGCGCCTGGGTGGCTCAGTCAGTTAAGTGGCCAACTTCGGCTCAGGTCATGATCTCGCAGTCCATGAGTTCGAGCCCCACGTCGGGCTCTGTGCTGACCGCTCAGAGCCTGGAGCCTGTTTCAGATTCTGTGTCTCCCTCTCTCTCTGACCCTCCCCTGTTCATGCTCTGTCTCTCTCTGTCTCAAAAATAAATAAACGTTAAAAAAAATAATAAAATAAAAATAAAAAAAAGTTTTTTTAAAAGGCTGATTGTATGTTAGCCTCCTAGACATTTTAGCAACTAAAGTCAAGCATGATCTTATGTGCTCATGATATTATGTGTTCTGTCTTATATAAAGTGTAACATTAATATAGCAATCGTAACATTAATGCATTTTACATGTCTTTTTTTTTTTAAGTAGTAGAAGTCTAACAATGATTAAGTTTTATAGAAAATGAGAGCCCTTATCAGAAGGAGGGCAGCTGGTAATTATATTAATCAAGGCCTTTCATTTTTAGAAGCATTATGCCCATTCATGTCAAAACCCACTTGGAACTTCTATGCACCCGGTTATGTAGCACAGCCCTCTCCTTCCTGTGAGGCATCCAAATATGAAAGGAGGGAGTGGAACAGAGATGAAGAGAAACCAATATACATATTCAGCCCTTGTAGAGATTTCTCTCATTTACTTTTCACCCAACACTATGAGGTAGGTTGCATTCTGAAGATTCAGAAAGTAAGGTAATTTGCCCTGGAGCTCACCTGGACTGAAAACACATCTACCTGATTCTAAAGACTGACTTGTTCTCACTGCAAATTTCTGAGGGATGGTGGGATTGAGGGCTCAGAGGGAGATGGTAACATCTCTTTTAGTGCCATGTCCTGCTGAAAGTGGCTGGGTATTTCATATACTGTAGGTCCAATCAATCAATCAAAAATGTTAAAGCATTTTAATATTTGTATGCAGGGATTCTATCTCAAACTCCAGTCATTTAATTGGCCACAGGGCCAATATGTGTCTCTTGGTAATTTTCTCCCGAATAAAATCAGATAGGATTTAATCACAGTCAAATTGACCCATAGATGAATTTAGCTAGGGTGGACTCTGGGGGCACCAAACATTCTCTGCCTCCAAATCCTCATCATTTATTCTCCTTTTCAACATAAAGCTGGGTCCCACATGCTACTTGCTATAGCTACAGACACTTCAATAACAAACTCTATTGTTAAACAAAGCTGGACACCTTTGTTTTCTTTATTAGCAAGGGGAATTGCTACAGAATTATAAATCCCTGCAAAAAGACTTCTGTACGCTCATCATGTGAATAAACAAACAACCAAAGTCATTTTTAAACATGTTCAGTTGCTGCACACCAGTGAACAGACACACCACACAAGGACCAATTTATGGCTAGAAGGAAAAATTACACTCTTCAAAGCATCCCATTTGGTGGCAGTCATGATCATTAGTGAAAGTAATATCTATTTAAAAGCAGTAAATGCCTATTTCCAAACAGAATGGACTGGCATACAAAGGAAGCGTCATCCCACTCAAGCATCCCCAGGCTTCCCAGAGAATCATTATGGTCTGTCATGTTAACTCACTTCCTTTTTTTTTTTTCCCCTCTCCTCTTTTTCTTTTTTTTCCCCTGCTGAGTATCATCATCTAAAATCAAATTAAGTACTAATAGTAAATGTGCACAGAAATCACTTCAGGAAAGCAAAACAATCAGACTCAAGAGGTTATATAAAAATACTCTTTCTCAAGGTAAAGATCAAGAGCCCAGATGGAATTGTGACAACATTCCAAGAGGGTTACAGTAGCTGAGCTGAAGCTGTTATCCAGGTGACTAATTAAAAGAACCACCAACAAATAATAACGTCTTAATAATTTCAAGAGTACCATCTCCCATCTATCTGTACTCCAGCTCCCCTTTCAAGTCCCTTCCTTCCAGCTCTAAAATTGCTCGTCAAGGATGATGGTGAGGATAATAATAAATGTGTCAAGATGACAAAAAACTATTATAGTCTCTGTTTGGTAAAACAGCACAAAAAGGTGACATGACACACAGGAAATTTCAGAGTCTGACCCAACATGGGGATCAACGAATATTTAGTAATAAATACTGTGTATCATTTATTTTGGACTCAAGTTTTCAAAGAGAATGAATCACCCAGTAAGATTTAATGTACTGGTTTTTGAATATGGTAAATTAAAGATGGCCCCTGAAATATATAATTCTATTGAGTAAACTTCTCCTACAACATGGCTGGTCTTTAAGGTAGGTCTTATTTGTATGCTCCAAAACTAAGTAATCACTGTTACCAAGAGTCTTCACATTCTCTTCGGAAAATGAATTGCTATGTATGCTTCTTTAAGACAGACCAAGTTAAGACTGTAACTTAGGTGCACGGCAATAAAGAAGAGGAAGGATTACAACCAGAACTTCTGAATGTACTTTGTCATGCTAAATGAAAGGGTCCTTTCAAATACACTTTTTGACCAAATCTGGATAAAAGAATGCCCAAGAGATAATTCTCCAGTTAACATAGCATCTATCTTCCCAGTTTCTATCCTTGGGCCATAAGTAGGCAGAGTCTAGCTGATCTTGGTTGAAACTCAAAGTGGTACTACTCCAAATCAACCAGCCTCTCCTCACCAAAGAGGTCTGTAAATGATGAGTTGTTAGTTTTGGAAAAAGAATGAGGAATTAAAAATTGATTTGTTCCACTGAGCTGAAGGGCATATGTCTATGGAGGAAAGCATGGGTACTAAGGTCAATGAGAGGGGGAAGTGAACACAGACTTCAGTGAACATCCAAAGAGCAAAAACTCACCTGTGTTAATGCTCTACAGTACAAAACAAAGTTATTCTCGGGTGGCTGACAAAAGCATCTTATTTTAAACCACAAGAGTGAAGAATCACAAACACTGGTGTTAAGGACCCTAAGAAACAAATTAAACATTCTAATTTTATAGGTGACAACACTATGGCTCCAAGAGATGATAAGACTTGTGTAAGATCACATTAAATGCTGGAAGATGACCCACATGTAAATACTGATTCCATTGAGTCTATGATCATCATCTCTTTTACCATAAAGGACACATTTCCTTATTATATATGAGTTCATTTGAGTCAAGTGAGAATAAACTGTGCTAGGTACTACAAATTGTTCCTATCTACATGCAGTTTACTCCCCAGTACAGGATGCAGAAAATTGGACTTGCAGTTACAGTACAGAATAAGAACTATTTACTCCCTGTTGCTCAAGCAAGGGCACCCATCCCAGACTTCTGGGGTCAATAAAGGCTTCTCAATAGATCTAATATTCAAACTGGTTCCTTGAAGGCAAAGTAGAGATTTTACAGGGGCAGAGAAACAGGAGGAGGAAGCTGTTCTAACAGGAGGGGGTAGCAGACACACAGGATCAGAGGCAAAAGAGTGCTGCTATGTTAGAGGAAGTGAAAGGAATTCAATATGGCTGGAACACTGAGTGCCTGGGGGGAAGTGGTGAGGGACAGGGCAGGAAAGGTGAGCAGGGTGAACAAATCCAGAAAGCCTTTTTGTCTAGTTAAGGAATTTAGACTTTTTCTCAAGATAATGGGAAGACAAAGAGTTTTAAAACAGGGAAGTAAAATGATTAGATCTGCATTTTGGAAAGAACATTAGGATAGCTCAATGAAATAGAATGGCAGCACAGGGGTGCATGTGTGGTTAAGTATAAAAGAAACCAAAGCAGTTAGTAAGCTGTTGGTGTAGTCTGGAAGACAGGATAGTCATCTAGTGCAATATCTGAGGGGGATGGAAATAGATATTTGTATTTGAGATATTCAGGCCACAGAATTAAAATACCCGATGATAAATAGATACAAATTGATGTGGGTCATTTGGGAAAGAATCAAAATTATTCTGAAGTCTGTGGTCAAAGACCTTCTGACACGGGAGCTATGGAGTACAGTCCCTCAGTTTTATAGTCAGGGACCATTCTTCTAACAATAGAAAGTCAAGACAGCTCTATATTTTTTCATCATAAATGAAACTGTGGAGTCCCGGAAGGCAAAGACTGAATTCTACAGGATACTTCATTGGGGCAGTCATAAACCTCTGATGAGACTTTCCCAAGAAAAAAGAACTGCCCAACAAGCACCCTCCATCTCAACGCCCTTCTCACATTTTCTGGCGGATCATGGGTTAGGAAAGAGGAGTAGGTTCAATGTCCTATGGCCTGCGTATGCAGCGTAAATGGTGATATCTTCCATTTTCTGGTGGACGTTGGTTAATCCAAAGGAAGCAGGATTAGGGGTGGTCAATAAAAGAAATCAAACACAGAAAGATTTATGTGGATCAGCTCAAGGTCCTAAGGTTTGCCAGTTCACAACTGGAGGAATGAAATCAAGTATGTACTTTTGGGCTACGGTGTGTCCCAATCCCCATTTAGGATGTAAATCAGGTACTCACCCCTTCGCTGCCATTTTCACCTGTATTGGCAAGCATTTCCTGCAGAGCTCTCACAGAGAGGGACTGTTCCAGCACAAAATTGCAGACGCAGAGATCTGGAGGAACATACTGTGGGAATAAAACCAGAATGAGGATACCTGCTCATATCAGTAGGGGACCAATCACACAATAACATCTCAAGGGCAAAAAGCCTATGAATCAAAGTGACAGGTGGGTGGGTGGGTGGGTGGATGGATGAATAGGAATATAAAAGGTAGCCTTCTCTTATTCAAGTTAAGATGGGTTTCAAGCTGAATTCTAAAGGATGAGGAGAAGAAAATGTCTAAGTCTCAAGGAAACAGTGACCAAGATGTCAGGAGCAACTTCAGCGAGGCTGGTAGTACACATAGAAGAACACACATACAGCCTTGCTGAAGAAGGCAAAGTAAAGATATACTGATCTACACTGATGCCTGAGTAGGACCAAAGGAAGAGGGCCACTGAGATATCATTCACAATAATTTCTAAGAGGACAGTGGACACACCACAGTGTGGCTCTAGACAGTAGTGACACGATAGGTTTTCTATTTACTTGTTAAGAAAACCTGGATACTGGGGTGCCTGGGTGCCTCAGCTGGTTGAGTGTCTGACTCTTGGTTTCATCGTGGGTCATGGTCCCACAGTTTGTGGGTTTTAGCCCTGCATCAGGCTCTGCGCTGGCAGTGCAGAGCCTGCATGGGGTTCTCTCTCTCTCCACCCCTCCCCTGCTCGCTCTCTCTCAACATAAATAAAAGCAAAAGAAAGAAGAAAACCTGGATACTGCACTATAAAAAGGGGCATTAGAGGGGATTAAGAGCTATATAAATATAATTCTGAACAAGAAATGTCCAGAACTAAAAGAACTGATGGCCCCTACAACAATCATTCTAATTTATTATGTGTTCCAGTGATATTAATATTCGTACTTGTTCTGGAACATTTCTCAACAATAGTTAAAGACAGCCTTCGCTGCATACTGACTAGTAATAGCTAATGCTCACTGACTATTTTCTCTGTGCCAGGCCCTGTTTTAGGTGCTTTGAATATATTAGCCCATTTAGTCCTTACAACCACCCTGTATGATAGGAATTATTCACATTCCAGTTTACAGCCAAGGAAACGAAGGAACAGAGAAGTTAGGTCACATGCCTAAGGTCATGGCTTCTATTTGGCAAAGTTGGATTCAAATCCAGGCAGTCTGTCCCCAAAGTCTATATACTTAACTCTACATGATTCTTGCCACTGATGGAAATATTAAAGACATTTTTCACCACTAGAATGTTTTCAATCAGCAAATATTTAAGTATTATATTTGTATAAAACACAGCACAGGGTATTGAGAAGGATACAAAGACACCCAAAATCATTGCTCTGTAGGAGCTTACAATCCAGTTTCATGATATACCATCTTCCTTAGGAATATAGCTTATAATCACTTTGCACGCCAAGTCTTTGTTTCCTACGGGATACTGGAGAACACTGACACTAGGAGAGGAGAACAGGAATGAGGAATGAGGGCCAGAAGTCACCAAGAGCTTATGTCTAACACTCAGACAGGTAGAGCTGTTTCCATGGAGCTCCAATTTAAAAGATCAAGCCAGCCTGCTACTAAAGCACAGATAACCTCTCTGACTTCAACATTTTCTTTTTTAAAATAATGAAATGGTAATCTCTAAGTTTCCTTTAATTGGAGGCATTTTGTATACTCTTCAGCCCTCTTCCCAAACTCAATGTCCTCAAATAAAATGATGTTCTACTTGGGCCTATTATCTCCCTTCATTAAAGTTTCCAGACCCCCAGGCCAAGAATGTGTAACCCTATCCCATTTTGAGGACTTTTCCACTAAGTACGTTTCTCCTCAGGGTCCCCATATTCTGAAATCTTAAAAACCTAGTCTTCCTAGAATTATGGTATTACACAAAATTGCCCAATTCTTTTTATGAAAGTTATGATAGGAGAAACTACCAGGACACTACAGCTTACATATATATATATATATATATATATATATATATATATATATATATATATATATATGTATATTCCTCGCTTTGTTTTCAGTCTGTTCTTGCCGCAGGTAATTAACTCATCTGTATGGGACTTGAGCAAGCAAGCAACTGTTAATGCAGGGCAGAGCGTCATGTCCACAAAGGGCTTCCGGAGCACAGAGAGCAACATTTTAAGCAGCATACAATATGATAAATCATTTCCCTAAAGGCCTTACGCCATAAACATGTATCGCTCAGCTCAGTTTCCCCAAATATGGTGCCATCGCAGAGAATTTTACAGAGATTTTTTTTTTCCCACCACTTTGTCTACCCCCGGATCTCAGGTCACCAGAATAGGAAGCAAAAGGACTGGAGTTTGAGTGTTTCTTCCTCTTCACTAAAGCATGTGGTTTGGAGATTTTCTATTTAGGAAGGTCTGCAGTTACGGCTGGTACTTTAAAGGGCACTTTTTGGCTAATTCAACATTCACGCTCACTTTTACAACCACCATATCTAGCCCACTTTCCTTTGACAAAAACTTGCACAGTCCTCAGAGCTAGAGATCCCGCCCTGACAGGAGATCAGGGGATTCGAAGTCCCCCTTCTTTCTCTCCTGGGTCTGGTCCACAGGAGCACTCCCCCAGCACTGCCATCATCTATTCTGATGGAGGACCACCAATAATACGGAGACTAGACATGCCCCATTTATGATTTTCTTTTCCTTCCAGATATTAAAAGCCCTAAGGTGGTCATGACTTAACTGCTGGTACAGATGGGCACACTGAAATGCGACAGAGAGGGCACAGGGAGAGAGTACCTCAAATGAGAGCACTGTACCTGCACTGGCTTACACAGTTTCCTTATAGTTCAGTGTCTCTACCACTCAAGTGTGGCCCCTTCCTGGAGCCTACGCTTGGGGATAAGTTCACCCTGGTCTAACAGCACACAGAGCAACACGTGGGCAGTGGCAAGGGAGAAGACGGGGCAACAGGAGTATCTGGAGGAAAACAAAATGCAAGTAGTAACTTGTAACATAAACGGAGTCCAGAGCACAGAACCATCTGACCTGCTACCTCAGCTGCCATCCTTAATTAAACTCCACACAGGCCTCAGGTCCCATCTCCACGTTCTTTAAGAATGAGCAAAGGCCACTTGTCCATCAAAGCTAATTTGTTTGCAGCGAGCGGAGTCCCCTAGGAGGTCAGCTCATTGTCTCTGTGCTCTGGAGCCTGTGCCTCAGTCACTCTGCCTGGCAGGCATGCGGCATGTGTTTACAGATTCTCAGCACGGACAGAAGGGCTCTGTTGACATCTGTTCTGAAATAGCTCTTCATCTCTCTTCCCAGCCCTGTCCTTTGCCTGGAGACGCACTCCATTCTCAAATGTCCTACAGAAAACCTTGAGATTCCAGGGCGCGGAGAAAGCCAGGAACTAAGTATTAATTTAGCTCTGCTATGGAAAGTCAAAGAAGGGAAGGCCTACGGACTTCCCATTTTCCATAAATCTATGTAACATCTTCCTCACTGCACTCAACATGTTTTTTCTGGGGCTCACTAAAACCAAGATGGTGGCAATCTGATAAGCTCATTGTTAAATTCACATAGCATCTTTCTACCTAGCACCTCACAACATGCACTCAGCACCGTGCTAGCTTGTTCTAGCCAAGCTCTGGGGGATATGAAGAAGGGAGTCAGTTACAAGGAGGGCTGTCACCCCTCTACTACACTGTTAACCACACTCTGTTCCGGTTACAGGATTCTTTATGCAGTACAGTCTATTTCACTAGATTGTGGGAATCTTGAAAAATCTGTGTCTTTTTCTATTTTTGGTATCCCCAGTACAAAAAAGAGCAAGTACTCAACTTCAGTCTTCTTGAATTGAGTGTGTCCTAGAAGACTACCTGAGAGTATGTGGATCATGGTGGCTGTGGGTTCATATAAACTGTACTGAGCACTCACCTGCCTGGCTGGACCCTTTCCCCAACTGTTTCATTATCTCGGCTCTTGTTCAACTTCTCTGTTTATCCAGTTCTCACACGGTCATGCCTTAATGATACCCCCTAGAAATGTTATCAGTAGCTCTGAATTAAAATATAGGTCCTATTAGTTAATAGTGAATACTCTAGCATAGGAATACCTGAGGTCCTGTAACTGTTCAACTGCTTATTGGTTTAATGAGGATAAGCAGGTACCTTAGTTTCTCTGTGCCTCAGTTTCCTTATCTGTAAAATAGAGATATTATAGTAACCACTTCTCAGAATGACACTTTTTGTTTAAAGAACTTAAAATAGGGTCTGCTACATAGAAATAATAAATGTCAGGGGTGCCTGGGTGGCTCAGTCAGTGAAGTGTCCAACTCTTGATCTCAGCTCAGGTCATGATCTCACAGTTCGTGGGTTCAAGCCCTGTGTCAGGCTCTGCACTGACACCATGAAGCCTTCCTGGGATTCTCTTTCCTTCTCTTGGCCCAACCCCTGCTGTCTTTCTTGCACTTGCTCAAAATAAACTTAAATAACGTCAGATATTATCCATCACAGAGCAGTGAAATCAAAACACCAATAACTCACTTAAATGTTCATTTATACATCTAGTGTAGTTGAAGTTCTTATTTTGTTTAAGGATAAGGCAAATTCCCCACCCTTCAAGGTTGTGTGGTCAAGGGGGGTATCAGGGAAGCCAATGGACAATTTCCAAAGTAGGTTTCGATAGGCCCACGGTGAGTAAGAAAACAAGTGAGGAAGCATACAGAATTTAACGTGACTGGGGTGGAAAGATGGGAAGGAGTGGGGGAAGGGGAAGGAGAGGGAAGGAAACAAAGGGAGGTGAGAAGTAAGGCTGAGGAAGAAGTAAGCATTAGACCAAGAGGATCCTGAGTTCTCTTGTCAAGGAGTTTGGACTTTATCTTCAGAGCAATAGAACACCATTAAAGGAAGTTATGCTGAAGGTCATCTAACCAAACTTTCAGCTTTGAAAGACCATTGTGGGTCTAGTCTGAAGGAGGCTAGACCAAGGCAGAGAAACTAATTACGAGGTTGTTGCCATAAACTGGTTATGAGGTGAGAATAGCACAACTTACAGTAATCACACCGGAGATGGAAATAAGAGAATGAATTTGAAAAATCTTGAGAAAGTAGGAGAGATAAGACCTGATGATCAATTGGATATAGGAGATGAAAAAGGCGAAGACAACAGGTGTTTCTAGGATGAGAAAGAGTGTAAAAAGGGTAGGAATCAGCAAGAATAAGCCACACCAAGTATCCTAAGAACCACAGAGACCATAGTTACACTTGGCAAATTGTCCACTGGACTCTCCCTTTTGGGCCAACAGAATGATGACGGGAGAGTGGCTGTGTATGGGTATGCCCACAGACGTCAGCAGAGTAAGGCTCATCTGGGAAAAGAGTGGGAATATGCGAAAGTAACATATATTCTACATAGGAGAATTCCTCGAGACCCAGCCACCACAGTCAGCTCAATTAACCTCACTTTCCTTTCCCATGTCCATTTAAGCCGTCAGCCGGTATTAGGAGAGCATAACAACATTCAGTACTGCACTAGCTGCTGTGGGGAACAAAAGGCAGAGTTTCTGTCCTTTAAGGAGTTTTTAACCTATTTGAAGAGACATCTACTCTACATGAAACTTTATAAAACAATACAAAAGAGAATA
Source organism: Neofelis nebulosa (assembly GCF_028018385.1). Taxonomy (NCBI): domain Eukaryota; kingdom Metazoa; phylum Chordata; class Mammalia; order Carnivora; family Felidae; genus Neofelis; species Neofelis nebulosa. Next base: position 69,692,289 of record NC_080788.1, on the reverse strand, counting down.
TTCAATGCTAAACTGAGGGGTATGAGTGATACTTCCTGCAACAAACACAGCCTTCTTAGCAATGTTGTGATTAGGAAAGCCCAGCCCAGACTGGAGGTTGGCCTCAAGAAAGTTTTTGTGCACAAGAAGTTCCTGGCACATAAAAAGAAACACAAATTTTTGTTTAACAACGCACAAGATGCGAGAGTTATTTTTACCATTTTCTTGTGTGTATTCCTCTCTTCTGTTTATAGAACATTATGTTTTTTTTTAATTTTTAAAAATCTTTTTATTTATTTTTGAGAGAGAGAGAGAGAGAGAAAGAGAGAGCGGGGTAAGAATAGAAAGAGAGGGAGACACAGAATCTGAAGCAGGCTCTAGGCTCTGAGCTGTCAGCACAAAGCCCGACAAGGGGCTCGAAATGTGAGATCATGACCTGAGCTGAAGTCAGATGCTTAACTGACTGAGCCACCCAGGCGACCTCCTCCCTTCTGTTTACAATTCCATTAATGAAAGCAGCATTTTTAAGTTATGAGCTTCATAGAACCTCTGTCTTTACTTTGCTTTTTTCACCCAACTCCTTAAAGGAAAAGGTCAAGCACTTGCAAGTATCATGAGTCAGTACAGGGAGGGCACAGAGAAAAGAGAAAGAATAACTTCTGTTTACTAGTTTTTCTACAGATACCTCCCACTCCAGTCCCAGGACTGAGCAGTTAGATGCATGAGCTTGAGGCTGTATTATACTTATGTGCTGATGAGTTTATATGGACTCAGCCCCACTGCAATGGATAGGCCATTACTAATTCCAGTTATCTGGGGGAGAAGTAGGGACTGTAAAAACAGAGGCCAAAACTAAGTAGTCAGAGCTGAAGTAGCTGGGCAAAGTGCATCTCACATTCTTTGATCCACATTATGAAGCAATCAGCATAGCCAGTGGGAAGTTCTTGGGCAGATGGTACAGAAGCATCCAACCAACGATAGGTCTGAAGGTAGGAAGTAAGGGACCCAGACAGTTCATTCTTTCCTCTGGGATTCCATGTAAATGGGGACCAAAGAGTGAGTATATTCATTGCATAAGAATCTGAAACTTTAAGCTAGAATGTTGGAATGTATTTGACCTTCCATTTTAATTTTTCTTTTGTTATTCCTTAGTGTTTAACAATTTTTTTGAAGCGCTGGCCTGTTTTGGCTTGATTACATAAATTGAGCAAAGAATTTTGGTCTACAAATGAGCCAAAATATTAAAGCAAGGTGCCTCAGTATGGTCAATGGGACAGTAATAGGGGCAATAAAACAGGAGAACCACAAGACAGAAGCAAAGCTGGGGGCAAAGCAGAGGGTCCTTGATAAGCCAGCTCTCACCAATAGGACATTTCTATTCAGAAGACTTGAAACTTCTGAATTTTATTAATGAGGATGGTATCTCAATTATTACCTTCATGCTCTACTCATGCTGCTTGAGGTAGCCTAGTCCAAGAATAAATATGGCTCGTGGTTATTCTCATGGCTGCAGATTTAAAAGTGTGAATACAAAGGAAGTCTATTTCTTTAGGTGCACTATGTCTGCTAGAAATAGGCAGAGGCAGAGCCAGTCCCCAGGGGCCTGGTTTCTATCGTGTTTGTTCCATTTCACCGCGCCACCTCAAAAAAAGACTAATAACCATCACCCTATGATGGCTTGATATAGTCCTAACTCAAAGACCATCAATGAGAAGGCATCCCTAGCCTCCTGGCATAGAAAATTAATCTCTCCTCTAGAAGATGTTCCAGTTGGGTGCAGAGTGGCATTGGATAAGACCAATTCTCCATGGGATAGCATCAAGATAGCCAGAGATGGCATGCGTAGCTTGAATTTCAGGAGTTTTAAGCACTACACAGACATGATCTCATCCACCTACAGCAGACATGAGCTCATTTGTGGACTTCCTCTCTACTGTTGATAACATATAATTATTTGTATTGTGTTTATGCTTCAAAGACAGAACTAGCCACCAACCAAACTAACACCCACATCTTGTCCCAAACAGGTTTAAGTATTTACGCAGGTAAGTGCTTTTTAAACCTATCTTTGTCACCTCTGCTAAGTTTTTGATAGATTATAATGAAAGAAGTTATACAGTGAATGTTTAAATCTGAAGATGTTGCCTAGTGTCTGGATTTCTATGAAAATGGAAGATGGTTTTTACAATTATTTTAGAGGCAACTCAACTGCAATACAAATGAATTAGGTAAAACTTACACGGGTAAGTGGAGAAACAAAAATAGAACCCGTATATATATTTTAACTATATCTACTTACTCATCTATATAATTTTACCAGATATTGTGAATTCTTTATATATATATTCTCTCACTTAACTCTAACTTCAACCCTTAGGGAAAAGATTATAGCCAATTTACAGATAAGAAAACAGACTCAGAAAGGCTAAAACACTTCCCCACAATCACACCCTGGAAATGGCTTTTCAATTACCAATTTCAAACTCAACTCTTTCTGACCAATCCTTTGCCCCTTCCCCTGTAAAGAGAAGATGCCATCCCTATGCCAAGCTTGCAGAATTTTCCTATGCTGCCTCCTCTCAACTCTTATACTTTAATAAGAAGTTAAGGGCTTCATATTAGATTCCTGACTCTCTCAGAAAGAATTCTCTATTTTAGAACGGCCACTGGGAATACAAAGGCTATGACTGCAGTTAGGGAGACAATCAGGGCTCAAGAGCTTTGTAAAACTGAGATTTCTGGCAAGAAAGACCATACATAGTTCCATAATCTACGACTGACTGACCATGTAAGTGCTGTCTTCCAAAAGGCAATTCAATTCTGGCCATGAGGGGGCCGGTTTCCACCAAGGATATGTATGTGAAGATTATAAAAACATGTACATATGCAGATTGTAGATATTTTTTTTTCTTTTTTTTTTTTTTTTGTTTCCATACAACACCCAGTGCTCATCCCAAAAGGTGCCCTCCTCAATACCCATCACCCACCCTGCCCTCCCTCCCACCCCCCATCAACCCTCAGTTTGTTCTCAGTTTTTAACAGTCTCTTATGCTTTGGCTCTCTCCCACTCTAACCTCTTTTTTTTTTTTTCCCCCTTCCCCTCCCCCATGGGTTTCTGTTACGTTTCTCAGGATCCACATAAGAGTGAAACCATATGGTATCTGTCTTTCTCTGTATGGCTTATTTCACTTAGCATCACACTCTCCAGTTCCATCCACGTTGCTACAAAAGGCCATATTTCATTTTTTCTCATTGCCACGTAGTATTCCAAGATTGTAGATATTTTGAGGGAACAGACTTTGCCTGTCTGTGTTAAGAACTGTTCTCATGAAACAAGGTTAAAAATGTGTACAAACTTAATTTTTTCTTTTCTTTTGTTTTAATGTTTTTTTATTTTTTTTTCAATATATGAAGTTTATTGTCAAATTGGTTTCCATACAACACCTAGTGCTCATCCCAAAAGGTGCCCTCCTCAATACCCATCACCCTCCCCCCACTCCCACCCACCCCCCATCAACCCTCAGTTTGTTCTCAGTTTTTAAGAGTCTCTTATGCTTTGGCTCTCTTCCACTCTAACCTCTTTTTTTTTTCCCTTCCCCTCCCCCACCCCCATGGGTTTCTGTTAAGTTTCTCAGGATCCACATAAGAGTGAAACCATATGGTATCTGTCTTTCTCTGTATGGCTTATTTCACTTAGCATCACACTCTCCAGTTCCATCCACGTTGCTACAAAGGGCCATATTTCATTCTTTCTCATTGCCACGTAGTACTCCATTGTGCCTATAAACCACAATTTCTTTATCCATTCATCAGTTGATGGACATTTAGGCTCTTTCCATAATTTGGCTATTGTTGAGAGTGCTGCTAAAAACATTGGGATACAAGTGCCCCTATGCATCAGTACTCCTGTATCCCTTGGGTAAATTCCTAGCAGTGCTACTGCTAGGTCATAGGGTAGGTCTATGTTGGTGGGAATGCAAATTGGTGCAGCCACTCTGGAAAACAGTGTGGAGGTTCCTCAAAAAAAAATTAATGTTTATTTTTGAGAAAGAGAGGGAGAGAGACAAAGTGTAAGTTGGGGAGGGGCAGAGAGAGAGGGAAACACAGAATCTGAAGCAGGCTCCAGGCTCGAAGCTGTCAGCACAGAGCCCAATGTGGGGCCTGAATTCACAAACCATGAGATCATGACCTGAGCTGAAGTCGGAAGCTTAACTGACTGAGCTACCCAGGCACCCCAAAACTTAATTTCTTCTATTTTAATACTTTGCTATGATAAAAGAATAGAAGGTCTTTCTGAATATAGACACAGACTATTTAAATCAGATAAGTTCCAATTTTTGCTTATATTTTTGCCAACAAAAGCCATTATATGTAAGTGGTAAGGTACACACATTGTTTTAAAAGTTTTAAGTAATCTCTACACCCACCAAAGGGCTCGAAATCACAACCCCGAGATCAAGAATCACATCCTCTTGTGACTGAGCCAGCCAGGTGTCCCTGAAAAAATTGAATAATACAATTGGAAAAAATTCTTTTTGGGAAGAGGAGGAAGAGGTCATTATCTTTGAAAAGAAGTCAAGAAGCTCCCTTCTGACTGATGCCTGAGGAGTCAACTATAAGAATGTGACACTCTCAGAATCCACCTGTTTCTAGATGCATCTTTTTTTTAATGTTTGTTTATTTTGAGAGAGGTTCAGGAGGAGCAGAGAGAGGGAAACAGAAAATCCCAAGCAGGCTCTGCACTGTCAGAGCAGAGCTCCACATGGGGCTCCAACTCCCCAAGTTGTAAGATCATGACCTGAGCCAAAATCAAGAGTTGGACACTAAATCGACTGAGCCACCCAGGTGCCCCTAGGTGCATCTTCATTGCAGAGATGAGGGAGTTGCCCTGGAAGAACTGAAAGCCATGGAAAATCACTGCTGCAGCAGAAGGAGACTTACTAAGCAGAAACACCCACAGCCATGGGTGAGCAATGGCAGTGTGTGATGCTGTGCTGGCCTAAGGTTTACTCCAAGACAAGAGCATGAAAAGGCATGGAATAAGTTGATAATGTGCAAGGAAAAGGGAGAAGTTTATCAAGTTATAAAAAGGTGTTGATACTTGGGGCGCCTGGGTGGCTCAGTCAGTTAAGCGGCCGACTTCAGCTCAGGTCATGGTCTCGCGGTCCATGAGTTCGAGCCCTGCGTCAGGCTCTGTGCTGACAGCTCAGAGCCTGGAGCCTGTTTCAGATTCTGTGTCTCCCTCTCTCTGACCCGCCCCCGTTCATGCTCTGTCTCTCTCTGTCTCAAAAATAAATAAACGTTAAAAAAAAAAAATTAAAAAAAAATAAAACAAAAACCTTCTACTGGCGATCTAAATATTTACTTAAGAAGACCACTTGTTGAGGCGCCTGTGTGGCTCGGTCGGTTAAGCGCTCAACTTCGGCTCAGGTCATGATCTCACAGTTCGTGGGTTCGAGCCCCATGTCGGGCTCTGTGCTGACAGCTCAGAGCCTGGAGCCTGCTTCAGATTGTGTCTCCCTCTCTCACTGCTCCTTCTTCACTCACACTCTGTCCCTCTGTCTCTCTGTCTCTCTCCCTCTCTCTCTCTCTCTCTCAAAAATAAACAAACATTAAAAAAAAAAAAAAAAAGAACACGTATTGAAATGACTTCTATGCCAAGGAGATGCCACTGCCACCTAGAAGCAGGACATCTAAATTGCAGGACAAATATCCTTTGACAAAAATCTCGCTGAGAATGCCAATCCAAACTGTGGAAGAAGTAAAAACACCCACAACCACTGTTTCTATGCCCCATCTGTGAAGAATCCAGATATTGGCTGTTTAACTGACACTGACCAGCAGACACAACACAGTCTAGCCTCTCTTAGGGAGAATGTTTAGTGAAAGCAACAGCTGCAACATCAACTATCCTTTTGATAATACTCAGAGATTTCTCTTAAGAGCTAACACAAATAAGCCTGTTCTGGAAGAATTTATGCAGAAATATGGTGGGCCCAAGAATCTCCTGGGTAAGAGTGCTAACATTTCAGATTCCTGGGACCCTTCTCCAGATGGGTACTTTAAAAGAATATTCCAGGTGACTTTGAAGCAGGAGGTCTCTGACCCCAGTTTGAGAGACACTTGAGAGCAACAGGGCCAAAGAAGTAAATTCGGGTCCCTAGAAAGTAGCTGATTCTCATTCTAAATGCTTCCATAAAGAATTCAGTTCATCAAAACATCAAATTTTCTTTCAAATGTATAACCCGGTAATTTGAAATCCACATGACTGTTGTTTTTATAATCTTGCCTGATATGGCCCCAACCAAAAGTAACATCTAGGTGTCCAGGACACCTATCTTCTGCCAAGAATCAGTTGTTTCTGGCACAGTTAGGAAGAATGTTACCAAGGGCTTGACAAAAATTAGTGCTGTGAAGCTGGTGTTCTTTAAAATAAGGAAGAAGGGGCAGCCAAAGAACCAGAGACAAAACGCTGGGCAGCTGGCTTATAAAAACTGCCTGCTGGGAAAGAGCATAGCTGACAGGCTGGATGGCTGGTTTGGTTCTTGAGTGAGCCAAGTTTTTCCCCCTGGCCGGCATGGTCAGCATGTTAGGAAAGGTGCCAAAAGGTGGAGACTTGGAATACTTGCATCTGGGGGGAAAAACAAGCTGTGGAGAGGAACAGCAAAACATACCTACTGTTTATGGACAGAGATAACCAAAAAAACAATTCTTCATATGGTCCTTAAAAAAGACGGCCATAAATAAAACTCTTCCTTAATGAGTGGGACAGGTAATACAACAAGTTCTGTGGATAAATAAAGAGACTCTAAAATCTCTAGTTTTCAATGGGAGCCTACCAAGAGAAACACACTGTTATTCTCAAGAGTTTGTGTATCAGAAAGATAGTAGAGATCAGGAAAGAGGACAGGTAGCCTGTCAGCAAGGAGATGAACTCTGTGCACGTCCCATGTTCCATGAAGAAGTTAGGGGCACACACATCAGCTAGAAGAGGAGCACAGGGTACAGGATGATGGAGTTAGAATGAGATATGATGGGCAGAAACACCAAAGGATAAGGTAAAAAGCCGAGGGGGCGGGCTGGTAGGAAAGCCTAGTCTCAAGCTTGATTTATTTTAGTGTTGGTGGAAGGAACATGGACCAGCACCGTATCAACCACGCATTCCTCTGTATTTCACTTGCTCCTTCCTCCCTTTTGCACGATGACATGGTTGCTAAAGAGTTTAGAAATCATGATGAGGCTGCTCTTTATTACCAAAGCAGCGGTATTCAACAGCTGCAGAACAGAATTTGTGTCTCTTGGTCTTTTCATTACATAAGAGGAAGGAGACAGTTGAGAAAAGCATTATGAGGAACCCACGGGAGTAGAGAAAATGCCAAGCTGGACCTGAAGGCTGACAGAGAGAACAGAGACACTGGGTGCTCGAAGTGCAGTTCCCTAAGGTGCATCAGCTCCATGAGGCTCATAGACACAGGATCTCAAGTGGGCACAGAGCTCATGGATGAGGGGCCAGGACAACAGCTTGGCTTTCAAATGGCTTGCCTTTTTTTCCCTAATGCCGCCTTCCCACTCTCAAATTGAATCCAAATTCCAATGTGGAAATGCAGCTTTTAGTTTTACCCACGACACGAAGTTTTTGCTTTGGTAGAAATAAGCATATCACTATAAACTAAGTTCTGAATTAAAAAAAAATTTGGCAGCAGTATATGGACAGATGTTCGTAACATTTGCAGTTATAAAAAGCATTTATGATGATAAGTAACAGTCGTAAATATTCTTTGCCAATATGGATAGAGTACTTTTATCCCCTTATAGAGACCAAGACCCCAACCATTCTAACTGCCTCATAGCATCTGAGCTAAACTACTACTACTAAATGCTCACATTGACAAAGATTAGCACTACATGCAAGGATTAGTACCACATACCCTCACTTCCAAGGGGACATGTAGTACTCAGATATTTTATTTTTTTTATTAAAAACTCTTTTTAATGTTTATTTATTTTTGAGACAGACAGCATGAGCAGGGCAGGGGCAGAGAAAGTGAAAGACACAGAATCCAAAGCAGGCTCTAGGCTCCAAGCTGTCAGTACAGAGCCGGATGTGGGGCTCAAACTCACAAACCATGAGATCATGAACTGAGCTGAAGTCAGATGCTTAAATGACTGAGCCACCCAGGCGCCCCATCACAGGTATTTTAAAACATGTACATACAGCAGGGAGTTAGCACTGTTAGTGGCTGCGTAAGTTAAAAACATTCACAGGGCACTGAGTGGCTCAGTCATTTGAGCGTCCAGCTCTCATTCTCGGCTCAAGACATGATCTTATGGTTCATGAGATCGAGCCTCCCTTCAGGCTCTGTGCTGACACACAGAGCCTGCTTGGAAATCTCTCTCTCTCTCTGTCCCTCCCCCGCTGTGTATCAAAATAAATAAATAAACAAAAAACACATTCACTTAATAATAAGCACTGCTTTAAAAAAAAACAAAAAATAAACTATTGGAACTGTACCAAAAGAAAAAGCTCTTGCACAGCAAAGGAAACAAACAATAAAATTAAAAGGCCACCTACTGATTGGGAGAAGATATTTTCAAATAGTATATCCAAATAAGGGGCTAATACATGAAATATATAAGAAGAGTATACAACTCAACACTAAAAAATATAATCTGATTAAAAAATGGGCAGAAAACGTGAAAAGAAAATTTTCGAAAGATGACATACAAATGGCAAGATACATGAAAAGATGCTCAACATCACTAATCATCAGGGAAATACAAACCAAAACCACAATGAGCGATCACCTTCCACCCCTCAGAATAGCTAGAATCAAAAAGATAAAAAGTAAATGTTGGCAAGGATTTGGAGAACAAGGAACCCTTGTGCACTCTTGGTTGCAATGTAAATTGGTGCAGCTATTGTGGAAAATCGTAGGAGGGCTCCTCAAAAATTCCACTACTGGGTATTTACCCAAAGAAAACAAACAAACAAAAACTAATCCAAAATGATACGTGTACCCCTATGTTTATTGTAGCATTATTTACAACAGTCAAGATATAGAAGCAGCCTAAGTGTCCAATGACAGATGATGGATAAAGAATATGTGACACAGACACACACACACATGCACACGCACACACACACAACTATTACTCAGCCATAAAAAGGAATGAGATCGTGCCATTTGCGACAATATGGATGGACCTAGAGGGTATCATGGTATTATGTCTTATTGTGAAATAAGACAAAGAAAGACAAAAACCATATGATTTCACTTATATGTCAAATCTAAAAACAAACAAGACAGACTGTAAATACAGAGAACGGATAGTTGCCAAAAGGGGGGGGGGGGCAGTGGAGAGATGGACAAAATGGCAGATGCAGCCTTCCAGTTATGGAATAAGTCACAGGGATATAAATAATAAAACTAAGCACTACTTCACTAGAGAGGTAGTAGAGAGGCCTATTACCTCCTTGGGTTAGGTCTTCGATAATGTCCTTCCTACCAGGAAGCATGAGTTGGACAATCACAAAATGCTACTGATCTGTGAAGATCTATTGGATCTCATTCTCTTCAAAGGTTCCCTCACTGAAGTCACTAATCCCTTTCACTCAGGGCATGAACCAGCTCTGATCAACACAAAGAAACCATAAAGAGACTTGGTCTCTTTCTACCCGAGCCCAACCCATCACTCAGCACGTAGTAAAGCTGGCCAGGAAATACCATGTCCACAACTGCCTCTGCTCAACCATTCAAGGTCACGTGACTGTGCCATCACTTGAGTTCCCTTCCTCTCAGCTCTGCCCAGTAACTAACCCAGGTTACTAAGATTCATCATCAACGATGAGGATGGGGAATAGGTGTTCCAGGGAAGATTATGGCCTTTCCTTTCCCCTTCCCTACTAGATAATCAGGAGTTACCTCCATTACATAATGGTTGAGTTAACTTGGCTCCACTAGAGACAATGAACACATTGATAGAAACTGACTGAGCAATGACACACCTCAGAAAGCAAAGTCTTGGCTCACGGTGACCTAAGCAAGGCCTGTCAAGACCCTATAAAGATAAATGCTTCAAATTATCCAGTTGCTCTCCAGGGGCATTTGTCCTTATGTTCTCCATGAGTAAGATGGAGATGAAAGTCATGTTTGGCGTCCTATTAAACTTGTACACTTTGGGAAAGAAGTAAGTTCATTCATTACTATAGCAACTGGGAACTTTCCATAGCAGGCTGTAGGGAAGTTTGAATGTGATGCCAATGAAACCAAGGGCATGGATTTGCTTCATTTTGTGATGACATCTACACACTAAGCTGGCTAGCTACTTTACCATCACTTAGTTAAACGTTGATGACTGCAACTGGCACTATTCCTGAAAGTGCAGTCTGAGGACCACTTGCCTAAGAATCATACAGAAGTTAAGAAAAATAAAAGCAGAATTTCTGGCCCTACCCAAGACAAGGATGGGGATGGAAGACTATGCTCATTTAAGTTTGAGAAGCATTGCCCTTCTGGGTGAGGTCTGTGCCAAACCCCCTGGATGCTGGCCAGGGTTATCATCTTTGAAGATAAAACATTCTTGACATAACTCACTTGGAAAGCCAGGTAGTGAGCAAAACCACAGCGCTTAGTTTTCAACTTACACAGTGATCAGAGGAGGCTGCGGAAACCTTCTCATGCACATCAAAAAGTTCTCATCTTTCTTGGCTTATTTGTCACCAAAATTCATCTTTAGCTGTTTACTAGAGGTTTTCTTGAATGATAGATAACACTAAGGCTTCTTTGTTGACTCAGTTTCAGAGCTTTCATTAATTTCTAAAAACCCTTCCTATGTTCAGGTAAAAGGAGTGAAATGGTTTGGACCCAGATTGCATCCAAATTTCAGTCTCCAGTGACCGCTCCTGGGATCAAAGAGGTGGGCTAGAGATTATTCCCCTCTCTGCGCTCTGAGGCAGGAGTAAACCTGATCCACCACAAAGAGATGACAATCTCTTCTGTTGTGAAGTAGAAATATCTTAGGATATAGACTGAAGTGCTCAAGTAGGGCTTGAGGCAAAAATCCTTGATGAAAGTGCTTCAATAAGAAATGGATCATTAGGTCAAAGAGTTTTTGTCAACCACTCCATAGCTAAAACAAACAAATAAACAAACAAAAAACCCCAACTGTTTGAGAGAGGCTTACAAACAGCTTTATTACACCAGCTGTTTGCATCTTCTAAAGATTTTGGATAAAGCTCAGTTGAGTTTAAGTGAAAAGGAAAGAAAATTATTTGAAAACATCCTAACAGAGAAAGCAGCTATAATCCTGGAATGGCTGAATTAGGGACACTTTGTACTCCTTCCCTGAAAAAAACGTGGAAGAACAAAAACACGCTCACTCTCCAGTGTGTTTTAATTATTTAAAGTCACCTATTTGTTGCATGTCAGGAAATGAATAACCAACAAAATGTTGTTTGCAAAGGATTCATACAATTTTTTCCATTCCTCTCGTTTGTTCAGGGTCACTGTTAAAAATTTAGAATGAAGCTTTAAAGAATAAACTTGTTGCACAAATTGTTGAAAAGGAGAAGATGTCAACTTAAATGCCTGGAAATCTTAACTTCTAAAACAATTTTAAACATTTCCTTTACAAACCTCTCCTCGTAGGATGGTCAAAAATCAGACCCGAGAGGTTATCTTGTTTAACATCTTACAGCACGCTGGAGAGAGAACAAAACCACTTCTCTCAAATCGCCATCCAGTGTTCTTTAGAAATGGTTCAGTCTGTGAACTATCAAGATGTCCATAACTTCAAAAGATTACACAAAAGGTCATAATCATGACTTAAGTTTTATCCTCAAGTTTTAAAATACCCATGGGAAATAAAAATGATACATAGACACGGCTTGGGTTCTTAAGATTCAAGTTCTAACACAAATGCAATGCATCATGTTTCTTCTTATAGGATGGTCAAAAATCAGACCCAAGAGGTTATCTTGTTTAACATCTTACAGCACGCTGGAGAGAGAACAAAACCACTTCTCTCAAATCGCCATCCAGTGTTCTTTAGAAATGGTTCAGTCTGTGAACTATCAAGATGTCCATAACTTCAAAAGATTACACAAAAGGTCATAATCATGACTTAAGTTTTATCCTCAAGTTTTAAAATGCCCATGGGAAATAAAAATGATACATAGACACGGCTTGGGTTCTTAAGATTCAAGTTCTAACACAAATGCAATGCATCATGTTTCTTCCATATAGAAGCAATGAATGAAAAAGAGATACTAATTATATCACAAAGACTTTCTTTTTCCCCCCCTGTGATTATAGTAAGTTCAGGAGTTGATGCAGGAAGAAAAATACTGCTAATCGAGATCAAAATAGCAGCTATTAGGTCTGAAGAGCAAAGTACTAAGTACTGCAGAGGTGCCTGGGTATGACTAATACCTATTCTTAATTCACCTGGGGCCATTTGCCTACTGTGAACAAGTAAATGACAAATGAACAGTAGAGCTATGGTGCCACTTTACACACTGAATAAATTTTCTTGTGAAGATTCCCACCACTAAGGTACAGACTGTCTTTAAATAAAAACAGGGGACTTGTTTTTCCACAAGCAGTTATCACAACAGTATTAATAACTCAAGTGGGAAGGTGAACAATATAGATGAGGAAAGATCTTGGGGTTAAAAGATTGGACTTTTTTTTTTTCCTTTTTAACGAGGTCCTCAGAACAGCAAATGACAAATGCATTAATAAACCTGACCTGTGTTACATAGGACTTTTATGCTATTTCTTTGGATATCTGTTTCCCTTCTCATCTCTTGACAGAAATAGCAGAGCACGAGGCTCCACGTGGATACAGAAATAAGAATAAAACTTCCTCAAAGAAAATAGTTTAGCTGCTAATTGAGAAGAACTGGAGCCATGTTTTTCAGAATCTGATCATAGTTAGGCCTCTACCCTAACCCTTCAACTGGGTGAATTCATGGATGGCCCAATGTGAAATGAAATTTGTTTTCCTCCCTGCACAAAACAATAATAGTGCCTGGCCCAATGTCAGCAATAACCTGATGTAGAGTAGCCACCCAATGCAGAGAGCCTACCCTGCTCCCCATCAGGACCCCACCCGAGGGCCAGCTTACCACACAGGCATGACTGTACAGAATACTCCTACCGATTCTGTTCACCTGCACATGTTAGACAGCAAGGCTTGGCCATGAAAACAGATCCTCTGACAGCTAAGAGAAAAAGAAGGTCTCATCTAACAGAATGCGTATCCAGCCTCCATTTCCTGCATGCCACTGAATGGCCACCATCCTCCAAAAGACTGTAGGCTAAGCCCACAAAGGCTGTCACCTTTGTTTTCTTGGACAACTGCCACAGTGTAAATTCTCTTCTGTGTTAGTTTTCTTCTTCTGTATGATCATTTCCTTAATGCTCTCACCCCTCCAATCGCCTCACTCAGCCCTTTCTCTCTTCTAGAAAGTGTACTCCACAATCAACATGTTCCATCATTCATCCTCTGCCTTCTCTCTGAATACTGCCTGGACACATTAAACCCAGCTACTCCCAAAAGACACCACTTCCCTTGGAGAGTTCCCGATTACAGGATGCTCATTCTCTCATACCTCAGGTGACCGAAGATTAAGAGGTAGGCTCTGTGTCCTTTCCCACCAGGACTGTCTCTAGATCATTACTCTTCTTAAAGAACTTAAGAAGAGAACTTACTCCTCTTTAAGCTTCCTACTCCTGGTAACATCATCCTCCACTCCCTCCCTCACTGGTGTTTGTGTATTTCCTGGACCTGCCCTTCACTGAATTCTCTGGCCCCTTTTCATTCCTACTACTGGTAATTTGAACATTGACATTTTTATTTGTTGAATTGTGTCCTCTCAAAATATACGAAGACCTAACCCCCAGCACCTGTGAGTATGACTATATTTGGAAATAGGGTCTTGGAAGATGTAATCAAAATAAGATGAGGTCAGTAGGGTGAGACCCAATCCAGTATGACTGATGTCTTTATAAGGAAGAGGAAAATACCATGTGAAGACAGATACACAGAGAAAAGGACCATGTGAAGATGAAGGTAGAAATTTGGGTTATGCGGTTATCAACCAGAGAATACATGGGGCTACCAGAAACTGGAATGGGCAAAGAGGGACGCTCCCACAGAGGCTTTGGAGGGCTTATGGCTCTGCCAAAACCTGACTTCAGATTTGAGCCTCCAGAGCTAAAGGGAATCAATTCTGTTATTTCACGGTAATTTGCTACAGCAGCCATAGAAAACTAACGTATTATATGAATAATATATCATCTATTATGGCCTCTCAGTTATTTTGCTTCCTTCTTACCAATGATCTTCTATACTCTAATTCAGCCACTGTCTCTCATGGTCAGACACAGGAATCATGTTTGCAACCAAACCACTCTGCTCTGAAACCTCTAACATAGCATTTATCTTCCAGTGTGCTTTCTTATTCACTCAGCTGCTCTCATTACAGTCTTTATTTCTTATTTCTTTTCACTACCATTCAGCTTAAATTCCAAGATTTCATTGGCTAGCCTCCCAGACTCTCTTATCCCTTTGTCATTTATCACACTTACCTGCAACACTTTGACCCTGGCTGAATTAACTCTCCTCTTTTTTCATGCCTGTGCTGGGACTGCTAAGGACTGTGGAAGAGGACATATAACGAATATCGATAGCAACAAAAATTCATGGTCACCAACTTCAACTGGCCCCCCAATGCTGGGCCCACACACTGCTCAGCAATCCTACACTCATCTCCAGGCAGCTCACTTTCCAAATGCATAAAATCTACAAATCTACTCTCATCCCTGCCTTCTTCCTTCCTATTTAATGGCACAGAAGTTCTTCCTTTACTTCAAAGTGAGTTCCTCCTCTGTCCTTAACACCAGCCTTTTCCACTATACGAGCAATTTTCACAGCAGACCAACCCCTCCCTCCCCTGTATCCCCTCCTCCTTCTCCACTGAAGTTCATACACGCTTATGTCTTTCCCATTGCAAAACTCCCTCCATCCTCCAACCCTCCCCAGCTATCACTATCTCTCTTTTAAAGATAATCTGCATGAGCTGCCTTTGTTTTCTAATTTCCATCTTACTCTTCATTTCCTCTAAATTGGCTTCTGCCTTCAACACTACATTTAAAGAACTCTCACAGAGACTGCTGCTGGCCTCCAGGTCACATCTTATGGACACATTCCATCCTTATATTACTTGACCTCCAGGTGGCGTTCTACCCTGTTGACTATGCCCCTTTCTTGAACACTGCAAGTGTTTTCTGTGGCACAGACATCACATATGCCTGTTTTTCCACTGAGCTCACAGGATGCTCCTTCTCATTCTATGTGATATTTCTCTTTCTCTACTCACTTTTAAATATTGACATTTTCTGGGCCTTCCCACTTCTTAATCCACCTAATTTCCACTCACTGTTATAGCTTGGTTTACTAGCCATATGCCAGTATCTCTCTTTTTTTTTAATGCTTATTTTTGAGAGAGAGAGAGAGAGAGAGAGAGAGAGAGAGAGTGTGAGCAAGGAAGTGGCATAGAGAGAGGGAGACACAGAATCTGAAGTAGACTCCAGGGTCTGAGCTTTCAGCACAGATCCTGATATGGGGCTCAAACCCACAAACCGCAAGATCATGACCTGAGCCGAAATTGGACATTTAACTGACTGAGCCACCCAGGCACCCCTTAAGCCAGTATCTCTTAAATAATATCTCCATCCCAACCTCCCTTCTGAAGTCCTGATCCATGTGTCCAGATGCCTATCAAAGTTTTTTGTGTCTCTTACTGGCCCTTTGAATTCAACATGTCCAAACCTTAGTTCATAAGCTCCACCACCACCCTCTGTCCTAACTTATTCCTTTTCACATAAATTCCTTTCACTAAATAACATGCCATCTACAAGCAGCTAAAGCCAGTAACTCTGGAGTGACACTTGACTATTCCCACCTTGATTCTTTAGTCATCCTATGCATTCTGTTAGCCTGAATTCAATTTTATCAGCCCTTATAAGTTCATGTTTTCGTCTAACAAGAGACCCCTTCACATTCATCTCCTGTCCTTGCTACTTGAAAATCCCCTTGCCTCCTCTTTTCTTTTGCATATACCAAAGCTACACTCAATTTAATCCCCTCACTAATAGTGCCATCTCTTCTCCATCTTTTGCAACCTCAGTCTCTTTCTCTAGAGCCACCTGCTTCTTTGACTAGAAACATGCTTGTGTTTCTCAGTGTGGAAACACCCCTCGATCCTAGATTCTGCTTTAACACTATTTTCTCTTCTTCTTTTTAACATTCAACTGCTCAAAGAGTAGTGAACACTAAATGATGAGGTTCTGGTTCAGGTAAGAGTGGAGAAGCTTACAGCAGAATAACCCTCCTAACAATAGCTATTATAAATTCTGAACAACAATTTTAAAAAATTGCTTAAAGGCACTGGAGAGCAACCTAAAGCTGGAAGGAATAGGACTCTTGAAAGATGGAAAGCCCATTAAGTGATATCCACATTTCATTAAATTTTCCCCTGCGAGTACTCCCCTGTTCATAGGTTTCATGGGGGACAGATCTCAGGAAAAAAAGCTGCTATGGAGCCAGAGGCCTGAGTTTGGGCTTTCAGAATATAAAGAAATTGACGAGAAGAATGCTGGAAAGAACAGAACTGCTATAGATGAAAACCCAAAATCAGCATACAGATTTTTGGCCAACTCAACTGTACAGGGCAGCATTTCAAGTATCCAAGGGAAGGCAACAGCTGGAATGCTAAAAATGGGTGAAGGTTTCAGCAGCTACCCAGTTTTAAAGTTCAGAATTTGGTGTTCAAGTCTTGCTACTTAGAAGGGGTTAGGAAACACTCCAGGATTTTCATGAAAACCCAGAAGGGCTACATCTCAAGACCAAAGGCTATGTTCTAGAACTAAAAGCAAAACCAAAATAGACTAAGCCTCTACAATATCAAGGAACTCCACCAGTAATTTAACTGTCTGCTAGAATAAAATGCAATACTCTTCAGGGGAAGAATACAAATGGTAACAACTACAAAATAGCATCTACAATCTTCAGAATAAAATTACTAGGCATCAAAATAAATAGGAAAATGTGACTCCTAATCAAGAGAAAGCTCAGTTAGTAGGAATAGACCCACAGAGAACCCAGATACTGGCATTAGTAGTCTAGTATTTAAAATAACTATTAGAAATACATTAATTTATAGGGAAAAACCGGAAACAATGGAAGAAGAGAATTTTAGGTTATTATGTTAAAACTTAGAAATGAATGAAGAGAAATTTTATAATTAAAATATACATTATCTGAAAAAAAATTCACTGGAGGGAGTCAATGGGACATTTTTATTAAATGAGAGTATCAGTTAAAATAAAGACAAGCCAGTAGGAAATATTCAAAGTGAAGCACAGGGAGGAAAATAGTTGGAAACCAGCCATTTTAGTGACCTATGGAACAACATGAAACAGTTTAATTTATAAGTAATTGGAATATTCCAGAAAGAGTAAATGTGGCAGAAAAAACATTTTAAGAAGGAATGCCCCCCAAATTTCCAAATATTATTAAAAACAAATAAAACCACCACCAAAAGATCTATCAAGGTTAGCAAAACCCAGGCAGGACAAATGTAAAGAAAACCACCCTCATACGTAACCATTCAAACTGAAAAACAAAGATGTTCTGAATTTTTGTAGATTAATCCCAGCTTCTTTTCTGAACTTCTGTTTTATATAGTCAGATGCCTATTTCTTCTTGGATGTCTTACAGTGCTTTTGAATTCAACATGCTTAAAATCAAAGATAAAATTACTAAAACCTTCCAGAAAAAAAAACTTACTACAAATGGAGGAATCCTAAGAAGAATAGCTAACTTTTCATTTAAAAATCAAAGGAGATTGGAAGACAGTAAAACACCATCTTTACTAGTGATAAAAGAAAAAAAAATCAAACCAGGATTTCACAGAGAAAAATATCCTTCAGAAATAGGGACAAAATAAAGACATTGTCAGTGAAAAAAAGCTGAAGAGAGTTTGTCATCAGCAGACCTGTACTACAAGAAATGATAAAGGACATTCCTCAGGCTTCAGGAAAATGCTACCAGAAGGGAATTTGGATCTAGAAGACTGAAAAAAAAAAAAAAAGCACTGAAAATGGTAAATATATGAGTATATAAAATACTATTTTTTTCCTTTCCTTAATTTCCTTAAGGGACAACTGACTCTTTGAAACAAAAATAAAGTAGTGCATATTATGTAACTTGTAAAAATAAAATGCATGACAATAATAGCACAAAGGATAAAAGTTAAGTGGAATAATATTAATCAAAAGAGACACCAAGAAGCTGAGGACTTATATTGTAATCCTTAAAGTAATGACTAAAAAATAATACATAGAAGTAGAGCTAAAAAGCCGAGAGGAGACAAAATAGGGTAACAAAAATATTTGATTTATCCTAAATAAGGCATAAAAAGATGAAAAGAATAAAAAACACAAAAAACAAAAGGAAACAAATATTAAGATGGTAGACCAAATCCCAACACTATCAATTATTCCAATAAATGTAAGTGAACTGAACACTCCAATAAAACAGCAGAGATTGCAGAAAGGGGGAGGAGCAGCATATTAACTATATGCTATTTATAAGGGACATGCCTCAAATATAAAGATATAAGACATAAAAGAATTGAAAACAAAAAGATAGATCATACAAATATTAAGTATAAGAAAGCTTATGGCTATGTTAATATCAAAGTATACAATTAGATAAAGGATAAACAGGAACATTTGATAATGACAAATGATCATTTCACCAAGAAAATAAAAATCATACACACACACACACACACCTAAGAGAGCTTTAAAATATATGAAACAAAACTGACAGAACTAAAGGGAGACATAGACAAATTCTCATAGCTTTTAACACCTCTATCTCAGTAATTGGTAGAACTTATAAATACAACTCAGTAAGGATACAGAAGATTTGAACACCATGGTCAACCCTCTTAACATTCATAAAACACTATCCAGCACACTTGTTGAAAGCACAACACATAGAATATTAAGCAAGATAGACCATATGCTAGGCCATAAAACAGTCCTAATAAATTTCCAAGAATTGAAATCTACAGAAGTCAAAAACAATAAAAATCTACATCTCACTGATTCACCTTATTTTTTTTTAAAAACTAACCACTCATTACTTAATCCTTTTCATCTCACTCACGCTGACTCTCATTAATATTTCACTTTAATGGTCATAAATGTCCTGCTGATCCTCAAATCCAGGCCTTTGAAATATTTATTCTCATGCTATACACAAAAGTAAACTCAAAATGGATTAAAAACCTAAATGTGAGACCTGAAACCATAAAAATCCTAGAAGAGAACACAGGCAGTAACTTTTCTGACATCAGCTGTAGCAACATTTTTCTAGATATGCCTCCTGTGGCAAGGGAAACCAAAGCAAAAATAAACTATTGGAACTACATCAAAATAAAAAGCTTCTGCACAGCAGAGCAAACAATGAAATTAAAAGATAACCTACTGAATGGGAGAAGTTGTTTGCAAATGACATATTCAGTAAAGGGTTACTATCCAAAAATAAAGAACTTCAACAACTCAATACCAAAACACCAAATGCAGTAAAAATGGGCAGAAGACATGAACAGACATTTCTCCGAAGGCATACAGATGGCCAACAGACATATGAAAAAATGTTCAACATAACTCATCAGCAGGGAAATGCAAATCAAAACCATGATATAGAACTCACACCTGTCAGAATGGCTAAAATCAAAAACACAAGAAGAAACAACAAGTGTTAGGAGGATGTGGAGAAAAAGGAACACTTATGCACTGTTGGCAGGAATGTAAATTGGTACAGCTACTGTGGAGAACAGTATGGAGGCTCCTCAAAAAATTAAAAATAGAATCACCATATGATCCAGCAATTCCACTACTGGGTGTTTACCCAAAGAAAATGATAACACTAATTCGAAAAGCTATGTGCACCCCTATGTTTACTGCAGCCTTATTTACAATAGGCAGTTATGGAAACAGCCCAAGTGTTCATCAATAGATGAATGGGTAAAGACACCGTGGTATTTATATACAAAGGAATATTATCCACACACACAAAAAATGAAATCTTTGCCATTTGCAACAATGTGGATAGAGCTAAAGAGTATAATGCTAAATTAAATAAGTCAGTCAGAGAAAGACAAATAACATACAATTTCACTCCTATGTGGAGTTTAAGAAGTTAAAAAAACAAACCAAAAGCAGACTCTTAACTATAGACAACAAATTGATGATAGTTACGGGGGCGGAGGGTAAAGGAGATTAAGAGTACACTTATGATGGGCACCAAGTAATTTATAGAATTGTCGAAATCACTATATTGTACTCCTGGAACAAATACAATACTGTATGTTCACTATACTGGAATTAAAATAAAAATAAAAGAAATATTTAAGTAATTCAATATGTGGGTAACTTAATTCAGTCAAACAATACTTCTTGGGGACCTAATTTATGTCTGAATCTATACTAGGGATAATAAAGGCTATTGCCTAAAAAGCACTTGGGGGTGTGTCAGGCACTGTTACAAGTACCTTACAATTGGGAACCCATGTAACTGAATCCTCATAACAATCCTATGAGATGATTACAGTTTTCAAGCAGAGGAAACTGAGGCAGGTTAAGATAAACTCATTGAACCATAGTCAGACAGCTGTTAAGCGGTGGAGCCTGAATTACCAGCCCAGGCAATCTTTCTCCATGGTCCAAGGTCATGTTTCTTAACCACTGTCTTAACCACAATCTTCAGTGCTAAGAGCCTGGTGGAGGGGAGGTAAACTATTGCAATTCAATGCTGTAGATGTTCGATTCCACATTCACAGTGTTTCTATGCCTTATATCCCAATACAGAGGCACTCAGTCATCTGCTTTATTCCTCCAACAACTTAATTTCAAGAAAATATCTGATTATGCCATTTATACTAAAAAAAAATTACCTCTAGAAATCTAATATTGCTTCATGTGCTCTCTCAGAACATTTGCATTTTAATAGTTCCTATTTGATTTAAACAAAATACGTATTTCTAACTTTGGAATGTCAGGCATTCAGAGGACAGATGCATGAAGGTTGTGGGAGGGGGTATGGAGATCTGCCCAGGTAGTCTTAAAATCTAACCACATGGAGAAATATGGTTTCTTTATCCTTAAGTTGGATCTGTGATATTCTTTATTGCTGAGTACTATAGAAGTAGTGATTCAAGTTTAGAATGAATCATCTTCAGGAATTTACGTAACTTTGTCTAAATTCTTGTATCTTTCCTCTCCATAAATGAAATCAATATTTGCTCCATAGGGATATAAAAATTAAATGAGAGCATGTAAGCGCCCATTGTAGTACATGGCATATAGCACATGATGCCTGATAAATGTCAAACAAACAAAAAGATCACATCTTTCACCTATAAGTATCTATTACATAACAAGAAAGTTTTTTAAGCATGTTTTATAATAGTTTGGCTTTTCATAAGATCTTAAGTCCATAGAGAATACTACCCTCTAAAATATCAATCAGAAGTTCAAAGAAAAGTGTACAACCTCAGGGTGAGCCTCACTCTCTGCAAATTTGCACAGGCTTAGTTGTTTAGAAGTAAACAGTAAATCTATTCTGAGCTAAAGATAATAAAAATAGTAGAAAATAAACTATTTTTAGCCTAGAATTCTCTCTTCATTTATGCCATCTACATAATGATGTTTGCACAATCACAGATGTTTAATCCTGGGTCTTTAGAGCCTATCCAACTTTGCAGAAACCAGAGCAGACTATTCTTCCTTTTCAAAAGAGGGGGTGGGAAACAATAGGCTTAAAATTTCCCCTGGAAATTTTCAGTTTGAAAATTGGATTTGAAATTGGATTTTTCATTTTGAATAAACCATGGTGAGAGAGACCATTGTTACCCAACAGAGAGGCACAACTTCATTCTGAGACACGGAGTGTCTGAAGACTTTGGCTAGGTCACTGATTTTGAAAGGGGACTAGGGTGGGGCACCTGGGCGGCTCAGTTGGTTAAGCATGGGACTACTGATTCAGGCTCAGGTCATGATCTAATGGTTGTGAGCTTGAGCCCCACTGGGCATAAGCCTGCTTAAGATTCTCTCTCCCCCTCTTCCCCTCCCCTGCTCGTTCTCTAAAAAAGTAAAAAAAAAAAAAAATTAAAAGGCGCTAGGGTAAGTTTCCCCTCAGCAATTTGTGTTTCATCCTCATTAAAATCTGTGAAACAAAGCTTGGTGTGTTCAAATCGATCTTAACCAAAAAGTGCCCACATTCTTATTTTTTGATGACCTATATATTTAAGCAAGGTCGAAGTGAGGATTTGGAAAGGTTTTGGGGTTCCAGACACATCCGACAAGGCCACAGTCATGAAGTAACTGCCATCAATGAAGAATACTATGGGATAAAGCTTATTAAATTGTTTTTTCCTTATGCATGAGAATTTGACCTTCAGTTAACTGTCCAGTTTTGTTCTTGGACAACCTGGTAAAACTGATATGTGAATTACGTCACTAGGGAACATTGCTTACAGTGAAAATGATCCCTGACTGGCAGCCTGAGTCTGTACTGGGAAGACACCATTACCTGATGTAGGAAGCTATATCTTTGCAATTCCCCAAGTGTAAAGACTTATAGCTGGGAGGTGGTGTCCTTTGTGGGGCCCCCAAAAGCCATGCTTGTGGAGTTGTTACAAGAAACACTGGCTCCTGTGGTCCATGAGGCTTGTGAGCCATGGTAACTCTCATACCTGCCTGATGTGGACCTCATCTCTTTGCACTTGGCCTCATCTTGGGTGGGGGATTCAGCAGCAAGGATTCCCACAGGTGTGCCTGACACTTCCCAGCAGGCAAGCAGTGGTTCCTGCCCTAATGCACATACTGGTGCCAAGTTTGGATGTTAAGTTAAACCAAGTAAGATCCCCTTTCCCCAGCTAATGCTGTAGATACAAAATAGATAATATGGATGAGAGGAAAAGTAGTAAATTCCTGGGAATACGTTTTCCACTTAAAAATAGCACTCAATAAGCAATTGCTGTTACTGATCAAATAAAGAAGCAACATTTCCTTTCCATGTTTCCTGGTTTCTGGTTATAATTCTGAAACCTTTCTTGTAAAACAGGGAGGACACCTTTTAATTCCTGGAGCTGTGCATCTTTGAAAGGGAAGTGGATTAACAGTGCTTCCATCTGTTGACATTTGCAGTTTCAAGAGACCTTCAAAGAAGCGTGGGCCACGGCAAACAGAAAGTCACAAGTGCTCTCCCAAGTGTTCAACAGTCTCCATGTCTACACCAAGTGTTGGTGTACTTTTGCTTCCCATTCTTCTACTCTCTCACCCCTTGTTTCAATGTGACCTCCTTTTCATAGGGCTTGTACATTAAGAATACCTTTTGAGAACCTTATCTCATCTCTTCTTTCTTAGAGGTGTATCTTCTCCTTAGAATTCATCTCAATTTTATCTCTCTGTGGCTCACCTAGCTTGAAATACCCTTGACTGGGAATGCCAAGGTCACTGGTGGCTCTGTAGCTGGTGATAAGAGTGCTGTTTGAGGTGTGTGCCTCATGCTCAGTGCCAGGCTTGGGAATACACCTTCTCATTTCACTGCACCACCTGTGTTAGCTTCTGAGAACCTAAGAATAGCAAAGGTGGTTGTGAAAGTGGGTAGTAGACAATCAGAGGAAATATTTAGTGAAAAGGGAGGGGACAGGTCAGAAGCAGTGTGCACAGCTGTAGCTGACTGTGGGAAAGACTGAAGCCACAGAAAATGGCGGCCAGCAGGCACCTCCCAGGAATGGTGACATGAAGTTCTAAAGACTTTATCCTTTCCATGAACTCGAGCCTGTTTTTTTGAGAAGCACTCACGATGCAGTTTCCTCACAGTGCATATACAAGAGACACATATTCATGCTATGATAGTGGGCATGTCAACTGTGACAACTGGTATACCCTTTGGGGAAAGTAGTTTAATACTGCTCATCCTCCTAACACCATTAATTTTTCTCCTGGGTATTTACTCTAAAAAGCAAAAAAACTAACAAAACCACATACTTTTTTTTTTTTTTTTTAAACCACGGAGACCACATAGCTTTATGGAACTGGCTAAAATGTTAAAGGAAAAAAAAGCGGAATGCTTACACGTCAACTCTGAGTACAACTCTGAAAACATACAGGTGGCATGTGAACAGAGGCTGAATGAAAAACACATGAAAATAGTTGTGACAAGATGAGTAAGTTATGATATGTTACATCTCTTTTTCAGTCTTATTACCTTGTTTTCAATTTAAAACGAAAAATTAAAATAAGGACACTTAGTCAAGTGGGTGTTAGGAAGGACATTTTCTCATCTTCAAATGCATTTATGCGTGGTATGGGTTATTTTTATTCCTGGGCAATACAAAATATTCTCGGGTTAGGATATATAGTTTTTCATCTGGTTTAGACAAGGTTCAATCATAATAGTCAATGAGGAGTCAATAGTTAGAGAGTGTGCTACGCACTTCTTAGGTATTAACTCATTTAATCCTAAGAAAAACCTCTTTAGGTAGTTACTATTAAATTCTCATTAAGCAGGTGCAGAAACTAAGCACAGAAATGTCAAGTACCTTAGCCAAGATCCCGGCTTAGCTGGTATGTGGTAAGAGACAGGACTCCAAATCTGACAGTCTGGCTCCAGAACCTGTGCCCCAAACCACTGCCCCATGGTCCACTCAGTGGATGACTAGAAAATGAGACCACTGGTTTTCAGTTTAGGCCAATGCTCTTTCCACTGCACCAGGATGTACCTCATCTGGCAGATGAGGAAACGGAAAGCAAGGTTGAGCGACTTGCCCGTAGTCACATGACTAGCTAGTGGTTGAGGATTAACTTCTTTTTTTTTATTTTATTATTATTTTTTTTTAACGTTTATTTATTTTTGAGACAGAGAGAGACAGAGCATGAATGGGGGAGGGTCAGAGAGAGGGAGACACAGAATCCGAAACAGGCTCCAGGCTCCGCACAGAGCCCTGTCAGCACAGAGCCCGACTTGGGGCTCGAACTCACGGACCCCGAGATCATGACCTGAACCGAAGTCAGACACTCAACCGACTGAGCCACCCAGGAGCCCCGAGGATTAACTTCTTGACTTCTAATCTAGTCATCTTCCTATTATCCCAGACGGCTGGGAATGAAAAGAAAAATATCTAGCTAAGGACAAAAGCAAAAGAGAAAAGACCTCAGGGAAATCAAGTCTAAGGCCTTTAAAAAAGATAAAAACATCTTCCTTTTCTCTCTGCCACTTATTTTAACGGGACTCTGTCCTTTTGGCACTGGTCACACATGTCACTGATCGATGTTTGAACTCAGGGATTGGTGACCTCCCTGGGAGGGCACAACAGTGATGGAGAGGACAGGGGCTTCTGGGACATGCTGTCTTCACAGTGCACATCTGGTGTTCAGCCACACCATGCATGTCTGTGTTGTAGATGTTCATGTGGAGAAACAGCATGCTAATCCGGTGGGCCTACTGGAAAATATAGTAACCATTTTCTGTTTTAAAAAAATGGCTCTGTGAGGAGGGTAAGATGGTTAGCTGTATGTCAGCTTGGCTAGACCATAGTACTCTGTTATTTAACCAAACACCAATCCAGGTTTTGATGTGAAGGTATTTGATAGATGTGATTAACATCTATAATCAGTTGACTTCAAGTTAAGGTGATGACCCTTGATCATGTGGGTGGGTGGGCCTCACGCCATCTTTTTTTTTTTTTTTTTTAACATTTATTTATTTTTGAGACAGAGAGAGACACAGCATGAACAGGGGAGGGGCAGAGAGAGAGGGGAACACAGAATCGGAAGCAGGCTCCAGGCTCTGAGCCATCAGCCCAGAGCCCGACACGGGGCTCGAACTCGCGGACCGCGAGATCGTGACCTGAGCCGAAGTCGGACGCTTAACCGACTAAGCCACCCAGGCACCCCTTAAGGCTTTAAAAATAAAAACCGAGGTTTCCTGGAGAAAAGATATTCTGCCTCAAGACAGCATCAACTTCTCCGTGAATTTCTACCCTACTGACTTGACGTATAGATTTTAGACTTACCAGACCCAATAATTGCGTGAGGCAATATCTTAAATCCATCATCTCCCCATCCACCCACCCATCGAGAGAAAGGGAGAGATCCCACTGGTTCTGTTTCTCTGGAGAACCCTGACCAATCTAAAGGTCTGGCCAGGACCGCCAAGTATGGTGATCTCGCCGAGCACACGGATACACTTGACAGATCACGAAAAGTAGAGACAGTCTGAAACTGGAGGAAGAAAAGGTTTGGCTGAAGAGACAGGACATTACATGCCACCACGCAGGCAGGGACTAGAGCAAACACTCCTCTCTGCCCCCAGGTCACAGTGGGCAGGCAGGGGTAACGATCACAGGAGCTCGGCACAGTCTGAACTGAGAGCAGTGGGCTTTCCGTGAAGCTCAGGCCCAAGCACCTGGGAGTCCTGGTAGCCATAAATGACAGCTGACAGTACAGAACCCGCACTGAGGACCTTTAGGAATTAACAACACAAAAAGGTGTTCTGGGAATATGAAAACAACCTCTTCTGTGACAGTGACCTCAAAGCATCACTGGTGTCCTGGGGAACACAGACAGACAAGGCACCACTAATTCTTCGCTGCTCTGGATTCCTACTGTTCCTGGGCTGGGGAGAGTCACATTTTACTTCCCATCTGCTTCCCATCTGAAAAACAAATGCGTCCTTTCTTTCTACCTTCTTCCTCATCACTCTCAACCTCCTCTCCTTGCAGCTCCTTCCCCTCAATGACTGCCTGGGAGGTCAAGGGAGAAGGTGCAGGGCAGGCAATCAATCCTACCTTGGCTTCTGAAGTGGGTTCCAGGAAGCACAGGCGGTTTCCCAGGCCCTCGGCTGCCAGGCAGAACTTCCTCTGCTCCTTGTGAATGTTTGCGATGCACTGGAGAACCACTTCATCCTCCTGCCGGCAGAACAGAGACACACGTGCAAGTGAATGAGGGGCTGCCTTCCCACGTGGAACCAGGTCCCCAAGTCACTCTGCTATAACGTCATCACGTACACCGAGAGGCACATACTTTTGAGCATGATACAGAAAAGGAGAACATATGGCAGTATTGAACACCTCCCCTGAGTACTCTGAACTCTGGGGTGGGGTCAGTGGGTGCAGGTACATGTACGTGGAACGCATGTACCCCACACATCTAGAGCACGAGCCTCGCTTCTGAGGTGCAGGAAATGCACACAATCTGGCTGAGCAGCCAATTCCAACACGTGAGCGGACATGAAAGTAAATCTAAGCCATCTCCAAATACATAATAAGAACAGAAAATTGAGATGAGACTGAGGGGGAACAGAGACAACAGCAGAGATCAGACGGAGGTGGGCTTCGTGCAGGGCAAGTCCCTTGTGTGTGAGGCTTGGAGGAAGCAAAAGACATGTTGTTGGGGGACGGGGGCCCATGTAGTGGGTAACACATTCGCCAGAGATGACAGAAGGAAGCTGTGGAGGGTGACAGGAAATGGGTTTCAGACATATGGGAAAGGAAGCTCAAGAGAAGCCTTGAAGCTTGAGATTGGAGGGAGGAGGTGAAGGTCAAGTTGAGGAGCCACTCTGAATTCCTTAAGGAGGGGACCTCCCTCCTATGCATCACTCTCAGAAGCAACCCTGCTGAAATTTCAGAGGCCTTGTTTGCATGGCATCCCTCTTGTTGATCATCTAGAAATGAGGCCAACCTCTATTTACACTAACATGCTCACCTCTCGCACAGTCCTGACCGAGGCTGAGAGGAAATCATTTTCCTTACAGTTTCTCCAATCTGTTAGTCTATGTCCCCACTCTCTCCCACCACTCAATGTTGGATTGCAAACATCAAAAAGATTTGCAGGTGTGGTTATGTTAAAGGAGTAACCAGAGGAAGACCACTTGAAGCTTCCTCCTTGGCAACTGCTCTCCAGTTGCCCGGTCTCACCCCCATGTCCCCCGATTTTAGTGTTTGTCCCAGAGTATTGGACAGTCAGATTAAACAGAAACAGCTTTTCTGAAAAGGGGTCTGCGATGTGCATAGTCATGTGGAAAAATAAAATCCTTCTACCTGATGGGAAGATAAAGAGATCGAATAGTAAGAGATCCCACAAAAGAGGTCTGCTGGTGCCCAGAGATTGGTCAGAAGCTATAGGAAACTATAAGAAGCCACAAATCACAGACATATGAAAAGAATATGGAGGGGAAAAAAAGTTTCACACTTCTACTGGCACTGGAATGTCACTGTTCATCATTAAATTGAGTCACTAATAAAAAGCCTCCGCTTAGAGTGCAGTCAGAATTCATGGTCTTCACTTGAATTGAAGCAGAACAGAACTCCTGGATGGCACTACTCTCAGAATGTGGATTCGGTGAAATCTCTGAAGAGAAACAAGTTTTCCCCCAGCTGGAGTCTCCCACAGATCCTGGGGGGGGGGGGGGTGGGGTGGGGAAGAGGTGATCATATCCTCCCCAAGGGCACAGGCAACAAAGGAGTACTCTTAATTGTCAAAATCACTGAGGGACACTATGCGCATTGCAAAATGGGTCATGAGACTTACGAGGTCTGTACTTCAAGAAGCAGTCCTCAAAACACCTAATTTTTCTGTCCCAAATGTTGAGAGGACCCCCTACTGAGAAATATTTAAATATGTCCCACCTACATACCATTTGCCAACCAAACAATAGTCATTTAGAAATCACAGGTGTGTGTTAAGGACTAGACTTTTCATGAGCTGGTAAAAGCCGACAGAATTTTCTCTTCGACTTGAGTTGAAGGTACGTCTCTGCATGACCTTATTTCCCATGCCCTTTCCACTCCAACGTGCCCAAACCACCTTAGCTTGACTTGGCATTAGCTGCCTCTCCGTCTTCTGAAACTTCCCTGTTC
This sequence comes from Neofelis nebulosa, assembly GCF_028018385.1. Taxonomy (NCBI): domain Eukaryota; kingdom Metazoa; phylum Chordata; class Mammalia; order Carnivora; family Felidae; genus Neofelis; species Neofelis nebulosa. The sequence goes on along the minus strand of NC_080788.1, from coordinate 69,663,302 downwards.
TATAACTCACATCCTCATAAGCTAGGCTGCCAGTCAGCTAATGCAATAAAAAAAACTTGCCCTGCCTCAACAGCTGTCTGCTGAGGAGCATTTGGCACAAACATTTTCCTAGGTCCGCACTCTGGGTGGCACACAGATGGGTGTGGGGCTCTGAGCCAAGTTTACTGTTGTCCCAAAGCTTTCCCTTTTTCCCCACATGCTGTCTGGAACCGGATGCTCCGTGCTGACCTGGCTTGTACCTGCCTTCATTCCAGGCGGCACCTACCATTCTCCACAAACCTCCATCAGACCAACATCCTGAGCCTTCGAGTACCCGACACTGTCATCTTTGCACCCAAGTTTCATTCAGAACAAGTTAATCCAACCCATCACATCATGTCTTCTATGCCCTGAACACAGACCACAGCCCCTCCAGTTACCAGCCCTCCCTAGTTGACTCCTTCCTGTACTGATGTACATTCTCTTCTCCCATTACCTCTCTCCCTTTGTCCCTTTGCTTTAAATCAAATCTGGGTATTTACAGAAGGTACCGTTTCCAAGGAACTCCCTGTCACTCACTGGAGGCTGCAAATTCTTCCATCTTCTTGTAACTCCCCTCCCATCCCTCAATGCCAAATTCAGATAATCGCTCTCCTACTCAGGTCCAAAACTCTTCAATTTCGAGGTATGTGACGGCCAATCTCCACATCTTCTCAAGTCATCTATCAACATCCTACTTAATTCTCCCACCTTTATCTGATTCTTAACGACCATCACAAAGTCTGATCATTTTTGTATGAATTCAATACACATTTTTGACTACCATCCAATGACAAAGCATTCTGCCAGGATACTGCAGAGCATACCTAGTTTTAGAAGACAAGATCGGTTAATACTGGAGTAGTCGAGTTGATGTCTGAAAGGCCAGCTCCTGGCCTTTCTCCCTGCCACCTGAGCCATCATATCGACTAATTTCAAGGTTCACGTGGATAATCTCTTCCAAGTGAACACCTTGACCTAATTACTTGCACAGTTTCAGGAACACGCTATGCGTAACACTCCTTGTCAAAACCTACAACAATTCCTATTCTAAAATCCAGAACTAGACTATCTTACTCTGAACCAGACTATCTGGCTCTATGAACCCAATCCTCTCTTTCTTGCTTTCTCGTTCTCCTATGTTCATTGTTCTTGCTTTCCCTCACCAAAACTTCCAATTCCCAATTCCTAGAGAGCCCTGCCTTCTCTTCCTCTTCACCAGGAAGAGAAAGGATTTTTTGATAGAAAAAGTAACACAACTCTAGGGTTTTGTTCTACTATCAACTTATGGGATTCTTTTTCCAGTTATACATTTTGGCTTGTTTGAACTGTGGTTTCACTGGAACAAGATCATAAAATCTCCCCTCTTTGTAGAACTCACAACAGATTCAACTCAGTCACGATCAAATCACCTCCTCCTCCTGCCATCTATAAGACAAAGAGATAAAATAAAGAGGAAAGAAGGGTTAGGTCAGAGGGCACAATAATCAGTAATGAAAAGACTTTTTAGACCTACCCTCTCAACTTAAGGATGAGGGGTGCACCTGTCTTAAGTCCCCAAGAAATACCAAAGATCACATAAGCATCTCTGGTTTTCCACTCACTATGTCAAAAGGTCTCTGCTCCCTTCCCTCGCAGGTAAGTTCTTTCCTCTGTCTCCACCCTCATCTCCCCTCCATTCCTACTGCCTTCTCATCTCTCAAGTAAGTCTTGTCCAGCATCCCTGAAGTTCTCCTCCTTGAAACTCTTCTGTTCCTTTAATCAACTGTGTTCTCCTGTCTTTCTGATGGAACCTTCCTATGTCCACTTTCTCCTGGCATTCCTTCACATAGGGATCACCTAAGGACTGGTCCTCATCATCTTTGCTTAGCAATCCCATCCATTCTTCAGGCTTCCAGTTTTATTCTGATTAGTAGTTGGACCATCTGTATCTCCAACCTGGTGGCACTCTAAGGTTCCAAACCTCCACTTATCCCTGACTTTATCCAAATACTTATGCTCAACACTGCAAACCGACATGTCCCAATGAACCAAAAGGTACATTTCCAGCCTACGCATCCTTTTATGTTGTCCATGTTTGTTAGTGACACATACAACCTCTTGGCAACCCAGGCCCAAATATCACCACCTCCTGTCTGAGTCTTCCCTCCTGCCTGTCCTACAGCAAATGGGCCAGAGAAAGGACAGACTGGAGGTCTAGAGATGAAGACAACTCAGAGCTTTCTTCCTCTGATCTATTTCTAGAGGCACAGCTCTGACCTTACCATTTGTCTGTTGAAAATCTATAATGGCTCTCTCTCTCCACTGTCCACATAGCAAATACAAACTCCTTGAGCCAGCATATGAGGACCTTCACTTTCTGACCTTTTCCCCCCAACTTCTTCCCTGTCGAGTTCCTTCACCTGTCTACCCTCATATTCTTACACAATCACTAACTCTAAAGCTGCCTTGATTTGCCATTTTTCCATGTTCATATATTGCCTATTCTCCCAAGTTTAGCTTAAATGCCACATTCTTTTATGAAGCCTAAGTAATCTCTCCTCCATCCAAATTGCCATAGCAATATCACCATACTCCTGCCTTATGTTTGTTTACATGCACGGTTATCCCCGACTCTGTATTTTGAAATGGCTAACATTTACTGATATTGGACTGTATGACTGGCACTGTGTTTTATGAGTAATAAAGCTTACTTCACCCCAACACTATGGTGTAGGTACTGTTTTCACCGGCATGTCACAAATGAGGAGCCCTACACAGGGTAGTCAAGTAACTTGCTTATGGTCTCATGGTGGTGAGGGGTAGAGTCTGGTACCCAATCCAGGCAGTCTGCATCCATGCTTTCTCTCCCATCTCTCTCACAGCTGGCTCTGAACCCCTTGAAGGCAAGGTCCATGTCTGGTTCATATTTATATCTATCAGGATACTTGCTAGCATAGTGCCTTATGCACAATATACATCCAGTTATGATTTATTCAATGTATGTGTTTTTTACCTTGTAATCTAAATTATAAAAACACAGAAAATTGTTTCCCCATATAGGCTGGGAATATAATGTGTTTGGTAAAAACATGTTGACTGATCAAGATATGGAATCAGATTTAAAAAAGATTTCTCTATTCTCATCCATGTAACAATAATTATTCCAGAAAAGGTCACTGTTCTATTGATAAAAATATCAACTATTCATTCCATACCAGACACACTGCTGAGATTTCCCCCTAGATTATTTAACATTAACAACAACACAACCATTTTAAGAATGAGGAAACCAAAGATCAGAGGAATCTGGCAATTTTAAGAAGTGAATATTTAAGGAGCAGTCATTAGGTGCCACCATGTCACAGCATCTCAGTTAAGTCCTTACAACCATCCTGTAAAGAAGATACTAATATTCTATTTGTAGATAAAGATATTAAAGCACAGAGAGAATAATTAATTTGCCTAATACCACACAGCATGTAAATAATAGATTTTGACCTTGAACCTTAGGATTATCTGAATCAGGAGGCTGTCCTAGTTACCATAATGCCCAACAGTCTCCCAAGAGACTGACCTTAGTAACAGGTCTGAATTCACCTATCCCTGACTCTAAGGCCCGTGGTGATCCTGTTGATAAAAATAGGTAACTCCCAGCCACCAGCCCTCTCACATGGCCATACAATGTTGACAAGTAACCACATCACAGAGCACGATGCCATAGAGAATAGCCAGAGACCTAAAATTCAAATAAAACAAAATTTTTCTGTGCTCCATGACTTAACACTGGAAGGAGTGTACGTCATCCCCAAACTTGTAACATAGGGGGAAGAATGATTAAAATCCACGGTATATCATATGTCAGCATCCTTCCAAGCTATGCAGTTCATAAGCGCCAGCTATTCCTGTCATAGATTCAGTCTGTGGTGGTGTTGAGTGATTGTCCCTGAACAAGGATATACAGCCTTTGGCTCTCTTTGCTTAAATTTCATGTTATCACAGGTCATCTCTGACAAAGTAAGTTTCTTTCTATACTCCTCTAGCTAAAGAACCTTGAATTTGAAAATGAATGGAGCTTGCCTATTCTATCTCCACTGCTTCTTTCTTATACCCTTGGCTCCTGGTCCAAGGGTCATGACAACCTTGTTTGGAGTTCTGTGTTGATGGCTGGGGGCACCTTGGCTCTCCCTCTTCTCCTGGGTCATTTGCAGAGAACTCTTTGGGACAAAACAAAATGGCTGACAGCTCTATTTACGGTAGATCATTAGGCAGCTGATGACAGCCCTATAGTTAGATGGGCACATCACTGATACCAAGAAGCTCGTGAGCAGAGAGCGCATGGGACGGAGCGCAGTCCAGCAGATTTCATGGTCCACATTTAAGCGCAGATATTACTGCAGAGGAAAATCCATAACCATTTATTCATTGCTTTAAAGAGGAAGATGTGTCCTAGCCACTCATCTTGATCATCAGACACTATGTTAGGAAACAAACCACCTACTAAATATATGCAGACATGGGTGAGAGAGCTCATTCTCAGGACTTACCCCTACAGCATCTCTTCAGTGAAAAATAAGTAGGCTTTTGAAATGATGAGACCATCCCTAAATTATTTCACAAGGATTAATGGCACTGGTGGTCTACTGTATGTCCTAAACATCAATCACTCTATTTACTTCCTCAGATTCTAACCTCCTTGAAGGCAGGAATGTCTCATCTCCCTATGAATCCTCAGTGCCCTTCATAGTGCCTGGCACAGAGTAGAAAAGTACAATTATTTGTGAATTTACTGAACAAATCACATAGTTTGAAAACAACAGCATTAACAAAATTGCTGATGCATAAAAAATTCACATAAAAATCCTTCTGCATTTCTTTACTTGTATAGTCTAGAATGCCAACAAGGAAATAGTGGGGAGCATATAGAAGGAACTATGATATCCTGCTTCCACAATGGCCCCATGAGACATACAAGTATTTTTAATCCCATTTTAAAAGTTATGCATCTAAAGGTTATAGACTGAGGGAGGAGGCTAGTCCAATGTCCAACTCACAGAAGCTGACATTATATCATGTCCCTAGAGACAACCCTTCTAGGGTTTTTCTGTTGCTGTGGTCTGTTTTTGTTGTAGTATGATTACACTTTTGAAAATCCCCATTGTTTTTCCAATCTCTCCAAAATTAGGGATGGTTCCCATCTCTCATTCCTTACTACCCACTGATTGCTGCAAAATGCAGTAAAATGGAAATCTTGGGATCCAAAGAGAGAAAGTTGATATAGTTTATCATTCCTTCCTTCTTGGAATACTTTATTCATTTGGTTCATAGGGTAGACTCTCTTTTGGTTTTCTCCTCTATTCACTAGCAGATCTTCCTCAGTCTCCTGGGCTAGCATCCTGCCCTCCCCTCTCCGCCACTACCAGCAGGGCTCACAGGGTGTTCCTTGGAGTTTCCCTCTTTACCTGCGCTCTCTTCCTTTGTGATCCCATTTGATTACATGGCTTTTAAAACCATCAGTACTTGAATGACTCCCAAGTTCATATCAACACCAGCTTAGACTTCTCCTCTGAACTCTAGCTTATATCTCCAGTTGTTCTAGTATCTCCAAAATCCAACTCCTAATCATCTCCCCTGAGAATGTCCTTCCCAAAGTCTTGTCTGTCTCGGGACATGGCAACTTCTTCTTTAGGGTCTCAGGCAAGAAAATAAATCAGTAGCTAAAGTCAACAAAAATATCTGCACTTTCTAGATGACAGCTGTTCTTAACTACTACAAAGGGGTATTTCTACCATGAGGTGCTCTCCTCAGCATTTTGAAAATTAAAAAAAAATAAAACAGGATAATTACTCCTTTTATTAATTTAGAGCATTTGAAGTATAAAAATAAAGGCCTTTTTAACATACTATATGTAAAAAATAAAATAAAATAAAAATATCGGAGTCCAGAGTGCCCAGGTGGTTCAGTAGGTTGCGTGTCCGACTCTTGGTCCCAGCTCAAGTCGTGATCTCATGGTTCGTAAGTTCAAACCCCACATTGGGCTCCCTACCGTAAGCACAGAGCCTGCTTCAGAGCATCTGTCCCCTCTTTCTGCCCCTCCCCCTTCTCAAAGAAATATATAAAAAATCTTCGAGTCCTATTGATTCCTTTTTTTTCTTCTTTCACCTCACATCCACATCAGCAACTAATCCTACCCATTCTACCTTCAGGATGGATCCAACTGGACCACCAGGCTCAGGCCATCATTTCTTGTCATGATTATTGCAGTCACCACTCCTGTTTCCCATCTTTTCTCTACACCTCTTCTCTGCCCCCAGATAGAGGTTTTTAAAACCTGAGATATGTCACTCCACTCCTCAAAACCCTCCGGCAATTTACTGTCTTATTCAGGAAAAAGGCAGAATTCTTACTGTGGCCTATGGGGGGCTAACACCTTCCAACAACCTCTCTATCACCCTTTGCTTGCTCACTTTCAGCCACATGAGCCTCCTTGGAAGAGCCCCAACTCTTGAAGCATGACCTTCCCTCACACACTTTGTGCTTGCTCTTTCCTTTGCCCAGAATGCTCTTCTCCCAGAGGTCTGCAGACCTCCCACCCTCACTTCCTTCAGGTGTCTGTTCAGTGCCTTCTCATCAGAGGGGCCTTCCCTAATTACCCAATATATAATTACAACCTCAATCCCTCTCTGCGCTTCCCATCTTGCTTCATCTGCCTTCTTGGCCAGCGAAGACTGCCTACCTAAGAATATATATTTCTTAGTTGTGTCCTCCTTCATTAGAATGTAATGAACCGTACCTCTTAGACACAGTTTTTCTCCTCAATGCATCTCCAGTGCCTGGAAAAGTGCCCAGTACATGGTAGGCGCTCCAATGGTCACTGAATGACAGCCTAGTCATATTGTTTCATATTAGACACAAGAACTTACGACTTCATTGCACCCTTCTGTTGCTTTATAGGAAGTGATCTAACAGTCCTCAGACTCAGCTGGAATTGTTTGCTTATGTAGGGGACTGACAAGCCAAAGAGTCACCTGTAGCCTCCAGGGCCCTTTCTGCTCCAGCAACTGAAAGGCATGTTCTGCTTGCTCTTCATAACTTTTCTCATTGCTGAGAAGGCAGAGTTTGGAGCTTGACTGTAAAATCTATTCAGTGTCACCCATGGGTTGGTCTCTCTGGAACTTACAGGAATAGGGCAAAGGGGGAAGCCTTCCTCTACATTGATTAGTGGGACAAGCAGGCACCAGGGTTTACACAGGGATTTAATTCCCTCTCAGACAGATCATGCTGCTATTAGACATGGAAGAATGCAGTGACCTGTGACATGTTTGTCTAGAAATAATGGCCAATTATTAACACTTACCTATTCTCATAGGACAGAAAAATAATGATCTAGTTGGTACCAAGGAAATTTCACAGGGAGGTTTTCTGTAAAATTTTATGTGCAATGTTGGTATTTTGAATACTTCTCTCCCACCCAGTGAGAACACACTGGGTGAGTGACCATACCCAGGTGCATGCCCTTACCTCTTTGGTTTCTTTTCTTCTTTAGGCACATCAGCCAGGGTAAAATATGAATGGGAACAAGCTAGAATACTAAAGCAAACATGGTGTTTGCACCATGTCTAACAAAAAGCGTCTAACCTAAGAGGTGTAGCAAGGGTTGGTAATACAGTTACTGTAGGAAAGTATAGGTCTCTGGAACCAACACTGATCTGAACCTAATATTAAAAAGGGGATCTAACCAGGACACTTCAACTTCCCATGTTTACATTATGGACGCTGATGAGTTTGCTCTGTGTCTCCATCCTCATGCAGTCTGAGCACTGTAACCCGAGAACCATGCAAAGGGCATCCAATTCTGATTCTACCATGGCACTACTGAGACCTGGACAAACCATGCAATGATAAGCCACATTTTTATGTTATTAGATCTATTCTTTAAGTAAATTTCCTTTTTTTAAATCATTGATTCTTGGATCTTCAGCTTCTGAATTGAGGTATAACACCTTCCCTGGGTCTTGCAACTCACCCATGACAGCCCACCCACTTGTAGCCCACCACTTGTTAGATCTTCTAATAGCATCTAGGATGAGGGGTGAGGGCCACAGTACTGTCTGCTTTTGGTTTAGGGAAATAAACTAAACAGGGAGATTGTTTCTACTAGCATAATGCTTTCTTATGCTACTTTCTGGAATCTTCCCCTTTAAGATTTTTAGCAAAAGTAAATGACACTAAAATAGCCAACATGAAGGACACCAACACTCTTGTGTGCATAATCAATCCAATTTACTGAAGACGTTGTAAAATCCAAAAGCAACGACAAAGCATCTAGCAATTTCCATACAAAATCTAATAGCTAGGGAACACTGTGCCTTTTTCAGAAAGGATGCTTGATAAAGTTAGTAGATTGTAATGAAATTTATGGGCTGACATTTAGATAGATAAGTCTTTGAAAATAGGTCACTTAAAAGCAAAAGAAGTGTTTTCATAATTTAATGGTGCTAAAGCCCTATGAACTATCCAGGACTACTTTCAGAAAGACAGGAAGAGAGGGAGGGAGGGAGGGAGGGAGGAAGGAAGGAAGGGAAAGAGACATAGAGAGAGAGAGGAAATAAACCCATCAATTTCTCCCAGCTCCATTCAGGATTAAGTCATAAATTCACTCAAGAAATATTTGTGTGCCTATTAGTGTGTCAGACTCTGTTTCATGGACTGGGGTACAGTGATGAACAAGACGGGCCACACATCTACCTTTCTGGAGTTCCCATCCTAAGTGGATGACTATCCTGTAATATACATTGACTCAAATGGGTTTTCAGTGGCGGTGGTTTGCAGACATGATATAATCCAGGACCAGAAGAATCTGAGTGAGACAGAGACAAGAACTCAGGGATGTTTGAGCTATTTCTCTTTCCTCCCTGATATTTTTTCTGTCCCATGATTAGTGTATGTTTCTATCAGAAACTATCAGTTACTTCTCTGCACTGTAACACTTGGATTTCTGATCTAAATCCCCTTAACAGAAATTTTCTGTTTTGAAGCCAAGAATTACATCCTTCTCATCTCCATCTTGTTTGTGTTGTATCCTTAATACCTACCATATGGGGCAAACATGTCACAAATGCGTCAAGTTAAAATAATGAAGTTTAGGACAAATAGTGGATCAAAACATTGGGTCAAATCTGAGTAAAAAGCTGTAGACCAAGAGTACCCAACAGTCAGGAATCAAAACCAGACACTGTCAGAAAGATACCTACACTTATATGGTCAATTAATTTATGTCAAAAGAAGGCAAGAATACACAATGGGGAAAAGACAGTCTTTTCTATAAACAATGCTGGGAAAACTGGACAGCTACATGCAAAAGAATGAAACTGGACCATTTTCTGACGTCATATACAAAAATAAACTCAAAGTGGATTAAAGTGGATTAAAGACCTAAATGTGAGATCTGAAACTTAAAACTGGTAGCAGAAAACATAGGCAATAGTTTGACATCAGTCTTAGCAACATTTTTCTAGATAGGTCTCCTCAGGCAAGGGAAACAAAAGCAAAAATTCCTATTGGGACTACATCAAAATTAAAAGCTTTTGCACAGTAAAAGAAACCACCAACAAAACAAAAAGGCAGTCTATCGACTGGGAGAAGATATTTGCAAATGATACACCTGTTAAAACGTTAATATCCAAAATATATAAAGAACTTCTACAACTCAACATCAAAAATCAAATAATCCAATTAAAAATGAATAGATAACCTGAATAGACAGTTTTCCAAAGACATACAGATGGCCAACAGACACATGAAAAGATGCTCAACATCACTTATCGGCAGGGAAGTGAAAATCGAAACCACAATGAGTTATTACCTCATACCTCTCAGAATGGCTAGAATCAACAAGTAAAGGTAAGTGTTGGTGAGGATGTGGAGAAAAAAGGAACCCCCATGCACTGTTGATGGGAATGTAAATTGGTAGAGTCACTAGAAAACAATATGGAGGCTCCTCAAAAATTTAAAAACAGAAATACCCTACGATCCAGGAATTCCACTACTGGGTATTTACCCAAAGAAAAAGCACTGATTCAAAAAGATATATGCACCCCTATATCTATTGCGGCATTATTTACAACAGCCAAGATATGGAAGAGGCCCAAATGTCCATCGATAGATGAATAAAGAAGATGTGGTATATCTACACAATGGAACATTATGCAGCCATAAAAAATAATGAAATCTTGCCATTTACAAGAACATGGGTGGACCTAGAAGGTATTGTCCTAAGTGAAATAAGTCAGAGAAAGACAAATACCATACGGTTTCACTTGTATGTACAATCTAAAACACACAAAGAAACCAGCAAAAACCAGACTTAAATACAGAGAACAAATTGGTGGTTGTCAGAGGGCAAGTGGATGGGAGGATGAGTGAAATAAAGGGGATTAAGAGGTACGAATCCCCAGAGCACCTAAGTCATGAAGATGAAAGGTATAGCATAGAGAATATAGCCAATAATATTATAATATGGCAAGCATGGAGTCATGAATAGAAGTGTTGAATCATGTTGTACACCTGAAGCTAATATAACACTGCATGTTAATTATACTTCAATTAAAAACAAAAACAAAAACCAGACACTGTTTGGGATCCTAAGACACAGTTCACGAAGAGACAGAGGACCTGTGAAAGCCAAGCAAAGCCTGTTTCTCGAAACGGGAATTCTCCTTGACACATCCCCTGGTGGCAGGGTTCAGCCTTTATTGCTCAGAGTCAAATCTGAGGTGAAATTTGGCTACTGTGTGCAACCATTTCCCACACTTCAGGATTTCAATTCAGCAATGCTCTTCCTATCACAAATCTGTGAAACTATAGTACTAGGGAAGGTGTGTGGCTAGAAGACAACTTAAATATAAGGAAGCTCCGCCAGGCACTGGTTTATATACTTTGTAGTTCATAAAATCCTCAAAAATCTCCTCTACCTCTCAGTATACCCATTCTACAGGTGATGACACTTAAGCGCAGGCACACAGGTTAAGAAACTGCCCAGAGCCAGACAGTTATTTCTTTCGGGCATCCATTATTCATTCATTTATTAAGTATTCATTGTTTTGCTCTATTATATGTCATGCACTGCCAGGTCCTGGGAATACAAAAATGCATCAAAGCTAGTTAAGTGAGGATTTAAATCCAGTTCTGTAGGTCTCCAAAACCCAAGTTTTCCCCCACTGTATCAAGGCTCCTTTGTGAAGAAAGCATTTCAGTACCTTCATAGGTGCCACCACTCCTGCTGACCGGTGCTGCTTTTTCCATTTCTCACCTTATTGGGGCTGGAAAGGGGTAGGTGTTACAGCTGGAAGGCTTTAATTGAACGGTAGTTGCCTCTTTCTTAAATAAAATACCATCTGTTTCTTGATCTTCTGTCAAGTGAAAATACAACGTCAAGCCCCAGGACCACTCTCTCTGTCCACCAGGTACTAACTACCCCCACCTCCGTGCACTACCACACTGCTGCCCCTAAGCCCCGTCCTAAAAATCCTAGAACCCCCTCATTCTATGAACAGGCCTATAAAATGCAATGCCCTCCTGCAGCAAAATCCCTCGGAGTTCTTTGCCAAACCAAAATCCAGGGGTGCCTGGGTGGCTCAGTCGGTTGGGCGTCCGACTTCAGCTCAGGTCATGATCTCGTGGTACATGAGTTTGAGCCCCGCGTTGGGATCTGCGCTGACAGCTCAGAGCCTGGAGCCTGTTTCAGATTCTGTGTCTCCCTCTCTCTCCGACCTTCCCCTGTTCATGCTCTGTCTCTCTCTGTCTCAAAAATAAATAAACGTAAAAAAAAATTTTAAAAAAATCTAATGAAAACCCAATAAAATTAAAAGCATAGGCGATGGGGTCAGTCAATCTATTTGAGCCTGATTGCTTGATTCCTATTGTTAGAGAGACTAAAATTTATTCCATATCCCTTAGATGAAAAAAATTCCATATTGGCTTTTTTCTAAATATAGTAATGGTTCTGAATCCCTATATACAATCATTTCAATCTCAGTCACAGCTAGGAAAGTTTTCCCCTTCTCGGGTCTGTGTAATAATCTAAGGAGATTTATATAGTCCATAAAGTTTGGAGTAAAGCAGCTGGTCTTCAAGCCCATCAAGATGGGTATTAATATGCTCATTATCCAAGCATGTGTGGTCCATTTGATGGCAGATATCTTCTACTTTTTACCCTTCTTAGCCACAGAGACTGTGGTCCCCAAGATCTTGGTGTTTCAGGCCCAGCATCTTGACGTTCATCATCCTACCATCTCCTGGGTACAAGTATATGGACAGGGTTGCAGATCTCTGCTACCTACGAAGCCCCCTACAATGCCCTTCCCTGCTGCCTCTGAAATAAGACTTCCCTAGGTTTGGTCTCTTAGCCTCATCCTGTCCAACCCTCAGGGCCCATCCCCAACTAGGACCACCCAGATTTTCACCTCCAAGAGACTTTGGGAAATAAGTGTTAGATCACTTCAGGGCAAAAGGAAGCCCCAGATATCCAAGACACAAAGTTCTGCTGGGCTTGGGGAGAAAGAAAGGAGAAACAACTCATTTTTATTTACCATTTTTTCCTGGGTATCTCTCATTTTGAGGAGTCTATAGGAAAAAAAACAAATCTAACTCCGCTGTAAAGCAGTGGGGCTCAACCATATATGACACAAGAATCATATGAAGTGCTTATAAAATATACTGATTCCTGAGTCCTACTCTAGTCCAAATGATGGGAATCTCTAGGGAAGGGTGCTGGGTGCAGGTATGGAAGGTCTCTCTGGGTGACTGATGCACAGTGAAGATGGAGACCTCCACAGACTCCAGGCAGAGGGGACAGCTGGGGGGCCAGAGGAGGCTGACACACACTCTGATACAGGTCTGGAATCACAAGAGAAAAGAATGGAGTTTTAGATATAACAGAGGGTAAGTAAGTGGGGAACGAACAATTGTTGTGGTTCTCGTTTTCTTTTAATCAAGGATCCAAAGACTAAGTCACTGCCGATCCAAGACCCTCCAATCACCAAAGGCTGCCATCTGTGGGTCCCTCACTAGGTGTGCTCCTCTAGAACATGGCACAATTCTTTTTTCTTTTCTTTTTTTTTTCTCTAGGCCTTTATAATATTGCCTTGTGGGATTTGAACACAGGGACTAAGAAGACAATCTATGAGCTATAAATCAATCACCAAGAAAAACTAGTATCTTACAGACTTCTCTAAAATTAGGGAATCTGAGCTTAAAATGCAAAACTAGCCAATTAGTAAGTTATTGAGTGTTCTCTATGTACCCAGCACTATCTATGTTAGAGTACTTGTGGGTCCTTCCTTTCCTTTCTCCAGCCCACTCCCAAACCTTTTCATGACAAGGCTGAATGACTTTCTGGTAACTTCAAAGAACAGCATGTAAAGCTATTTTGAATGAGAAACACTTTTCATGTTCCATGAAGTCCTTCACAGCCAAGACAAAGAGGTCTCAAAATGTACAAGGGACCTTTTCATAGCTGTGGAGAGGCAGATCGTGGTGGGAAATCAAAGTCTTTCCATCTCTACAATAGTACATTTCCTTCTCAATGGGAGGAGTCAGAACCCCTAAACAATGCCCCAAAGTTCTTATGTTTCAATCTGACTTTATCCTTGGCACAGATGTTCTAGCTGTAAACAGGGAAAGCAACTGTAGTCTTCTTTCCAAAATGTGGGGAATGGGTATGGTTGGTATGCCACAATGTTAAATAACTCATGTGACTTACAAGTAAACGTATTCCAAATACAAATTTGAAATCATGCTAATCTATAGGTAGTCACCCAGGTGTTGAACACGAGCAAAATTTGAGTCACTATGTAACATTTATGGCTTCGGGGATTAAGAGCCTTACCTTTTACAACTTTAGGTTGTGTAACCTGAGTCAATTTAGAATTAAACATCAGTATCTGTTCCTTTTGTATAAAGCAGATCGATGATACAGAAAGGCCTGTATTTTATCCCACAGTTGCACCCAATTGTGGCTTTGATGATTTCTGAGTCAGCCTTCACTAAAACCATACAGAGCAGATCACACTAGCAATAACCAAAAGCACTATCCATCTCCACCAGCAAAATCCAAAGCAAGGGTTCATGACCTCACTCTTCATGCATTGCCATTATCAGGTTCTCCTGTGCAAAATACACCTCTGAACCAAGATAAGGGAAGGAAAAATGGTCTACATGGAATCACAGAAAGTTTGGGGGAAAAGCACTTTGGGAGTGACTGAATCCAAACCTCTTGGGAATTCATCCATGCAAACATCAAGACAGAAGTTCAAACCCCTCTCCTTATCAGGGCAGAAATTCACATGGAAAGCACCAAAAAATACCATAAAAGCCAACTAAATGATGTACTAGTATTTTCCACACTTCTCTTTCTCATTAAAAACCTCCTCTGTCATGTGCTTGCCTGCTCTGCTTATCAACAGTCTGTCCACTAATGAGGAAATCCTCTTGTATTCTGCAAGATCAATTCTTTAGGCCTTATCAGAGCTAAGTAGCCTGGGGAGTTCCGAGCAGAAAGGAAATTTATTATTCATCTGCAAATATGAGAAGGGCTGATATATGGAAGATGGCAACCATCTGTTATCCACTGAAGTCGGAATGAGACAGGCTAGCCCTAAAAATATAGCAGCAGAAATTGAAATGAGCTATGAGAAAGGACTTAAGAAAACCAAGGGTTAACCACCACCATAAATTATCAAGATTGGATTATAGCTTCTTTACAAACAGAATACAGAACAATCTTCTCTGGGATGTTGAAAGCATCTTGTGATTAGAATTCTGTAAGAACACGCTCTATGGAAATAGCCATTTAAAAAAAGATTATTTTTGGTCAATTTACCCAATGTGAGAGTCTTGATACTTGTGCACTAAAGAGCTTGAGCTCCATGAATGCATAAACTGTGTTTAATTCTCCTTCTACTGTTTAGCATGGCATTATGTGCAAATAAACAGGCAGTAAAGTATTTCTGCTGCTCTTTAACAAGGTAAATAGCTTTGCCTATTACTTTTCTCTAGAACCAATACCCAGGATTCTCGGGGTCTGTCCCTGTGACAATGTGACAAGGGTTCATCCATTTGATCAATGATGCACGATATTATCTCTGCTCCTGCAGCCAACTGCTTTCACTTTAGGTCACCAGCAACCTCCAATTTGTCATATCTAGGGAATATGTTCCGACCTTGTCTTTCTTGACCTCTTTGTGTGGTAATGGATATCACGAATTTCTTCATTTTTCTGGTAACAATCTTCTCTTTGGGCTTCTAAGGCATCACACTCCCAGCTGATGTCCAATCTTCTCACCTGTCATTCAGCCCCCCATAAGACTTGTGAGTTGGCAGTCCTCAAACTCTGTCCTCAGGCCTCTGCTCTGCTCAGAGTATTCACCAAGTGACTGTATCCAACTCATCGGTTTCAACCCATACCTCTTTCACTGGTGACTCCTCAGTCTTTCCTGAGACCAGTCCCCTATGTTAAAATGACGGCTGCTGGTCATCACCTCTGTTTGGATGTCCCTGACACACTGCAATCCATCTAAAACTCATCTTGCTATTTCTCCTTTCTCAGACTTATTCCTTCTGCATTCCCTGCATGGGGGGCAGGTGCCATTATTCACCCACACACCCACTGGCAGAAGCCTTGAAGCCATCCACAGTTCCTCTCCCTTCTATATCCACTCAGAATTTTCTTTTCTTCCCTCCTATTTCCACTGCTCTTGCCTCAGTACATACCCCTAGGATTACTATAGTATCTTAGCACACTTGGACTTCTGTGCCACTCTTCTCCATTAACCCTCCATGCTTTCAGAGTGACATCCCCAGAAGAGCTCTGAGCAGTTCACTCCGTTCCTTAAAGCTCTCCAGAACTTTCAGATTCTGTGGAGTTCAAGGCCCACCCCCCACCCCCCATCTGCCCTCTTCTCTATAGTCTTGGTCCCTACCTTCCCTCACCAACCTTCACCCAAACACTAAACTTCAGCCCCCTGGAGCTACCTGCTCATGGACCATGTTTTACACTGACGTCTGAGCCTTTAGTTGGCCTAGAGTGCCTTTCTCTATCACACTCCTCATTTTCTAAGACATCACACATGTCATCTCCTCTGGAAAGCTCTCCCTTATCCCACTATGCTTCCATAGTACTCCCTGCATCCCTCTGGCACTACATTTACTAGCCTGTACCCCAATTGTAGTTTTGTCTGCCTCCCTCTGCTGGTTATAAGATTCCTGAAGATGGAGACTATGTCCGATCCATCTGTGTGCCTAGAGCAAAACCTTGCACCTAGGGGGTACCCAGGAAATGCCTTATCAGTGGATGGCTGAGCTTAGCTGGCCCAGGATTTTAAGTTAAACTCGGTGTGTTATACAAATATAGTCACCACTTCCTAGTTTTTATTTGTTATGCCAGGACAATGGATGGGAAAGCAGGTGGGAAAAAAAGGCCAACTTTACAAGTAAAGAAGTAACAGGCTGGCTTAAACAAAGTCTTACCAGCAAGTGCCTCAATAACCTTCTCTGGATAATTTGATTTGAGAGTTCTCAGCAACCACGTAACTCCTGTTTCTTAGCCTTCAAGTCTTCTCTTGACTGGAAGCTCCTTGATGTTGGGAGCCATGTTTTCCAGTACTCCAGTATCTTCTTAGTTCTTTGCCAGCTGAACTTTCAACCTCAGAAAGAACTGAGGGAATAGACCAAGGGGGATGTTCTCTGGCCTCCAGTCCAATTCTCACTAGGCCTGTTCAGATTTTGAGCATTTGCCAATTTTCAGGGTTAATTCCACTCTCCTCTCCGCGCCACCCCCCCCCACCCCCACCCAGGTCTCAGCCTGACATGAACCCAGCCACTCCCATTTCAAAATGAGCCAGTCATTTAAGTGTGGATCCTCAGAAAGGACCCGGTGAAAAGGGAAGTCTGTGTCTAACTCACTGTTCTTCTCTGACTGAATCAAAGGGTTAACCTTTTGTTGTGTAGTCTGGGTTCACCATATGTTTGCTCCTCTGAGGCTAATACTTCCTTTAGAGACAACATTTCTTTTTTTCTGATTAAAAAGGTCATGAACTGAAACCCGTGTGTTCACTAGTGCAGAACACAAAGACAATGCAACAGCATCTGCTCGTTTTCCAAGTACAATGGCATTTGTGGTATGACAGCTTAGTCAACATCTGCATAAGATATTTATTTTTGGGGAAGCTCAATTGCTACTCTTTATACTATACCACTTGGCCCTTTTTGCATAAAACCTACAGAGGTGTCCTGTGTCCCACTTTAGACTTTTGTTTTATGAACAAGCAATAGCTATGGAGAACTTTCTCACCCAGGCAATTATGGAAGCAGATGTTGTCTCTTTCTATCACATGCCATGCCAGAATTTTCATGGGGAGATTGCTCTAGAGGAGCAATATATAAAAGTCCCCAAATAGCTAAAGGTAACCACTAGCAAAGCTGGAAAAATCTTATGGAATCAGCTGCATCTGGGCAAGGATCAGCAATAAATGGATAAAGAATGCCTAAAAGCTATATAAATCATAGTTAAGATTTGTTTTTCTGTAAATCTTGCTTTAAGGGGACACTTAACCTTCTTAGGCCTCAATCTGAGTTGACAAATGGATGTTCTAATAAAGGTTTTAGTTTATGTAGAGCTTAGAAATACAACTTGTTGCTTCAGTATATTCTCTTTGGAAGCTATAACCCACAATTCAAGTCGCAGCCCCTAAGAATGTTGGTTCAATAGCAGCCTACCTCACTGGAGTCTTCGAAGAGGGGGAAGAAGATAGAGTGCTGTTGGCTTTGCTACAATGGAGATTTTATCTTACAAGTTACACATTTGGAAAGATAAAACCTCTATTGGCACTAACCCATTGCTGGAGGTTTTTATGTAATTATGGTTAAAGCATTAAGATTTTTTTTAAGTCTGTCTTGTGCATTGATTGATTTCACTCTTTCAATTTTCATATAAATCCATTCCAGAAGAGTGGTGAAGAGTACCAGTTTCTGAAATCAGATGGGCTGGGTTGGAATCTTGTCTCTGCATCCAGCTATGTAGTCTTTGACAAGCTTTATTAACTTCTTGCCTCAATTTTTTTTTTTTTTTGCTTGTGAAATGGGAACAGTAATAATTTTTTTATGCACTGTTTGAGGTTAAATGAGTTAGTAAATATAAAATCCTTGAAACCATAGTTGCACATAACATTCACTAGATAACTATAATATTAACAAAATACTATTATTTAAGAAGCCCTTTAAGAATAATCAGCATTCACTTGCTTATGTTTCCTTGTAACAATAGAATTGTTTGATCTTCACATATATTTCATTGATGTCTCCAAAGTTACAGCTATGATTTAGAAAGAGAACTTGAGCTGATTCAATGGGGGGAGGGGGGTGATGTTAGTTGCTTTTGTGACAAATGAGATGCTCCTTTAAACCTAAACGATATAAAATTCCAACAGATTACTAACCCAAACCCATTCTATCAGCCCTACTTTTGGGGTGTTTAAGTTAAAGGAAAATGTCTTGTTTCTGTCCTTTAATAAATGGTCAACATGCTGGGTGATCACGAAGACTGACCCAAATGAAAAGACACAAACTGTTTCATTTACCTTCTGCCCCGACCCATACCCCACAAACAAGCCTGCCTATTTACTCCACCTAAAGGCTGGATCTTTCCCATTCTTTGAAACCAGTTCTAGTACTGGGAAATAGGCAAATAAATATGAGCTAGGACCCCAACTTCTGCCCATCTCTCAAGTTCTAGTTGGTTGCTGGAGTAGAGGTCCTTTCCTGTCCTTCCACCAGACATTGAGCGCCCTGGACAGCCTAAGTCTGTGGTGGCTATTTAACAGAAGAGGAACCAAAAACAAATTCCAAAGTCCCCAGTGAATACTAATTAGATTCCTCACTGGCTACACAGCTTTGGGTAAATCCTTCCTTTTATGGGCCTTATTTACAAAACGAAGTTAATAATGTCCAAGTCAGAGACTGCTATTGGAAGTAACACAATCGTGCATGTACATGCATTCTATGAACTGTGAAACGGTACAATCATAACAAATACTGATGATCCCAAATCTTGGCCTTTGTTTTTTAATCTCCCAGTTTTCCCGGCCCTATCATGCTTGCTGTGTCACCTCCAGTTCCTCTCCACACTTGACCTCTGGCTTCTAGATCTTCTCAACGCTTCCATCCAAAAGCTGGCAGGCCCCTGCAGATGCCGCAGATGCATTAATAATCCTGCAGTTAACATAACCTGCTTGTTCACCTCAACAAATCTGACGTGCAGTGCATTTTTCTCTAGTGTTTTTTTTTCTTTTTTTTTTTTTTAACGTGGGCTCCTCTTTTCGGACAATCCTGACAACTTCCAACAGAGCTATGCGGCCAGCGGGCACTCTCTCCATTCAGTTTATATATTAAAGCCTCTACCAGGCAAATGGGCTGGTATGTGAGGGTGGGGAGGAAGCAAGAGGAGGAGAGGGTGCAAGACTAAATACAGGTAATGACTGATGGCCATTGCTATCTCCTGGGGCAAAAAAAAAATGAAGCCCTATTTACTGAGTGTCTAATATGTACCAGTTCTATGTCAGGCACTTTATAAATACTAAGTCATTCAATACTGACAATAAACTCATATGCATA
Organism: Neofelis nebulosa; assembly: GCF_028018385.1. NCBI lineage: Eukaryota > Metazoa > Chordata > Mammalia > Carnivora > Felidae > Neofelis > Neofelis nebulosa. Next base: position 69,643,637 of record NC_080788.1, on the reverse strand, counting down.
TTACAGATGAGAAACCAAGAAGGCTCAAAGCATATGCCATTTATCCAAAGTCACACAGTGGTGGAGACGAAATGAGAATTAGGTTCTGCTGGAATGGATGGAGGGGAAAAGTCACCTCATCTTTACTTTCAGCCACCTCCATGTGTCTCCAATAAGAGCCACAGGGCATCTTATTTCTGCTTGTTTTGGAGACCACTGCAAACATCAGAGGGGATGGGAATAGGTACTGGAGGCTGTAAGCTGGAGAGTCACTAAGTAGGCCTTCTATCTTGGGGCAGTAAGAAGGACTGGAGTAGGAGATGCTGAGTACTGCTGTTTCCTGTGGTTCAGAGCATGCGTCCTGGAATCCTTTTCCTTCCTGCCATCTACACGTGCATGTGAACTGGGCATGACCCAAATTTCTGCTTGGCAGGACAATCAGGGAGCCTGGACTCAGTGCTTCTGCAGAGATAAGGATCCTGCAGGTTCAGCAGTCTGAATAAAGACTACACATGTAGTCCGTAAGTGGATGCTGTATTCAAGCAAAGACTAGGGAGGATGAGAGCTCTGTCCACTAGTAGACAATGCCACCCTGCTCCCCACAGTTCTGTCTCAGCACCCCGGGCTCTGTACACTGATCCGCAGAAACATTTGACATGGGGCAGCCTGAGACGAGGGCAGGAGATGGAGTGTTTTTGCTGCCTGCACAGCCACAGCAAACATGACTTGGGGCTTGGTGGCATCCAGTCCCTCCCCTCTCTGCCTCCGATCTAGCCTTAGCAATCAATTATGCGTTATAAACTCGCGATCAGGCTCTTGTTTTCCCAAATCAAGTACAGCCAATGGACTCAAGAACTAATTATTTCCCAGGATGTGCTCTTTGTGCAGAAGGTCATCTCAGAATCTCAGATTCGTGATCAGACACCTGAACTCACTAGCCTCTGCTTGGGTGGGGGCACGGCAAGTGATGCCCCTGGAATTCTTCCCTTTGAAGAGTGTTCCTGCTAAGATGTCCACAGAACTAGCTCAGAGCTGCAGCCTTATCTTCTCTCTGGGTCTCCATGCTTCAGTCACAATAAGGGCAGTGGAATATGGATTGAGAGGAAGGAAATGACTAATTTGTGGATAATTTGCTCCCTAGGAGGGACCGGTAGAACTGCCCCAAGCAAAAATTCAAAATAGTTTTAAACATACTTCTGGATGTTCTCCCACCTCATTCAGAACCTGTTCCATTTCCTCAACTCCCTTTTGTCACTCTCCTCCCAGAATTTGTCTTGATGCTTCCCTCTGGCTGAATACCTTCCCTTCACTCCAACAGGAACAGCCAGTCTTTGGAATGAAGATTTGAGCTCTGGAGTTACGGATCTACTCCTACACACACAGTCAAAACGTCCATGCTTCCAGTGTTATCACAAAAAGCAATCTGATTAAACCTCAGGAAACTGTCAAGATTCTTCCAGGTTTCATTAGGGCATGGGAGTTATTTTTACAACACATGGCACTACTACATTTGAAATAGGTTACCAGGAAAACAAATGTATTTCTGTCATGTGTTCAATAACCTTCCCCCACTCATGGTATGTTATGCCACAGACAACCTCTCCAATGGCCTCCAGTGATTCACACCCCTGTATAATCCCTGCCTGCCCCCTGAACATGGTGAGACCTAGTGGCCTCATTCTGACAAAAAGAATACAGCAAAACCCAGTGTGATGTCACTTCCAAGATTAGGTCAGAAAGAGACCGGAGCTTCCATGTTATGCATCCTCCCTTGCTCTTTCTGGTGGACACCAGCTGCCCCATATAGAGAGATCCATGTGGTCAGGAACCGCTATCTGTTGCCAACAGTTCACAAGGGCCAGTCACTGCTAACAGCCAGGTCAGTCACCTTGGAAGTGATCCTCCTTCAGTCCAACACTGAAATGACTACAGCCCCTGATGACACCTCGACTCAGCTTGAGAGAGACCCTGAACCAGCAAACTCCGCTAGGCTGCATCCAGATTCTTGACCCACAGAAATTGGGAGATCATAACCGATGTTTGAAACCACTAAGTTTGGGGTACTTTATTACACATCAAGAGGTAACTCATTACTCTGAATCACAAGTTCTGAGCACTGAAATACCTCAGGACATTCATGTCAGGCCCTAGAGTCACAAATATCTGACATTTGTACCACTACTACCTCCTCCCCCCTTTTTTAAAAGTTTATTTCAGAGAGAGAGAGAGAGAGAGAGAGAGAGAGAGAGAGAGAGAATATGAATGAGAATATCCCAAGCAGGCTCTGCACTGGCAGCATGGAGCCCAATGCGGGACTCGAACTCAAAAACCGTGAGATCATCACCTGAGCCAAAATCAAGAGTTGGATGTGATGTGACTGAGCCACCCAGGTGCCCCCACCACTTCCCTTTCTGGACCTGTGGGAGGTGTGGATCATCCATCCTTGTGTTTCTCTCCTCACACTCCAGGCAGCCACCTACAATCAACTGGAATGGGCAACCAAGATAAAGCCCTTTGTCCTCAGGCTCCGGTCTGTCACAAAAGTGTCATCACCTCTGTCAACTAATGAGGCCCAGAATCAGCTTCTTCAAGACCTTGGCTCCCTTACTCTCTTCTCTGCTTTACTTTAAAAGTCTAACTACACTGGGGCAGTAAGAACACACAAAAAAATTTGTGTTTTGATTTCTAGATAAACCTCACCTTTGCTCTCTCGGCAAAAGATCCCTCATTACTTTATCATTGTGGAAATACTTATCCATGACCAGAATTTTATGTAAATTCCTTATTTCATCACTGTTCAGCCACTTTCAAATCTCACTTGCAATGTTCCTTCTTTGTTCCCTTCTTCAAAAATATTCATCTCTTCCTCTAGAAAGTCTACAATAGTCTCCCCTGGTCAGGATGTTTTATAACTCACCTAGAAACATGAATAAAAGATTGGCCTCCTTAAGTCTTTCAAGGTTCTTTTCGTGCTCAACCGGTGCATCTTTTCAATGGTGCACCGGGTTGCCTAGAGGGAAGGGTCTGCTGTTGAGTCTTATCTATTCTTAGTCCCAATTAAACACGACTTGGGTAAGGAAAAGGAGGAGGGGCAAAAGGCAATGCTAAAATTCAAACCTTTCCTTCTAAAAGAAATGTCAGGATAGAAAACTGGCTCCACTTTCTCCTGTGGTTAGCAGCTGGGAAGAATTCTGCTTCCCTGACAGGCGGTGCCCACAGTCAGAGAGTCCCTCCGTGGAAGATTCAGCCACCTCCAGGCAATGGGAACCAAGAGAAGATGGGAGGCAGGAACCTGAAACCAGCTTAGGAGGAGATACAACCTCTTCACAGGATTAGCTCTGTCCTATTTAATTCCTCTGTCAAAGATATCCAAGTTGAAACTATAATGCAGGACAATTTTCATCAATTAAGTCAGTAATTTCTCTAAAAAAAAATAAAACGAAATAAAACGTATTTGCATAATTACCTTACCTTTGATACTTTTTAATTTGGGGATCTTGAGCAAGTAACTTAATTCACTGAGCCTTTGCTTCCACATACTCAAAGTGAGATTTTATAGAGAGTATAACTCATGGTGAGTGCATACGAAACAGTACTTATTATGATTATTATCTACTGAAGTAAATAACAACAGAAAGTTGTGATCTGAGCTTTAGAGCCATGTTGAACAAAAGAACTTTCTGTGATGACAGTAGTGTTCTAAAATCTGTGTTCAATACAGCAACCAGGAGACATGTGTGGCTACTGAGTACTTGAAATGTGGTTAGCCTGAGGAACTGACTTAATTTTATTTTAGTTCATTTAAATTTAAATACCTACATACGGCCAGTAACTACCATATTGGACAATGCAGCTTTACTTTTGATTGTCTGCATTGACCAGAAAGCCCCACAAAATATAACCTTGACGTCTTAAGGAGTCCAAGAGCCCAATATTGCTCTGAAGAAAGCCCCTTGTAAATGGGCATGGGATGGAGAGGGAAGTCCTTGCAGGCAACGATAGTGCATCTGACCTACAATTAACAGGATATTCAGTTCCAGTTCTGAAGACTACTGATCATTTGTACCCTGTTATCATCACCTAGTCACCCTAGTGGCTACTGGTTGGATGAACTCAGGGGGTTCTCTGTGTGAAGCTAGTAAGAATATGGGAATTTAAAATAGTATCTAGTTCCAAGCAATGAACAGATTACCTATACTGATGCTATGTGAAATATGTAAGTTGTTTGCAAGCTAATATTAACATCTATGTATCCTTCATCTCCTTATTTATTGAGCACTCACTACATGCTAGGCTAAACACCAGAGTACAAAGTTAAAAAACACCATTCTTGACCTCGTTTCTCTCATTCTAGTCACAGAGACAAAAGTAAAGAACCATGGTACAGGGTGAGAAGTAAAATAAGGTGGATTAAAGAGTGTGATCGACTCCATTTGTTGGAGACAGAGCAGAAAAGCTTTCTCAGAGGAGGCAGCAAAGCAGAGTCATGAAGGCACCGCACAACTTGCCATCTCCAAAGTGAGTTAGACAGGGAAGGGCGCTCCTGGCAAAGAAGTCTATGTAGAACCAGACATCTTTGAAAAGCATCAACACTTCATGATGGGCACTTAGGAAGCAAATCTGGGAGGAACAGAGAACAGTGGGGATTAGAACACAAAAGACCATCCCACAGAATTTAAATCTTATCTCCTAGAAAATGGGACACCACTAAAGGATGTCAAATAGTAAAGGAACATTGAGATTGGGGATCCGATCTCTCTGATGCTGTGTGGGAGATCAGAGGGAGGGCAGGACAGGAGGCATGGGGATGTACCACAAGACCTATGCACCAGTACAGGGGGTGGGTGTGATGGAGGGGAGTCAACAGTGGTTAACAACATTAAGATACTAAAAGAAAGGCTGGAAGCTTCCACATTAGAGTTTTGGGGGGGGGGGTTAATATGATTGAAATACTTTGATGAGCTTAATTGTGTTCCCCCCAAATTCATGTTTAAGTCTTGACCCCCAGTACCTCAGAATGTCACTATGAGAAAGAACCTTTAAAGGGGTTACTGAGGTCAAATATGGGGTCATTAGGTTGGCCCTCAATCTAATATGACTGGTCTCCTTGTAAGAAGAGGAGATCAGGACACAGACAAGCACAGAGAAGTCAGGTGAAGGCACTGGATGAAGACAGTCATCTATAAGCCAAGGAGAGAGACCTCATTAGAAACCAACCTTGGTGACATTTTGATCTCAAAGCCCCAGCCTGCAAGCCACGAGAAAGTAACTTACTTTCTTTGAGCTACCTGGGTCAGTAGTCCTTTGTTACAGCAGCTGTAGCAAACTAATACAAACATAGTATGTCTACCTGTACACCAATTTCCACCCATATAAAGTGACATTGGCCTTTATTAAAAAGCTTCCATATCTGGGAGAGAAATGCTTGAGTTTTCTTAGGTCTTAAATTTAAAAAGAATTTTTTTTTTACTCCAATCTCTTTCGCCCAGTCCTCATGAGAACACGAATTTGAACAAGTCAGGAAAATAGAAGTTAGTGAGGCCAATAGAAATTAAAGGCATTTTTCTCCAGGTTCCAGAAAAAGATTATTAGTTCACATTCTAGAAAGCTCTCACACAGAAAATAATTACGAGTGAGAATATTGAGAAACTAGCTCCACTAAAAACCCTACTCTGGACAACAACACTGAAGCCACTCCTCAGAGTTCGTGTACCGGGCTTAAGGGAAACACATCTACAACATCTCCTAATAAGGTGCCTCAGGGCCCTAGAACCTTCAGAATCTCAAGGCTCATCTTCATTATATAACTTAAAACACTTTATAATGTCATTTATGACAGCACAAAAAATACACCAAATTTCTTCTTTGGCTGTGAAATGTATAAATCCAGTATCCCAGTACCAAATAAGGATGAAGTTGATTTTTAACTCGTATCAAGACAATACTCATTGAATTCCTCCCTTGAATTTCTTAAGTCTCAAAAGGGCTTTCCTGTCTGTGTGCCCGCGCACGTGTGTGTGTGTGTGTGTGTGTGTGTGTGTGTGTGTGTGTGTATTTATTCTTGTGGTGAAACGAGATAAGCAAAGACGGGAATTCACATTATCTGAGACCGAAAGACAGAGGCAGGGTCTCTGTACTTTAATGATGTTTACTAAACCCTAGGCCCACCACGTGTCTGCTACCTTCCCTAGAGGGGACTTCAATCAGGAAAAATAAGATGTATTTCTCTCCTCAGATGGCTAATAAGCATTTCAATGTGAATAGGCCAAAGACTAACCTTTTCATTTCTTACTGTCTTTGTCAATACTGCAAATAACACCATTCACGCAGTTGTTCAAACCTCAAACCTAATACTAGTTTTTTTAATCGGGGCATAATTAACGGTGCTATATTAGTTTCAGGTGACAATATAGTGATTCCATAACTATACATTACTCAGCACACTTCATAAGTATACTCTTAATCCTCTTTATGCAAGGTTTATTTTTTCTTTTAAAAAATTTTAATGTTTATTTTTGAGAGAGAGAGAGAGAGAGAGCGCGAGCGTGAGTGGGGGAGGGGCAGAAAGAGAGGAAAATAGAATCTGAAGCAGGCTCCAGGCTCTGAGGTGACAGCACAGAGCCCAACGCAGGGCTCGAACCCACCAACTGTGAGATCCTGACCTGAGCCCAAGTCAGATACTTAACTGACTGAGCCACCCAGGTGCCCCTCCAAAGTTCATTCTTGATTCCACCTTCCCCTCACCCCTCTATCAGTCCCTCAGAAGCTCCTATCGCTGCCACCTCCAAACACACCCTGTCTTCCCATGTCACGGCACCCTCGCTGCCCACTCAGGCCCAAGCTCTCCCACCTCTGCTCTGACCATGTCAACAGCTTCTTCATTCACCTCCCTGCTCCCTTCTGCTCTCCAGCCTGGTTTTCATCTCAGCAGTCAAATGGAATCCTTTCAAGACATAAAAGATCATCCCTCTTCTCTGCCAACCACCCTTCAAGACTCTGGATTTATTCTGAGAAAAACTGGAAACCCCTTGTCTTGTTCTCCAAGGTCCAACGTGAGCCATCCACTGCCTTCATCTCTACCTCAACTGTCATTCACTGGGACACACACAATGGCCTTATGTCCTTGAAAGTGACAAGCCTTTCCTCTTTTCAGGGCTTCTGAACTGACCCTTCTCTCTGCCTGTAAGGCTCTTCTGCTAGCTCCTGCATGTGGCTGGCTCACCCACCGCTTGGGTATGAGGCTGGAACCGAAGTGCTGAGACTCCCTCCCCTTTACCCTCTCTCCCCCACCAACAGTATTTCAGAGCACCTGCCACAGTCCATCTATGCACGTGCCTTCTCGTTTGGCTCTTCCCCATTGCAAAGTCAGCTCCGTGAGGGCAGGGGGGTGTCTTCTTCATCCCTCCACCTCCTACCATACTCTGCACATGGCCAACGCTCTGTAAGTAGTCCCCAAACAAACGTGACCTCGGAGTGGGGACCATGGCTGTTTCACACTGAACCCGGCATAATGAGGTATTCTCCTACTGCTCTGAAATTGCAATTAGCAAAATAAGAATCACTTTTAATTTTTCTGATTTTCACAAAGCAAATTAAAATGCAGATGGGCTAATTTGAGGGGCGGCTGCTAAGAAAACTTCCTGTTCTAACAAGCTTCCCGCTCACATGGCCAAATAATCAGTGTCACTTAGCTGTCTATACTGAGTCTGTGATTGCCTCCTGGACTCAGCTTTGAGCAGAGACCCCATTAGTAGCTCATGAAATAGAACACAACTCCCACCAGAATTTTATTATTGTGAATCCCAAGTTGGTTCTCCAGACTAAAAATTTAATTTCAAGAAGTGGTAACCACAAAGTCCTCAAATTCATTTCAGGCACACCGGGCACCTTGCAATCATCACTGCAATATAACCCACAGGGTATAACATAACTCAATTGCATATGATGGGGGCCTCCTCCAGGAACTGTCGTGTGTTGGATGGAACCGATCTTTCAAGCTGTCCTATGTGGAACCCCAGGTGAACTGTCAACACAGATGCTGAAATCACCAAAGATGATAACAGGAGCTAAATGAAGGCAGGAAAAAAAAAAGGAATCCTAAGGAAAATATAATTAAGAGTATCCCACTACTGTGTGCAGATGGTTGAGGCATATGCAGTGAATTCCTGAATGAATGAGTAAGCTGGACATGTTTCTTTTGTGTCTGCTCCATCAATTCCAGAGTCTGGGGTCTCCAGGTCTTCTAAAAACAATAAAGGACTTGACAGACAATTACTCCTCTTAATGTCAAACCTTCTTTCCCACTTTAGGTAAGTAACACTTTTGATGTGATATGGTCTCATTATCATCAGGAGCTGGTCTCTAATTTCTCAGGGGAAAAAAAATGGGCTAATATCTTTTTAAGTCAATTATAAACTTTTGCTTTGTTAAACAGCCCATACTGAACATAATTTAGCCCACTGTTAATAACAAGGCTCACTGTAATCAAGTTAAATTATTATTTTGTGCCCTTAATGTGTCTGGTGGCCTGTTATAACAGCTCAAGGGCATCACCCTTTGAATTTTTCTGACTTACAGAGTTTGGTTCATTTTCTAGCTGTCGACTAGAAATATTTTGCTTTTGTTTATACAGCTTATAATTCCCTTCCTTTCTCCCACCTTCCAATGTGCTGTGGTCTAGAAATCCTAACTACCAAAACAATCAGAACAATTTTGACTTAAGGACAAATACACTTTGATTATGGCCCTTTTCAGTGAATAAATCTGTGAATTTAGTGTTTTGGCTTTGTGGCATCTATTTTGCCTGTTCAGAGGCTTTTGCTTATTATTAGATTACCAATTATTACATTTTAAATGTCCACAGATAGTGGATACGTGACCTCCAGATAAATTATTACTATGGTTGAAACTTCCATCTAAAACCTATTTGGCTTAAGAAAAGGAAATAAGTAAAATATGACATTTCCAAGCCATGTGCAACCTGCTGATATAGTCAGGTGGTTATAACCTCTGGTGCTAATTGTCTTTCTTATCAGCATCACTATTATCAAATGTCACTTCTTTGTAAACTCACTGCCCTATTTAGTTCAGTCAGAAGCATCACAGAACACCATCTCACACTGAAATCCTTAAATCTGATTCTTCTTTGAAACTAAAAAAAAGAAGTTTTAGAAGCAATGAAAGCACTAATGTATAAAGCAGCACGGTCAAAGGCGGAAGAAGTCTTTATGTTTTTTAGGTTTATTTATTTTTGACAGAAAAAGAGAGAGAGAGTGACTGTGAGCAGGGGAGAGACAGAGAGAGAGAGAAAAAAAGATAAAGAATCCCAAGCAGCCTCTGCCCTGTCAGCACAGAGCCTGACGTGGAGCTCACAACCCATGAACCAGGAGATCATGACCTTACCCAAAGCCAAGAGTCAGATGCTCAACCAACTGAGCCACCCAAGTGCCCCAAAAGCAAAAGTCTTTAAACAATGAACTTCTATAGCAAGGCATTTTTGAAAAATTAATTCTATGATTACAGAGTTTTGAGAAGATATGAGAGAGCTGGTTTGGTCAAGTGGCTGAGAGCATGGGCTCAGGAACCAACAAAATGTGTGGGTTTGAGTTTCCATTTGTATGAGCTTGTGTGACCATCAGAAAATTACTTCTCTCCCTTTGCCTCTATTTCCTCACCTAAAAAATATAGTAATGGCACCTACTCATCATTTTTTTGTACAAATTAAATCATTTGCTATGTTCCTGAAAATTTTTAAGTGCTACAGAAGTACTAGTTAAAACACCTTTTATACAAAGATGATCCCTACCAATGGATTTTCGGTCCAAATGACATTTGTTAATGCCATTGCTGAAACAGATGGTCAGAAAGCCAGAATGAACACTGTGCCAAACAGAGAACAAATGGTGTGCAATTTCCGCTAGGTATTCTTAACCCTAACTGTAGCACGACTGCAATAAATCAATTCGGTGAAGAGTACTATAAATTTAATCCATAGCACTCAGCTTTGCTCACAGCCTGCCCAGAATGATGGCAGACCCTCACCACTGAAGTGACCCTGAAGATGTGGCTGGCTGAGCACAAAGTGCTTGGTAATGACAGAAACCATTCAGCTGTGCAACGCGTGTAACAAGGGGAAGAAACCACTGCTACACAAGGGCAAGTAACTTGAGAAATCCTTGTTACCACCACCAGAACAAGCCAGGGACAAGTCGGCCTACCCCTGAATTCAGAGCTCTGGGCACTTGTTTGTTTGCAGCTCTCCTAACTTCCTTTCCTTTTTTGCCTGCTATGTACTTGGTAAAGTGCATTTATTAAAATGCTCTCACTAGGGGGCGCCTGGGTGGCTCTGTCAGTTAAGCAACCGACTTCAGCTCAGGTTATGATCTCATGGTTGATGGGTTCGAGCCCCATGTCAAGCTCTGTGGGCACAGCTCAAAGCCTGGATCCTGCTTTGGATTCTGTGTCTCCCTCTCTCTCTCTGCCCCTCCCCCACTACTCATGCTCTGTGTCTCTCTCTCTCTCTCTCTCTCAAAAATAAACATATACAAAAAAATAAAAAATAAAATGCTCTCACTAGGTCTATTCAGTACTACTCAAGGTGAATTTCATGGACCATCTACATCACATTCATCTGCAAGTTGAAAAATTCAGATTTTAGGGCTCTGCCAAGTTGAAACAGAATCTAATAGGGATGGAACCTGGAATTTTAGAATATTTAAAAAGAAACCCAAAAGATACATGGAGAGGCTATGTTGGAGAATCACTTTGATACCTGCACATTTTAAAGTCCTCATGAATGATATTTAGAATCAGATAATTCTTTGTTATCAGGGCTGTCCTGTGTGTTGTAGGATGTTCACCAGCTTCGCCTGCTTCTACAGCAGATGTCAGTAGCACTACCAACATGCCCACTGCAACAACCAAAACCACCTCCAGACATTGTCAACTGTCCCCTGGTGGGTAAAACCACCCCTGATTGAGAACCACTGAGCTAGTCCAACCTCAGACACAGACACACACAGACACACACACACACACACACACATACACATACACACACACAGGAATATCACTCGGCCATAAAAAACAATGAGATCTTTCCGTGTGCAACAATATGGATGGACCTAGAGGGTGTTATGCTAAATGAAGTAAGTCAGACAACGAAAGACAAAACCATATAATTTCACTTACACGTGAAATGTAAAAAACAAATGAACAAACTAAAAAACAGACTCTTACATATGGAAAACTGGTAGTTGCCAGAGGGGAGCCACGTGGGGGGATTGGTGAAATAAAGTGGATTAAGAGGCCCAAACTTCCAGTTATAAAATAAGCCACAGAGATTCAAAGTATAGCATAGGGAACATTGCACATAACAAATAGTAGCTCCACTTACTGTGGTGAGCATTGAGTAATGCACAGAATTACCAAATCACTGTATTGTATACCTGAACCTAACATTATCAATTATACTTCAATAATCTAAATAAATAAAACCACTTAAGAACGTAGGAAAAGATAAACACTACTCTCATTCATTAGCATAAATTAAAAAAGAATAACTGCAAACTGAATCCAGTAGAGAAAAAGATAAATGATGATAATAATAATCGAGCACATTCTTGGGGCGCCTGGGTGGCTCAGTCGGTTAAGCGGCCGACTTCGGCTCAGGTCATGATCTCGCGGTCCGTGAGTTCGAGCCCCGCGTCGGGCTCTGTGCTGACAGCTCAGAGCCTGGAGCCTGTTTCAGATTCTGTGTCTCCCTCTCTCTGACCCTCCCCCGTTCATGCTCTGTCTCTCTCTGTCTCAAAAATAAAATTGTAAAAAACGTTAAAAAAATTTTTTTAAATAAAAAAAATATATAAAAATAATCGAGCACATTCCAACAATTTTAAGTTGGGTATAACATCAGAAAGTATATTTATGTACTCGATCATATTAATGGAATAGAAAAACCATATGATGATCTTAATCGATGTAGAAAAAGCATTGGAATGTCAACTCACAAAAAACAAACAAAACCTCTAGTAGACTAGGAAGTGAAGGGAACTTGCTTAAGTCATATTCAATGATAAAACACTGAAAGGATTTCTTTAGGAAAATTAAAACTAGTCCTGTATAACCACTATCATTACTATTCAACATTGTGCAGTAAAATACAGCAAAAGACAAAAAGGTTTTCCAGACTGACTGCCCCAGTTTGCATTCCCATCAATAGTACAAGAGGGTTCTCCTTTCTGCACATCCTCACTAACACCTGCTGTGTCTGGTGGTGGTGATTTTAGCCATTCTGGCACGTGTAAGGTGATACCTCATTGTAGTTTTGATTTATATTTTCCTAATCTAGGATGTTGAGCATCTTTTCATGTGTGTGTTAGCCATCTGGATGCCTTCTTCGGAAAAATGTCTCTTCATGTCTGTTGTCCATTTTTAAATTGGATTATTTGTTTTTGGGTGTTGAATTTGTAAGTTCTTTATACATTTTGGATACTAACCTTTTATGAGATATTTCATTTGCAAATATCTTCTCTATTCCATAGGCTGACTTAAGTTTCGTTGATTGTTTCCTTCGCTGAGAAGCTTTTTATTTTGATGAAGTCCCAATAGTTTATTTTTGTTTTTGTTTTCCCTTGCCTCAGGAGACATTGCCTGTAAGAGGTTAAGTACTGTGTTCTCCTCTAGGATTTTTACAGTTTCGTATCTCATATCCAGGTCTTTAATCCATTTTGAATTTACTCTTGTGTATAAAAAAGTTGTCCAGCATTATCTACAATGGCCCAATTATGGAAACAGCCCAAGTGTCTACTGACTAATGAATGGATAAAGAAGAGGTAAATATATCACACAATGGAATATTACTCAGCCATAAAAAAAAAACACAATGAAATCTTTCCATTTGCAATGACCTGGGCAGAGCTACAGAGTATTACTCTAAGTGAAATAAGTCAGAGAAAAACAACGACCACACCATTTCACTCATATGTGGAATTTATGGAAGAAAACCAAGGAGCCAAGGGGAATAAAGAAAAAGAGGGAAACCAGGAAACAGAATCTCAACTATAGAGAACTGATGGTTACCAGGTGGATGGAGAGATGGGTCAAATAGGTGACAGGGATTAATGAACGCACTTGTGATGAGCACCAGATGTTGTATGAAGTGCTGAATCCCTATATTGTACACCTGAAACTAATATTATACTGTGTATTAATTAGAATTTAAATAAAAACTTTACAAAATCCATTATTTGCAGTGTATATAACTTCTTGCATAGAAATCCCACATGAATCCAAAGAGAACTATTGAGAATTTCACAAGGTAGCTAGTTCTAAGATCAACATCCAAGAAGGCAAAACGTATTCCTACATCCCAGTTGTAAAGGGTTACAAAACCAAGAAGATTTAAATAAAACAAGAAGAGGGGTGGCTAGGTGGCTCCGTTGGTTAAGCATCTGACTTTGGCTCAAGTTATGACCTTTCAGTTTGTGAGTTCGAGCCCTGCATAGGGCTCTGTGCTGACAGCTAGGAGCCTGGTACCTGCTTTGGATTCTGTGTCTCCCTCTCTCTCTGCCCCTCCCCTGCTTGTGTGCTCTCTTTCCAAAAATAAAAATTCAAAAAATCAAAAATAAATAAAACAAGAAGATATAATAAGAGGGGGAGAGGGGAATATAATACTGAAAGATTAAAAGAGCTGTATTTTAATTTTGAACGTTGAGCTTCACTTCTTGACCATAAATCAACACGTGACCCCATCACTTGCATTCCTACTTCAATTTCAGAGCACCCACAGAAAAGACCTTCTAGTTTGTTTTATTTGTATCCTTTTGTTTGCGTAAGTCCTTGGAGAGTGTAGTTTACTGTTTTATGGGTAAGGGTGTATATTTATCTGACATAAGGGGTAATGTGCTATCGATTCCATTCTTTTAGTTATGTTTTTAGATCTATCAATTTCAGGAGAAAATCATAAGCCTTACAGACATTAAAAAAGACCTGAAAAAATGGACCATGATCAAAGATAAAAAAGAGAATGTAAAAAATGTCAATGTCCTCAAATTGATCTATACATGCACTACAGTGCAACAATAAGCAGCAAGTGTGTGTTTAACCTGATAAGTTAATTCAAAAAATTATATGTATGGAAGATAAAAGAGTAATAGCTAAGACACTTACAAGAAGAATAATAGTAAATAAGGGAGGAAGACTTGCCCTACCACACAAAAACACTCTTTTAAGAAGTTCTTCTAGTAGGGGCACCTGGGTTACTCAGTTGAGAGTCCAGCTCTTGATTTTGGCTCAGGCCATGATCTCAGGGTCAGGGGATCAAGCCCTGTGTTGGGCTCCGTGCTGAGTGTGGAGCCTTCTTGGGATTCTCTCTCTCTGTCCCTCTCCCCAATTTGCACGCTCTCTAAAAAAAGACAAAACAAAAACTTCTACTAAGGGAATGTGGTGCTGGGGCTGAGATAAGCATCTAGACCAATGGAAAAGTACACTGCAGGAATAGACCACTGGCAGATCCTGTGAGTTGGTTCATTCAGTACTTATTTCAACCCCATCCCTCTTGCTTTTGTCCGTAGTGGAGGCTACTCAAACACTCTAATCCCTAGCCTCCTTTTAGCTAAGGGTGGCATATTTAACTGTTTTATATGGCATGATTTAGGCATAAATCATCAGGGAAATTTTCTCTTCCTGAAAAATTACAAGGGAATGAATTAAAAAGATCAGGTTTACAGTTCCCTCTCTTCTTCCTGACTTGAACATAGATACAATGCCTGGACATCGGCAGCCCTCTTGTAACCACAAGGAAAGTTAAGCATGGCAGAGTTGTCATATAAAAGCAGTTCAAGACCTTGATGATGCTGTTAAATGGCTTGCCAGCTGCAACTACTTTCCCCAGACTACTTACTAGATGAAACACATCCTGTTTAACAGGTAATATAGTCTATTCCTTATAATCAAACAGAACGTTAACTCACACATACACACAATCTTGATATTGACAGAGGTCCAAGTATCAATCATTACAATCAGTGATGCCAAGCCAAATGGTTAGCCACCTGAACAGACTAGATTCCTCACTTCAGAACTCAACAACAGCAATTCCAGGGATTATTTTTTTAAGCTTAAAAAAACCGAGTTAGTTGACACACATTACATTAGTCTCAGGCGTACAACACAGTGATTCAACAAGTTTATCTGTCATGCTATGCTCACCCCAAGTGTCCCTACTGTTTGTCACCACGTAATGCTATTAAAATGCTATTGGCTATATTCCTTATGCCGTGCCTTCTATTTCTGTGACTTACTCATTATGTAACTGGAAGCCCATAATGTAGCTACAACAATTTAAGTAACGATCACTTATGTAAGGAACAATTGAAAGATCACACATCTTGAAAGACTAATACATCAGATTGCATTAAAATTAAAAAATACAGCTTCATCAAAAGACAGATAAAATAACAAGACAAGCCAAAAATTGGGAGATCATTGTAACATATAACCAACAGCGTAACAATCATAATGTACTCTGTAAGAACTCTTACAAACTATTTAGAAACTAAAGTAACCCAGTATAAAAATAGGAAAAATCCATGAGCAGCAATTCCAAAGAAGAAGGGAACACAGATGTCTGATATATATACGAAAAAGATGCCCAACCTCAATGCTAATAAAAATTAAGGACACAATGTGACACCATTTCATTCTATCAGATTTGAAAAAAAAAAAACAAAAAAAACTCTAAGAAAACCAGTATAGCAAGGACGTAGAATAAGGAGGATTTAAACATTGATGGTGCAAATGTAAATTGGTATAAGCCCCACTCTGCAATACAATTTGGCATTATATGATACCGATAAAGATGCACACAGCTTAGGGGCGCCTGGGTGGCTTGGTCGGTTAAGCGTCCGACTTCGGCTCAGGTCATGATCTCACGGTCCGTGAGTTCAGGCCCTGCGTCGGGCTCTGTACTGACAGCTCAGAGCCTGGAGCCTGTTAAGTTCTGTGTCTCCCTCTCTCTCTGCTCCTCCCCTGTTCATGCTCTGTCTCTCTCTGTCTCAAAAATAAATAAACGTCAAAAAAAAAAATTTAAAAAAGATGCACACAGCTTATTTGACCCATCAATCTCACCTCTAAATATAAACACTGTAGAAATTCTCTCCCACATACAAGTATGTGTATAGTAGCACAGTTTTGAAATAGAGTGTGTGCATGCACGCGCGCACACACACACACACAATCCCAAACTCTCTGACAGAATAAAATCACTGTGATAAAAGTATGCATTGGAATACCACAGAACAGTTGATAACTAATAGGAACGATGATATATATATCTCAGCATAAATGAAACTCAATAAAATTGCAGTAGAGTATGGAGTGTGATACCATTTATATGAAAATTTTAAAAAGGAAAAAAATAATGTTTTAATAAACACTAATGTGTTTAGAGAAATACATATGTAGCAAACCCTAAAGAGAAATGACAAATAGTTATTTGGTCAGAGGTTATCACCAAAGAGAAGGGAGAGGAATACAATTGGGAAGAGACACTCAGTTATTTATAATGTCTTGTTGCTTTAGCTGAATAGCAAAGACATGTGTTCCTTTTTATTTTTTGTACCTCACAGACAGGTACTATTTATTTTTATACGAATACAGTGTTTTGTAAAATTGCCAAGGTTCTACATCAAATCCCGTTTTCAAAAATCTTGCCATGAAATTGGTCACTGCTCTTCTGTTATCAGAGGAGATGGCTTTAGGGACATGGAAATATGATCAAGAATAAATGGATTCAACTGAATTCCAACACCTTCTGAGGTATACTCTGAGATCTCTATGTGCAGATGACACAGAGCTCCCCCAGCTAAAATAAGCTCTAAGCACCGCATCTACGATACATCGGAGGTGATTTGCAGAACCAACTTCTGAAGCTGTGCCTGGCAAACAGTCAACAAACAAGTAGTGAATTTCGCCATGGGGGAGCACAAGACAGTATTTTTACTGAAAAAATAATCCATATTCGACCAACTGCCTGATGAGCTTTCTCTCTAGCACAACTTAGAAAAGAGGACTTGATGGGGCGCCTGGGTGGCTCTGTCAGTGAAGTGTCTGACTTCAGCTCAGGTCATGATCTCTTGGTTTGTGAGTTTGAGCCCTGCATCAGGCTCTGTGTTGACAGCTCCGAGCCTGGAGGCTGCTTCGGGATTCTGTGTCTCCCTCTCTCTGCCCTCCTCTGCTCACACTCTGTCTCTCTCTCTCAAAAATAAATTAGCATTTAAAAAACATTTTTTTTAAAAGAGGACTTGATGACGGGGCGCCTGGGTGGCTCAGTTGGTTAAGCGTCCGACTTCGGCTCAGGTCATGATCTCACGGTCCGTGAGGTCGAGCCCCGCGTCTGGCTCTGTGCTGACAGCTCAGAGCCTGGAGCCTGTTTCAGATTCTGTGTCTCCCTCTCTCTCTGCCCCTCCCCTGTTCATGCTGTGTCTCTCTCTGTCTCCAAAATAGATAAACGTTAAAAAAAAATTTAATAAAAAAAATAAATAAAAGAGGACTTGATGACAACACAAACTATTTCTAAAGACATTGACCCAGTGTGGTATTGCCTAGAAAAATAGCCAACAAAATGTCAACTATCATCAGAAAAGGCACAAAGTATTATCTAGTAATTCTGGATAACAAGGGTGCTTGGATAACATATGGTACAGTGTGTGCAGTTAAAATTGTTGCACTTGAAAATGAATTCATCTGGAAAAGATTCAAGAAGATTAAGTATAGTGATCAAGGGGATGCGGTTGTGTTCATAATGAAACACAAGAGTTTGCCCATCCGGAAACTAAGATTTCAAAAGGAATATGACTGAAATATACCAACTTCTCCAAAGGTGTGAATGAGACATTTTAAAGCATGAGAGAAGGAGGGGGAAATCAACATAGAGGGACAGCCTGCAATGTACTCAGCTACTAAATTTGGTGCTTTTTCACCCATGTTCATTTTATTTTTAAAATGTAAGAATTTTTTATAATCATGTGAAACTCATTACTCCAAAAGATGTTACAGAATACATAAAAGTAACTTCTTACCTCTTCTTGCCCTTACTCATCACTGCATTTATTTCTCTACACATCAATCTTCCCTGTTGTTTTTTAAACTCTCTGAGAGTACCTTTACTTCCTTTTCATCTTTTATGTCCAGCACATAGTATCTGAGACAAGCTTTGGCACTTAATATATAAAGTGAAATAAGGGATGAAAATCTTTAGGTAACTCCAAATGTGCACTCATGGTTTAATAATGGAATGAAGGATTTGGGGAAGACATGCCTGACTTAGATACTTAGGTTTTTTAAGTAGCCTTCACAACCCAACACAGAGCCCAATGCGGGGCTTGAACTCACAAGCTTGAGATCAAGACCTAAGCTGAGATCAAGAGTTAGATGCTTGGGGCGCCTGGGTGGCGCAGTCGGTTAAGCGTCCGACTTCAGCCAGGTCACGATCTCGCGGTCCGTGAGTTCGAGCCCCGCGTCAGGCTCTGGGCTGAGGGCTCGGAGCCTGGAGCCTGTTTCCGATTCTGTGTCTCCCTCTCTCTCTGCCCCTCCCCCGTTCATGCTCTGTCTCTCTCTGTCCCAAAAAAATAAAAATAAAAAGCGTTGAAAAAAAAATTTAAAAAAAAAAAAAAAAAAAAAAAAGAGTTAGATGCTTAATCAACTGAGCCACCCAGGTGAACCTGATACTTGGGTCTTAAAAAAAAATTACACAAGGATGCTCTTCTGTAACAATGGATGTCCTATAGAAGAGAGCGAGATGAGCAGTGTGTGTGGGGTGAGGGAGGGGTTAGTGATGGTGGTTGTGGTGGGGAGGCTCCTGGGTCCAGTCCCAAGTGGCAGTTTTATGCTCTATACACACTAACAGAACACACACCTGAGTATACACAACATAAAACCCCGATCTATACAGCAGATAGCAAGGACTTAGAAGGTCTCCTATCTTCTTCCTCCCCAGTGTTTGCATGGGTCCAAGACTGATGAAGACAAAGGTCAATACAGGTTTGGGGCAATAGACAAACCAAGTGAAAGAGTTGATCAATAAACTGATGCAGCAAACATGATAGGCATTTTTTCCAGAGTTCTAAGACAAGATTAATTTAGGCCAAAGAGTTGGAATTCTATGGATTTTTCTATCTTCACTTGATATAAGCTAGACATTGCAAAACTAATTAGTTCCAAGTGGGATTATCAGAACTATAAAGAGCTTCACATCTAGTAGAATATAAGTGGTCCACATGATGAAAAACTGAGGCGAGATGGTTGACTATCGTAAGACTAGTTCCACAGTCACCTGAAAACCCGACTTAAATGCAGCATTGTTACAAAGCTCAGGAGGGGTGATCTTAAGTGACAGGAAGCTTTAATAGCCCAGAGGGAAGAAAAATCTTGGAACAGCAATTTTCCTCCAACAGATGATGCGGGGACAGGAAGGGGGCTGGCAGGTTAAACGTAGGTGTATTGTTTTGAAAACTACATTTATGTAGTTCAATAATATCTTTTGTGCTCCGAAGATATCAAGCTGTTCCGTAACTAAAAGCAGACATTTGGCTTTCTTCCGGCTGTTCTAGTCCTCTTTTTACATCAGCACCTATGATTTTTATGATCCTCAAGGCAACTACTTGTGACGCTCATCTTGGCTTTCTCTACAAACTCATTCAGCCACGAAGTGAACATGAACTTACGCTCATCTGAAACTGCATAATTAATATTTGTGAGGCACCTATGAGGTAAACCACAACCAGCTGTTACATTAGCATTTTACAAGGAGCCAGATCTGCAGGCAAGGACAAGCATTCTGAGCGAGGGTAACTTGTACTTAGCAGTACAAAGAAATCCTATGTCCAGTAAGTCAAGTTGTTTGTTATCTAAAATATGCTGACTGGGGCGCCTGGGTGGCTCAGTCGGTTAAGCGGCCGACTTCGGCTCAGGTCACGATCTCACAGTCCTTGAGTTCGAGCCCCACGTCGGCCTGTGTGCTGACCGCTCAGAGCCTGGAGCCTGTTTCAGATTCTGTGTCTCCCTCTCTCTCTGACTCTCCCCTGTTCATGCTCTGTCTCTCTCTGTCTCAAAAACAAATAAACATTAAAAAAAATTAAAAAAAATAAATAAAATATGCTGACTGACCACTGATGATGCAAAAACCTTCCCTGGCCCCACACACTTCCCAGTCCCACCACAAAAGGGGCAATGCTTTTTGTTTTAAGCTTTAAATTAGATCAGTGATAAATGAACACATACTTAAGTCTTTTTGGCATTTCAGAAAACGCTGTCATTTTCCATTCCTATCACTCTCTTCCCAAAAGTAAAAAATTGGGTTTGCTTCCTCTCAGACATACCTATACACACATATACATATGCTCCCATCTATGTGTGACTATATGTAAATGAAACTTACATATACATACATATGTGATATATATGATATGATGTCATATATGTGATATATATCATATGATATATGTGCCACATAGGATATCTATGATATGTATATATGTGTCATATCATATATGATATGTATACATACAGAAACTATGTGGTAGCTCATAAAAGACATATTTGTCAACTCCCACCATCCCCCCACACACACTCAGCATATCTTGGAGATTCTACTGTGTTGGGCTGCAACAGATATAGCTCATTCCCTTTCACTGCTTTATAGTTAACCTCTGAAGGTATTAAAGTACCTGTAAGTACCTCTGTTATTTGGTAATAGCCTTTTTTTTTTTTTTAAGAGAGCATGCACATGAGCAGGGGAGAGGTGGGTAGGGAGGAGAGAGAGAGAGAATGAATGAATAAATGAATGAATGAATGAATCTCAAGCAGGCTCCACATTCAGCACTGAGTTTGACATGGGACTTGATCTCACAACACCAAGATCATGACCTGAGGTGAAATCAAGTGCTAGACGCTCAACCAACTGAGCCATCTAGGTGCTCTGGTAATGGACACTCTTATGCTTACCTCCTGCCAAGTACACTGAAGTAGAAACGCATGGTTGGATAGATACTTGCACCTCACCTTCTAAAGGGCTGCAGCAATTCAGTCCTACCAGCCATGCATGAGAGGCCCAGTGAACCCCTATTCCCACCTACTTGTGGCATCGCCAACAGTTTTATTTAAGGCAGCTCACTTTGACCTACTCTTTTCTGAACCTCTCAGTTGAATCATTTTTCTAGGCAGGAATAGGGAAGGTGAGTCTAAGAAAATGAAGACGTAAGAAAGTAATTTATACTGTCTTCTTAGGCTGCCAGCAGTTGATGAGCTTTCTAGCAGGCACAGCTCTCAACACATCTATGCCTCCCCCTTGTTTTTCCTGACACTGGTGGGAAACCTCACTCATTCATTTGCCCATGTGCCCCTCTCTTAGACCAACCCTAGGTGTATCCAGCCTGAAGGCCTTATGTGCTCCATACAACTTCTGGCCGAGGGTGTTGTAGAGAGCCACAGAAATGTCTTTGTCTCATGCTACTATTTCTATTTCCTGAAGGAAACCCTAATAATGAACCATCTTTTGAAAAGCAATCTTATTTATGTCATACAATATTTAACAGAGCTTTCTGTCCTTCCAAAGCCAACTGTCATAGCTACTCAGTCAATAGATAGCTTTCTAAATTATTCATTGAATTTTTGTGATTTTTCTACACATCCTCAAAAAGTTCTCAATAAATCAATTTAAGGAAAATGTACAAAGGAGGAAATCCCTTAAAATAGTGTTTTGAGAGAGGATGTAGTGTTGGGAAAGCGTTCATAGTTCTGAGGAGTGTTTCTTCTCTTCAAAGAGCTTCATTAAAGCACAATGAAACCATTAGTGACATCAATGGCACATTTTAACCAGTAAATTAGACAGCAACATTAAAAGCTCAAAACTGATCATCAGGGTTGGCTCCCAGAAGCTAAGAGGAAGAAAGGCTAATCCCGTAGCACTACATCCTGCAATTTATTATCTCTGATTTTTAAACCTTTCTCAGAAGAGGCTCGATTTATTATTGCAAGGAAGGTAGTTTACAAGAAAATATTTAAATCTTTTTGAGCTATATGACAACTCTTAGTGCTTACAATACTTCACTAAGATGGTGTACTCACTGGGCTGAAAAAAAGCTTTGTTTTTTTCTATCTTCCTTGCAAACTTCCACATTAATCCATAGTAACTGAGCATAAATAAAACTGTAACTTCTTTGGGGTCCCTGGTGGTATAACTCTTAGAAACAGCCACTTTGAAAGATTAGCTTCCCAGGCCTCTTATATTACCTGTTTCAACAATTATTCTATGGGAATGTAGAAAACAAGAAGGATCAGAGTGGGGGGAAAGGAAAAACAAGCTCCTGCAGTGTCCCATCCCCAAATGTAAAGTATTGTTTATTTCTCAAGATGGTGGACCCACTGACCGTTCTGATGACTGAAAGACAAGGTTCTTATAGAGATGATGCTCTTGAAATTCTCAAGCTTCAACAATAAAAGAATTTCAACAGCTTAAAGGAATATAAGTCACCAGATAATCAAATTGCAGTCAGGTATGGGGCCCTATAAGCTCAGTTATTTATAAGACTTTAGCCCAGGACCAGGTGGCTTCACCTATAAATTCTAACAAGTATTCAAAGAAAAATTAATGCCAATCCTTACCAAACTCTTCCAAAAAATAGAGGGTAGACATTTCCAAACTTATTTTATAAGGCTAGCATTACCCTAATGCCAAAACCAGACAAGGACACTACAGAAAAAATACAAGCCAATATTCCTGATGAATACAGATGTAAAAATTCTCAAAATATTAGCAAACTGAATTCAACAATACATTAAGAGGATCGTGTGAGGGGCGCCTGGGTGGCTCAGTTGGGTAAGCGTCCAACTTCAGCTCAGGTCATGATCTCATGGTTCGGGAGTGGGGGCCCCGCGTCCGGCTCTGTGCTGAGAGCCTCAGCCTGGAGCCTGCTTTGGATTCTGTGTCTCTTTCTCTATCTCTTCCCCTCCCATGCTGCCTCTCTCTCACTCTCTCAAAAAATAAATAAATATTTTTAAAAATTAAAAAAAAAAAAAGAGGATCGTGTGAGTGGGATTTATTCCAGGAATGGAAGGATGGTTTAATATCTGCAAATTATCAATGTGATAGCATTAAAAAAAATGAAGAATAAAAAGTATAATCATCTCGGCAGATGCAGAAAAAGCATTTGCCAAGGTTCAACATCCATTTATGTTTTTTTAAAAAAAAACTCAAGAACATAGGTATAGAGGAAAGGTACCTCAACATCATAAAGGCTATATATATATATATGACAAACATATATCTAACATCATATGTAACAGTCAAAAGCTGAAAGCTTTTCCTTTAAGAGCAGGAATAAGGAAAGGATGCCCACTCTTGCCACTTTTATTCAACACAGTACTGGAAGTCCTAGCAAGAGGAATTAGGCAAGAAAAAGAAATAAAAGGCATCCAGATCAGAAGTGAAGCTGTTATATTTCCAGATGACATGATATTATATATAGAAAACCCTCAAGACTTCACCAAAACACTACCAGAAGTAATCAACAGATTTAATAAAGTTGCAGGATACAAAATTAATATACAATGTCAGTTAAATTTCTATATGCTGATAATGAACTATCAGGAAGAAATTAAGAAAACAATTCCATAAAAAAATACACGTGAATAAATTTCACCAAGAACACAGAAGATCTGTACACTGAAAACCCTAAGACACTGATCAAAGAACTGAAGACAACACAAATAAATTAAAAGATACAGTATTCAATCGATTGGAAGAATATTGTTAAAATGTCCATACTAGCAAAACAGTATACAGATTCAATGCAATCCCTATCAAAACCTCAATGGCATTTTTCACAGAAATAGAAAAAATAATCCTAGAATTTATACAGAACCACAAAACACCTTGAATAGCTAAAACAATCCTGAGAAAGACTAAAACTGGAGGCACCGTGTCTCCTGACTTCCAACTATATTACAAAGCTATAGTAATCAGAGAAGTAGGGTATTGGCATAAAAACAGACCAATGAAAAAGAACAGAGAATCCAGAAATTAAATCACACATACATGATCAATTAAATTTATGACTAAAAAGCCAAGACTATACTATGGGGGAAAGGAGAGTCTCTTCAATAAATGGTCCTGAGAAAACTGAACAGTCACAGTTAAATGGATCAAACTACATCTCTTATACCACACACAAAAACTAACTTAAAATGGATTAAAATCTTTCATGTAAGACATGAAATCAAACTCCTGGGAAACATAAATGGTAAGCTTCCTGACATCCATCTTGGTGATTATTTTTTGGACCTAACATCAAAAGCAAAGACACTAGAATTTACAAAATACCCAAGAGGAACTGTACCAAACTAAAACACTCTGCACAGCAAAGAAACCATTAACAAAATGAAAAGACAACCCAATGAATGGGAGAAAATATTTGCAAATCCTATCTTTTAAGGGGTTCAATAACCGAAATATATAAAGAACTCAGACAACTCAATAGCAAAAACCCCCAAATAATCCAATTAATAACATGGGTAGAGACATTTTTCCAAAGAAGACATACAGAAAGTCAACAGGTTCATGGAAAGGTGCTCGACATCAGTAATCCTCAGGGTAATGTAAATCAAAACCATAATGAGATAGACATTTTAACAGGTGTGAGGTGCTATTATCAACAAGACAAAAGATCACATGTGTTGGCAAGGATGTCAAGAAAACAGAACCCTGGTGCACCGTTTGTGGGAACGTAAATTGGTGGAGCCACTATGGAAAACAGTAGGGAGGATCCTCAACAACTTAAAACTCAAACTACCATACGATCCAGTTATTCAACTTCTGGATATTTACGCAAAGGAAACAAATACACTAATTTGAAATGTTACCTGTACCCCCATGCTTACTGCAGTATTATTTATAATAGCCAAGACAAGGAAGCAACCTAAGCATCATGGATGAATAAAGAATAGGTGACATATATACCATGGAATACAATTTAGCCCTAACAAAGAAGGAAATCTTTCCAGTTGCAGAAACACGGATGGACCTTAGCATTACGCTAAGTGCAATCAGAGGGAGAAAAACAAATACTGGATGATCTCACTCCTATGTGGCATCTTAAACAAAACTACTCATAAATACAAAAGCACTGATAGATGTTGCAAAAGTATGGGCAAAATGAGTAAAGGCAGTCAAAAGGTACCAACTTCCAGTTATCAAATAAATCATAGGAGATAATATACAACATGGTGGTTATAGTTGATACTATATTGTATAAATCAAAGTTGTCAGGAGGGTAATTCTTAACAGTTATCATCCAAAAAAACATTATAACTATGTGTGGCAATTAAACTGATGTATTCTGGTGATCAATTCATAATATATACATACAGTGACTCGTGGTACACTTGAAAGTAATATATGTTGATTATATCTCAATTTAAAAAAACCTAAAAACCTAACATGGTATGCTACAGAATCATATTAACAACTCTTGACTTTTTTATTAAAATACTTCCTCTAATCTACAACTCATTATTATTCATGTTTAAAAATCAAGTCATGAAAAAAAAATGACTTAATTTGGTCTGATTGGGTGAATGCTAAAAAACAGTAAGAAATCAAATAGTCTTAGAACTGGAATGTATCTGAGAAGTTCTTCTGTTCATCTTCCTCTCAAGGAAAGGAGAAAAATCCCTGAATAAACTTAAAGGCTTTGCTTCCACATGGGCATTGTATTTTGCCTTAAAATGGATGTATGAAGACTAGATATATAGATTTGAGATGTTTTGTTTTTGGTGTTTATTCAGCAATAAAGAAGCTTTTGTTCATTCAAGATATTTGGGTACGGATTAAAAGCTTCAAAATATACATCTCCATTTCTACACACAAAAAGACAATTTTCATCAAGTTAAGGGAAAGTAGGATCTTTCTTGGAGCAGAGCTGGTTAAACCTGATATAGTGTCCAACATTATTAATTACCAAGTGCTCACGTGTTAAGTGTCATTTCATATGCAACCAGCTTATTTACTCTAATGCAGCGCAAGAGATGGGAAGAGATGTATGGGAAGAAGGAAACGTACCACAGTTCCGACTGCCTGATGAACAACAGGCTCACCTAGAAATTTCACATTATTCAAGAATATCAAGATGGTCTCCTACTACTGCAAGACAAAGACATCAATCTGTCCCTCAAGCAACAAACTCTACAAAGATAATGGACGATATGTGGCAGCATATTAAAGCTGATGGCTGAGGCTGACAAGGGAGAGGTGGTGAGGAAGAGACCTCTTTGACTGGAAGGGGAGGGGATTTCAGAAAGGTTTCACCAAGACAGCATTTCCTACGTGAGCATTTCTGGTCTACTCAAGACCTGCCCTGTGCTACTTCCTTGGGATCAGAGCTCCTATCCAGAATGACTATCAGGAAAAGGGGACAGATATGCAGCCATGATACTTATTTAATGTCAGGCTGCAGTTTCATGTTTTAGAGTAGTGAATCCGGACCTGTTTCCTTTCTACCTCTGTCTTTCATTGTGATGCCGCTGATTGCTGACTGGTCCCATCTGGAGATGTGTAGCTGATGGCTAAGCGTTCATTTCAGAGAGCCATGAATAAACTTTCAGTGACCCACTACCATGCAATATCCAGTTTCAGAAAATAAAATATAAGGGTTTTTTTTTTTTACGTCCTTACCCCAAAATGTATTTTTCAAGGAAAAAAGAATACTAGTCATAAATATAAAGACAATACTCAAACACACAAAATTGTAGCTATGAGCAGGAGTTCTCTATTGCTAACTACTCATCATCACAGTTGAATGTTTTAAAATCCTTAATCAGAAATATTTTATGATATTGCTCTGTAAAATGAGATTAGGGCTAAATTCAAGAGAGTATAATATTAAATTTTGATACTACTGCACTTGTATAATGGACACCTACTGACTCACATAACCATACACTTAAAACACTCAAGTTTAGGGGCACCTGGGTGGCTCAGCCGGTTAAGCGTCTGACTTCAGCTCAGGTCATGATCTCATGGTCTGTGAGTTCAAGCCCTGCATCAGGCTCTGTGCTGACAGCTCAGAGCCTGGAGCCTGCTCTCTCTCCCTCTCTCCCTGCCCTTCCCCTGCTCATGCTCTGTCTCTCTCTGTCTCAAAAAGAATAAAAACATTAAAAAAAAAAACACTCAAGTTCAGTAATTTGCTGGATATTCTCCTCTGGACCCTTATATCCATCAGAGGCACTATCTAGCCAGCAACTATGGAACCCAGCAAGTAATTGTTGAACATGATTGAATTTTAAAAAATGATAGCTCTACGATAAACATTGAGGTACATGTGCCCCTCAACAATAGCCAAATTATGGAAAGGGTGCAAATGTCCATCTACTGATGAATGAATAAAGAAGGTGTGGTATAGATACACATGATGGAATATTACTCGGCAATAAAAAAGAATGACATCTTGCCATTTGCAACAACATGTATGGAACTAGAGGGTATTATGCTAAGCAAAATAAGCCAGTCAGTTAAAGACAAAAATCCTAGGATTTCACTCATGCGTGGAATTTAAGAAACAAAACAGATGAACATAGGAGGACAGAAGGAAAAATAAGATAAAATCAAGAGAAGGAGGCAAACCATAAGAGACTCTTAAATACAGAGAATAAACTGAGGGTTGCTGGAGGGTAGGTAGGGCACTTGTTGGCATGAGCACTGGGTGTTACAGGTAAGAAATCAATCACTAAATTCTACTCCTGAAACCAATACTACACTATATGTTAACTAACTTGAATTTAAATAAATGCATTTTTATTTTATTTTTTTTTTTTTTTAATTTTTTTTTTTCAACGTTTTTTATTTATTTTTGGGACAGAGAGAGACACAGCATGAACGGGGGAGGGGCAGAGAGAGAGGGAGACACAGAATCGGAAACAGGCTCCAGGCTCCGAGCCATCAGCCCAGAGCCTGACGCGGGGCTCGAACTCACGGACCGCGAGATCGTGACCTGGCTGAAGTCGGACACTTAACCGACTGCGCCACCCAGGCGCCCCAATAAATGCATTTTTAAAAAATGAGACTTGAGGATCCCGGGACTGGGTTTCCAATCCTGGTTCTGCCACCAGTCAGCTGCTAACTTACTCAACTCCTACGAGTCTCAGTTTTATCCTTGTTAATTGTGGATGATAAGGAGACAGTAGAGGGTCATTGGGATGGTTGAATACAATTAGATACATATAAAAGCCTTTAATAAACATGCAACCTTTGTGTCATTTTTGTACCTACTAAGCTGCCTTTAGTACAAAAAGTGCACTGTTAACAGTAAGAGGCAGGCAAGGTGCCACTTCCAGGGGCAACTTTTGTTTTTTCTTAAGTTTTATTTATTTATGAGAGTAAGAGCTCATAAACAAATGGAGGAGGGAAGACAGAGAGGAGGAGAGAGAATTCCAAGCAGGCTCCACCCTGAACCCATGAAGCGTGAGATCATGACCTGAGCTGAAAGCAAGAATCAGATGCTTAACCAACTGAGGCAACCAGGCACCTCCAGGGCAACATTTTTAATGACTAAAAAATGTGGAACAGTGCCTGTAGCCTACTATCATTCAAACTCAGGAACAAAAAGCCCATCCTTACTTCCAACATCCAACATCACCTCAAATCTCGAAGCAAGGCTAAAGCATATAAAGGTCCACAGTGGTTGCCTACAATTGCCACATTTTCATAAGATAAAAGAAAAATTTTTAACTAAGTAATTTCAAAGATGGGAAACATAGTATTCCAAAATGTTAATTCAGTTCCTGTTACTTTATTATTCTCTTTTGCCTTAACTGTCAAGAAGCTCAGAACAAAGTTTTATGTCTAATTTTAAAAAGAATGCTTAGTCTAAGCTTTTTGCTTTAACTTTTCTCCTGACTCACACGTCTTCCCCCTTCCAGAAGAATGCTACTGAATTTGTAGCTTTTATTATACATTCAGAGAGATGGAGAGGCAGGTTATAAACAATGAGGGAACACAGCAACACATTTTCTTTAAAGAGGAAAAAAAAAGAAAAGACAAAATTGTGCGTCTCAACCTAGCACAACTTGAGACCAAACAGTGAGAGTCAGAAAACCCTTTGCAGACTGTCACCAGCACAGGGTTATTTTGTTGAATGTTTCCTTCTGAACTGCTTCCTACTGTGATCCCCTCTGGACTTCTTTGCAAGCAGCAGAATTTCTCTGGTCTCTCTAGTTTCAAATTTCACCAGAAATTCAAGGAGCTGACTCAAGACTACCAGTGGCCCCATCTACAAACCAAAGAGGAGGAGTTATTTTGGAAATAAAATGATGGTATGAGGAGTCACAGTTTCCTAAGGCCTTTCCAGAAAATACAGACCACAATTCCTCCTACTAGATTTTACATTCCTCAAAGCCACAGGATAAGCAAGAACATTCATCTTGAGAGCCTCATTAACAGAAACATCTCAAGCAATTCTCTATCTCCCTTACGGGGACTATTAAGTGACTTACAGAAACTGGGTATTCAACAGAGTTGTTGAATAAATAATACACTGTCGAGACCAACAGCAGCAAGTAAGATTCACCAATGGTTCACTGTTAAGGCGTCTCTTCCAATGACCGTATGATCACATGAAAAGACACGGAACTTTTAAGATGCAGAAATTCTACCCACAATCCTAACCAGCCACGTTAAGCTAGACAACAGGGAGCAGGGCTGGTTTCTGTAACTGACGTGTGTAGGTTAAGTAATTCCCTATTCACATTTTGATTGAGCCCCCACAGTATGTATGATATAGATAATGAGATAAGAGGGGACCAATGCAAAAACATCTTTGTGACAGCAGACTGTCATCCTTGTGACAATTGCTGTAACAGTGATGTGGGAGCCACAACCCAGCTTGGCATACCAGGCAAGGCTTCACAGGAAAGGGGTTTTCCTATAGGTATTCAAGCCAAGGACAAGTTCCTTATATGAGGTTCAATCAGGCAGAGGGAAAGAGCAGGCAGGAAGTTGGTCACATGAATGTGTCTGGTCTATACTGGCTGGTGGCTCAGGCAGGCAAGGAGAAGGGGTAAGGCATAGTAAGGGATAAAGCTAGTAACTTGGACTGCAAAGGACTAACTGCCAAACAGCTGAACTTTGTTTTGGTAAAGTAAAACTACAGAGTAGTTCAAGAAGAGGAGTTCCATCATCCAGTTTTCGGAGCAGTAAGTCCGTAGGCTGAATAATACGAGCCCAAGTTAATAATTACTGAGCATGCTCTGTGTACCACGCATGGTACTAATGTGTTAACGGCTCAATGTGCGTTGTCCTTACAATAGGCCCGTCAAGTAGGCACTATTTTACGGGCAGGGACAAAGGGTTTAGTGAGATTAAAGGACTCGTCTGAGGGGCGCCTGGGTGGCGCAGTCGGTTAAGGGTCCGACTTCAGCCAGGTCACGATCTCGCGGTCCGTGAGTTCGAGCCCCGCGTCAGGCTCTGGGCTGATGGCTCGGAGACTGGAGCCTGTTTCTGATTCTGTGTCTCCCTCTCTCTCTGCCCCTCCCCCGTTCATGCTCTGTCTCTCTCTGTCCCAAAAATAAATTTAAAAAACGTTGAAAAATTTAAAAAAAAAAAAAAAAAAAAAGGACTCGTCTGAGATGTCATAGCTAGTAGTGGCAAGCTGGGACTCCAAACAGGGTCTGATTGTGATGTGTGCGCTCTTAGAACGAGAAGGGGAGATCATAGCCATGGCCCTATACCAGCCCAGAGACAAGGAAGGTCTGAACCAGGGCAAGGAAAGTGCATAGCCAGTCATACTGAGAGAGCTGGGAACTGCAGTTTCAATAAATTGATCCTGAATTCGTTAGAGAGTATTGCAGAATCAAAGATTCGCTTACTCTAAAAACTTGAAAGAATGCAAGTATAAGCCTTACCTTGGAAACCTAAGTCTACAATCAAACATCATTTTCTATGGAAAAACCAGAAATACTTATTTTAAGAAGCCTCATGAACAAAAGGGTCTTCAAAGCTTGGTATTATGCACTAAACAACACTTTTGTGTATCCCAAACCTAGTATGCATGAAACCACAATACGATTCTGCTTCCCACCCACTAGGATGGCTATAATAATACAACAGCAACAACAGAAGGAAAATAACAGGTGTTAGCAAGAACGTGAAGAAATTAGAACCCTTGTAGATTACTAGTGAGAATGCACAGCCACTATGGAAAACCTTTTGGTCGTTCCTCAAAATGTTAAACATAGGATTATTATATGACCCAGCAATTCCCCTTTCAGGTATATACTCAAAAGAAATGAAAGCAAAAATTCAAACAAATATTTGTAGGTCAATGTTCACTTTAGCATGATTCACGACAGCCAAAAGGTAGAAACAACCCAGGTATCTCTCAACAGATGAATTTCACATAATGTGGTACATGCATACAATGAGTATTATTCAGTTGTAAAAAAGAATACATGCTCCAACACACATGAACCTTGGAAGAATTCTGCTAAGTAAAATCAGCCATACACGAAAGGACAAAGATTGTATGATTCCACTTGTATGAAATATGTAGAAGCGGTGAATTCATAGATACAGGAAATAGGTTACCAGGGGATGGGGACGGCGGGGAGAGTTTTTGCTTAATGGTTACAGAAAGTCTATTTGGGGTAACGAAAAAGCTTTGAAAATACAAAGTGAGAATGGTCATACAACATTGTCAAAGTACTTAATGCCACAGACTTTTACACTTAGAAACAGTTAAAATGATAGGGGCGCCTGGGTGGCTCAGTTGGTTGAGCGTCGGATTTCAGCTCAAGTCATGATCTCACAGCTCGTGAGCTCGAGCCCCATGTCAGGCTCTGTGCTGACAGCTCGGAGCCTGAAGCCTGCTTCAGATTCTGTGCCTCCCTCTCTCTCTCTGCCCCAACCCACTCACATTCTATCTCTCTCAAAAATAAACATTAAAAAAAATTTTAAATAGTTAAAACGATAAATTCTATGATACACACACGCGCGCATACACACCCACACACCCACCCACAATAAACAATTTCCCCTCAAAGGTGGGGGGAAACTAATGTTCAGAGTTTCTTTTACTATTGCCAGAGGGAATAAATGCAACCTTTCTTACCTAGAATATCTATATCCAACTTAATTCCTGTCCTAGGTAAGGATGACAACATAGACAAATGAATGGAGAACAAGAGGCTTTTCAAATGTGCTATTCAAAATAATTCAGTGGCTTCCTACCACGTACAGACTAGTATTTAAACTATTTTACAGAGAATACAAAGTTTTTTCCTGATCCGGTTCCTACTTACCTGTCCAAGCCCAAGCTCATCTCTCACATTGTTGTTGCTCTCTAGAACTTTATTCTTCAGCCCCAGAACATTCCAAGTTCTCCCATTCCTGTTTTCCCATGCTGTTCCATGTGCTTCGAAAGGACTCACTCCCCCAACTCACCTTTCATCATCTATCCAAAGTCTAATCAGTCTCCCTTCAAATTTCATTTCCATGAAGCTTTCCCCAGACTTCTGAGGCTCCTCCACCCGTGGTCCATTAACTATTTATCCTTCTGCAATAGCAATTTTAATAGTCTAATTGCTTATCTGCATGTCTATATTCTACCATTATTCTGTTGACAACAAATATGCCAGTTTATTGCTCTCTGCAGACACTAGTATTCCATAAATGGTGTTTTAAAAAATGGGAAGGACAGTGAGTCCAGCACTTAGCTAGGGAGTAGAGACTCTGATCCCCCAAATTCTAAGGAGCAGTCAGTCACTCATTGGTGCTTCTCTAATATCCTTCAATGGACACCAAATTTCAGTATGAATACCATATATTATGTAAAAAATAAAACAATCAAAACCAGAAAAGCTGGAAAGGACCACCCATACCCGTGAGACTGTCCAAAGTCCACACCATTTGGAACCTGAGGAAGTTTTCTGAGAAGGCAACTGAAAACCAGTTTATTGAAAATGTGCTCCCAGTGAAACAGAATTGCCCCATCATAAAGATGCACTGAAGATGCATTGCAGTGAAGGGAAACAAAATCTAAAGGCGAAGAATAAAAGTGTTAGTCATCACCCACGACTACTAACCTCAAGTGGTGGGTACTTTGATTCTTTTTGTCACTAAATATATCTGTTTTCAAGCAGACCTTCCACATTTTATGCGACTACATAACTCCTTTAAAATCTACCAAATTTTTGGTTCTGCTTCTGAATACATCTGATAACTGGGTTATTCTAATGCTCTACCTAACTGCTGTAATGGATATCAATATGGGATCTTCCTGTCACCAGAAGGATAGGTTTCTTAAAAAAAAAAAAAAAAAAAAAAAGGTTAGCCAACTGATACTGATTGATGAGTTTGATCAGCATGATTAGGGCTTCATGAGTTTAATTAAAAGTGAGCATTTAGTCCTGCGGGACTGATAATTCCAACATTAGGAATGCTACTGTCCAGGCTTACTTCTTTATGGCTGGAATGGTGGTTATATGAAGACCTCTTCACAGCTACCTCTTTCTTTCTCCCCTCCAAGACTGTCTGGTTGCTGCACTCCACAGATTTCCCCTTTTGCCATTCAGCTAATTCCAGATCTATTCAATTTTTATTATCTACAACTTCCATTTATATCATTATTTCTTTTGGAAAACTCATTCCGTATCTCTAACAGCCAGCTTTAAAGTAAACTTCTGACCACTTGTAAGTTGGAGTCTACTTAGTACCCCTGGCCTGATTAGACAGGACTCACTACTGAAGATAGATTTACTGAGTTTCTACCTCCCCTGTGCTACTCTTGTCTTGCTAACAAGACTCTAATATTACCAGCATGCTGGATCCACTGTAGAACAGAGAATTAGGGATGAATATCAAAATGCTGTCCTTCTGCCTTTCTGGAATGTCTTTTCATCAACAAGCTAAGGGGAAACCTACACCATTGCTTCATTATGACAGCCCAGGCCCCTGCCCAGCACTTGGAAATGACTGGAGTTCTGGGTCTTCTCTCATCAAGGTACAACTTGACACTGCAGCAGGAACCTTGCTGGTCTTCAGAGGCATTCCAAAAAGAAAAAAGCTGGACTCTGCTGTGATTGAGTCCCCAGTGGCCTAGCTAAGAATTTTACCTAAAGGTCATGTCACATTTCAACACAACCTCAAAGAGGCTTTTTAACATGCTCATTTCAGAAGGACGTGGCTTGGCCAGTCCTAAGGCTCACACATGCCCTTCACCAAGTCCAACTTCTAAGTCCTCACTCAGATGCTCCCCATCTTTCACATCCAAAGGCCAGACCCTTTGGGGGAAAAAAAAAGATGGTGAGGCCAAGAGAGCTCAAGTCCTGTGTTTCAGCTCTGGCTCCCTGACTTAATCCCATGTGTGAACCTGGGACTGTTATTCATTCCTCTGAGCCTCTGTGTTCCCAGTTATCATAGCATTCATACAAATCTTTTATATTTGAAAAGTTTGCCAAAAAAAAATAGTACTACTAAAAAACAATCCTTACTAATGTAAGGGCTAGGAACTCCTACTTTACTAATTACTAAGATTGAGTCACAAGTTTGGCTCTCCCAAATCTGCTGTCCATATATCTGCTCTCCCTATTGGCTGGACTGGATTCTCCTTGCATCCATTCCATTTAATTGATCCATGTTAGCTCCCTGGGGAGCTCTGAGAGATTGAAAAAAAAAAAAAACAAACAACAAGTAGAGTGCAACTCAGTGGGGTCCCAGAGAGACTGAAGGCTGAGTGAGGCCAAGCCCATAGAAGCAATTATGGAAAAAACAACAACAACAAAAAAAAAAACCTCCTTGACTTAAAAGTTTTTAAATTGCCATTTTTGCAAAAATAGGTTTTGTTTATTCTGTGAATACAAAATAAAAAAGATAACACTATTCTCTCAGGATGGATGTGAAAAATGGTGGTAATTCAAAGCCTTGCTTGCCTCCAAGTCCTTTTACGTGGTCACCGCATTGTGTTTATTGTACCAAGGAAAAGACTTTTCACAGCCTTCTGGTTTCGAAATGAGATGTCCTTCTCATGTTGGTCTGTTTTTAATTTATTGAATTGTAAGCATAATCTTCTGGGCACAGCAATTCTGTCAAGTGGATGGGCTCAGCCTGATCACTGAAGACCTTAGAAATAAGGAAGAGAAAGCTGACACCTATTTATAATTCCCCCCTCCAGCCCTAGCTCTCCTGTAATTAAGGTGTTGGATTTATGGAAGCTCCTTTTTTTACAGGTCAGCTTTACTGAGATATAATTCACATGCCATACCAGTCAGCCTTTCCAAGTGGACAATTC
Source organism: Neofelis nebulosa (assembly GCF_028018385.1). Lineage (NCBI taxonomy): Eukaryota > Metazoa > Chordata > Mammalia > Carnivora > Felidae > Neofelis > Neofelis nebulosa. The sequence goes on along the minus strand of NC_080788.1, from coordinate 69,608,328 downwards.
AGCGGTTTCCCGTATGTTCACAGAAATTGTGCAACTCTCACTACCATCCACTCTTAGAAGAGTTTCATCACCTCACAAAGAAACGCCGTGCCTATTAGCAGTCACTTCTCCCCAGCCCCTGGCAACCACTAACCTATCTGCTGTCACTGGGCATTCGCCTACTGTGGCTATTTCATGTAAATGGAATCATACAGGATTTGTCCTTTTGTGACTGGCCTCGAAGTGCCTTTTCAATCTCCTCTGGTGCCCTGTTCCCTCTCCCCTACCCTTGTCTGGTACCTGCCTTAGGGTTCTCCCCTACATCCTCTGCTCCATCCACTCTCCACTCTGTGTCTGGGGAACTTCATCCCCTCAGTCCAAAGGCTTGGATTCCTCAGCTGAAGGCTCAGAGCTTCATCTCAAGCCTCGATCTCTGTACTGGGCTTTTGGTCCCTACATCCAGAGCTTCCTTGGCATCTGTCAACTTCTCACAGACAATTCAGAGGTGTCAAAAAGCAACTCATGGTCTCCTGTCATCCCTCAAAGCTACTCCTCCAGAGTTCTTCTCTCACACTTACTTGGCTTACAGAACCAGAAACTCAGACCTCATCCTCAAAGCTCCCCTCCTTGGCCTTTGCCTCCATATCCAGTGACCAAGCCCTGGTAAATATTTCCCAAACCACCCAGATTACTCCTACCTCAACACCCTTCTCCTAGTCAGGTCTTGAGGTTTTTTTGTTTTTGTTTTTAATTTATTTTTTATTTGAGGGAGGAAGAGACTGTGTGAGTGGGTGGGGGTGGGGGTGGGGGTGGTGGGCAGAAGGAGAGAGAAACCCAAGCAGTCTCCACATTGCCAGCACAGAGCCTGATGAGGGACTCGAACCCACAAAACCACGAGATCGTGACCTGAGCCAAAACCAAGAGCTGGACCCTTAACTGACTGAACCACCCAGGCACCCCCATGTCTTGATTTTTACATTTATTTATTTTTGAGAAACAGAGTGAGACAAAGTGTGAGCGGGGGAGGGGCAGAGAGAGGACACACAGAATCTAAAGCAGGCTCCAGGCTCTGAGCAAGCGGTCAGCACAGAGCCTGATGCGGGGCTCGAACCCACAGACTGTGAGATCATGACCTGAGCCGAAGTCAGACCCTCAACCGACTGAGCCACCCAGGCGCTCCATGTCTTGATTTTTAAACTGGAGTGTGAACTAAGTCCAAGCTGGTCTCTTAGCCTTTAGTCTTATCTCCTTCCAACCTATCATTAGACCCACAGTGACTGACCCAGAGCAGCTCTGCTCAGAGAGACTGCCATGCGTAGACCCTTCTGCGTGCCTGACACAGCATGGCCCTACCTAGCTTCTGCCTCACTCCCATCTCACCAGGAGCCATGGTCACTGGAACATCAGCTCTCACTATGTTTCTCCTCCAGCTCACTTGGATCTTGCTAACTGCCAGATCTATGTCCTGCACAGAGGGAACAGCACCTGAGTGCCTCCCCTCGACCTCCCCAACCCATTTGTGTTGTTTTCCCTGGCTAACCCATTAGTCTTCTAGTCTCCTTTTCAAGGCACTTCTCCATAACAAAGCACTACTCCCAAGAGGTTAGGGACTCCTCCTTTGTTCCCATGTACTACTGCAATCATAGCTTATTTCATAGAATTTGAATCTTCTGTTTACTTTCTTCTGTCTCCCACTCAACTGTAAGCTGTGACAACAGGGGCTATATCTGTTGTTCACCATGATAGGGGGATAGGTCATTTATTATATTATTCAGCTGATACCCTCAATCTCCAGCACACTAACTTCCTGGCACAATACAGGTACTTAAAAACACCCCGAGCATGACAGCTTACCATTTTGCAACATACAGGCCATAGGCAGCGTAGAATTCCATTTTACCAATGGTAGGAATCAATCCAAAATATATTTGCTTTTTAAATTTCTTCTATCTGGGAATATTTCATCATAGGGCCTCACCAAAACCAGATTCCTTTCTTACAAGGTACCAAAAACAAAAAACAAAAAACAAAAAAAAACAAACCTACGTAAACAGCTCAAACATCAGTTTAATTTTTTTGATTTTTCTTTCTTTCTAAAGAGAAGGATAAAAACATGCTGTCCATTCAGAGTCCTGATTCCAGCACTCCACCTGTCCTGATCATTTTTGTTTAAATGGACTTCTTTGTGTTTTCACTTATAAATAAAATGAAGATGATAAACCACACCTTATTATGTTCCAAGAATAAGAAGAGATGTGAAGGTACCATGACTCCAAAAAGAATGACCTACAAGAAATCAACAGATCTGCCTTGTTCTTCTATGTCAATATAAAAATATTAGCCCAACCTCAACACCAAGTAAGTAATGTTACACACAGGAATGGATTAAGCCCTGTGGAGACATATACACAGGGCCCTGAGCTTGAGACACCCAGGTCACCTGCTGAACACCCACCTCCCTGACACTGATTCTTCTATCGGTTGCCCAGATGCAGGTAAGAGAAACCCATTACATTTTCTTATTTCGGCCCTAATGGATGAGCAACACATCCGTTTCTCCTTTTCCATCCTCCATGCTACTCAAATTCTTGAGAACAGGGCTGGATTCTCCAAAGGAGAAAGCACGATTAGGGTACTACATTAAGGATCACTGTGGAAAGTCACCTATTGTCTGATAAATTCATAATTATAGGTTGCTTCTCCGTTCTCTTAGAGGCACCATAACAGTCTTTTAATTTTAATTTTTCTGGTGGAGTGAAGGACTTTCAATCATTTAGGAGGCCAGCTGTGTTGTACTTCAGCTGTAAAATATGAAAGTTCTCAAGTGTGCTTGGCATATATTCTGAGTTGAAGCATAACACTGCTTATGCAGGCAAAATGTCCTTGTGCTGCAGATGCCTAGTAGTGACATGGGGACTTTATACATATGTAGTCCATCGACACCAGCTTCTTCACCAGTGAGCACATGCTGTATCACTTTTTCTTTGTTTCACATCTCGTTGATTGAATGGGCACCAATTCAACTTAGAACCATGCCCCCACGGAATCTTAAAATTAAAAGGAGCCTTGGCAATAATCAGTTCTAACGCCTAAGTTTTAGAGAGCAAGTAAATCAAGCCAGAAGGTTGTCTTTTACATGGTCATACTGTCAGGTAAAGCTACTCTTTCCATTAAGTTTGATAGAGCCCTTCTCCGTCAAGACATTTCATTTCCTTACAGATTTTCCAACAAGTCTAAAGGAGAGCCCACAGATTTTTAAAAAGTGGGGTGGGGAGTACAGGAGCTTCATGTTTATAATTATAGTCAGTGGATTCCAGCATCCAGGCGTTTGCTTCATGATGGAGAGCCCACCTCCAATGGGCGATACCAACTTTCCTACTTCAAATGGATTCCCCACCTAGTCTAGCAAAGTGGACAGCCAGCAGAAACAAGACTTAAACCTCTAAGATGCTTGTTCCAAGATGAAGAATTTCAAGTTTGCCATGCCCTGTTACCAAAAGAGATAGAACAGAAGGTTTCAGCAACCTCAATTTCTCCACGGTGGCTTTTTCAAATTTGACTTCTTTCCTTTAGCTGCAGATTTCCAGCCCCTGCTCATGTCTCCTCAGGAACCTTCCCCCACTAATTATCCCCTTGCTCTTCTCTCTCTCCTTGATCACCGTAAGCCTGAGTTTCCCTCGCTATGAAACACATGCAGCAGGATGACTATGTCCCACCCCCATGTGCTCCCACCAAAGGCTACTCGTCCTTCTGTCTCCCTGCATTTTCAAGCTGCTGTAAATAAATAGCCATCTATTCTGACAGCTGCCTCTTCTTTATTTCCATTCACTCACACACTTCCATTCACTCATTGCATTCTGGCTTCTGCCCTCCCTATGCCAGCAGATTCCCCAGATTCCCCAAAAGCAACTCAATTTCCAGACCTTATTTTTTGTACCATCTGGATACTTGGTGAATGTGTCCCCTTGTCTGATCCCTACTCCCATTGTCTCAAGTTAAGGCCCTCATGTCTTTTGACAATGACCTTATGCCTGATTTTCCTGGGCATAACTTCTGTCTTTGTGTTTCTTGGAAAGTTATACTGCTTTTAGAGCTAGGTTTTTTTTTAAGGTTTATTTTTGAGAAAGAGACAGAGTGTAAGTGGGGGAGGGGGAGACAGAGAGGGAGACACAGAATCCAAAGCAAGCTCCAGGCTCTGAGCTATCAGCACAGAGCCCAACAGGAGGCTTGAACCCATGAACGGTGAGAACACGTCCTGAGCTGAAGTCAGACACTTAACCAAGTGAGCCACCCAGGCACTCCCAGAGCTAGTTGTTTTAAAACACAAATCTGGGGTACCCGGGTGGTTTAGTCGGTTGAGCATCTGACTTTGGATTTCAGCTCAGGTTGTGATCTCACAGTTCATGAATTTGAGCCCCCCACTGGGCTCTGTGCTGACAACATGGAACCTGCTTGGGATTCTCTCTCTCCCTCTCTCTCCACGCCCCTCCCCACTACTCTCACGTTCTCTCTCCCTCAAAATAAAATAAACTTAAAAAAACACAAATTTGACATCACTTCTGTTCAAAAACCTTCCATGAAGTACTTCTCTAGACTAGCTTATCTTATAAACCATATCCTATAGGGTCAAGTCTGGTTTCTCCAACTATCTTTCCAGGATCATCTTTCTGTGCTTTTCACCCCTGGCCATACTCAACTCTGCTAGAACCCTCTTTGCCCAGCTCTTTCACGTCTGTCTTCCTTCACACTTTTCTCAATACCTGGAATATGTGGTTCCCATTTTCTCCACCTGTTCTATTTTTACTTTTCTTTTCAAGTCTAGTTCAAATGCCTTCCCCACTCCCTGGCTTGAGGTGGTCATTCCGCTCTTGTATCTTCTGTGCCTCCAAAGCATGTGTACACTCCTCTATTACAGCACTTAACATACTGCACTGTGATGATTATTTTTAATAGAAGACTATCTCATCTATCAAATAGCATGGCTCCTCCACTAGGAATTAACAGTTCTCTACTCTGGTTTCAAAGTTCATGTGCATTTGGAAATCACACTTGCTATAGCATCTAATGTTCATCCTTGGAGAAGATGGCTAAAATACGATGAACTCTCGCCCAAGACATAAATCTTCTGCAAATCCTCTACATCAGTGAGAAGTTATTTTGGACAATACAAATGTGCTTTAACCAAGTTTCCTGGGAAAAACAAGCTACCTTACTTTTCTTAAAGGGTTTATGAAGACCGCTCCCAAAAGCAAAAATGCCAGAATTCAAGAGGTTGCAAGAATGCCTCATTTTTTCTTCAAAAGAGTCATTTTATATACAAAAAAAAAACATCATTGCTATTGAAAAATCCTAATTATCAAGCCGTTACACTTGTCTTTCAGATTCAGAGATGGGCAGATGATTCCTATCCTCAAAAGAGCAGAGCAATTAAATGATGGAAAAACCAGGGGTGTCTGAGTGGCTTAGTTGGTTGAGTGTCTGACTCTTAAATTTCAGCTCAGGTCATAACTGCCTCATCATTGGATTGAGCCCCATGTTGGGCTCCGTGCTGAGCATGGAACCTACCTGGGATTCTTGCTTTCCCCCTCTGCCCCTCTCCCCTGCTCAGCTCTCTAAATTAAAAAAATAATAATAAAATTAAAAAAATAAAAGATGGAGAAACCAGCCTATGGAATCTTCTATTTTTTAAAGTTTATTTATTTTGAGAGAGACAGAGCAAGTGGGGGAGGGGCAGACAGAGAGGGACACAGAGAACCCCAAGCAGGCTCCACACTGTCAGCTTGGAGCCCGATGTGGGGCTCAAATTCACAAAACCACGACATCATGACCTGAGCAGAAACCAAGAATCAGACACTTAACCCACTGAGCCACCCAGGCGCCCCAAGGAATCTTCCTTCCTTGAACAGAATCCTGTTCTCCTGATCAAGACAACCCCAGCTGCCTTCCTCCAGGAAGACTGGCTTTCCTCCTCCTTTTCCTGACACAAATGCATACACACTTGGTTTTCTCCATTTAACAAGCAAATCTGTTTGCAAACAGGAAGCTGCCAAAGTGGGAGGGTGCGAAACAGGCAAGCCGGAGGACAGTTCTGAAAATGCATCTGTGGAGCAGGAGCTGGATTTAGCCACACTGCTCAGCTTCAGAGATACTACCAAACCCAGGCACCCACTGTAGCACAAGAAAAGCCTTGAGTCCCATCCTCTTGAGCCCTGGTGACAGACTCTAGGCCCTGAAGGCTTTCCTCTCCTTTCCCTGGAGGGCAAGGAGACTTCTGCCAACAAACGTGGATAGTTGGTTGGGGTGGCTACAAAGTGATCCTACTGGTGATAACCAAGTAATTTGATGAAAACCCACATACCACCACCTGCTGCCTCTTCCAAAGCCCTAAAGAGAGCTGGGCATTCTGCTGTCAGCTCAGTCCCCTTGGAGGAATGGCATCAAAGACCAGATCCAGCTTGGGAACATACCTCTGGCATTTGGAAGAGGTCACCAGCAAGTCAGTGCCCAGAACCACCCATGGCCTTCCCAGCCTTGGCCAAAGGGGCTGTTAAATGGAAAAGGTGCATTCCTTCACCAGAAACCACGTTCTCCACCAGCCCATAACTGTGTCTGAAAGGAAATGGATCCATTTCATGTCAACAATCACATTCATAATCTATTTGCCTAAGTGACTATTCTAGTAACTCTGAAACTATCCACTAAGGAGCCCAGTGAGTGGCAACAGCAGGTGTAACTGACACACAGGAAACATAAATTTGATATTCCATTCACAGTAATATGAGATTTCTTGGCAGGCAACTGTGACAAATTCTTTCCTGGGGGTTAATTTGGCCCTCAAATGTCTTCGTGGAGCTGATTACTACAGAAAACATCCAAAAGACAGGACAGACCATACATTTGCCAAGCCTCTGATAGTTTTCTCCCTATTTCTCAATGCTTATTGCCAAGGTGATGGAAAAATCCTCTCTGTACAAAGGGAAGAGACCTGCACAAAACCATGGTTTTCGAGTGAAGACTCAGCCTCTCAGAAAGCATGGAACCACTGCTACCCCCCGCAAGGTCTTTTGTGTGTGAGCAGTAAGGGAGATCCACTCTTAAGGCAAAGTTGATGTGATTCAGATTTGGGCGGCTCTGTCCAATTAGTAAATAACTAGAAAATAATCATTTTGATGACAGAGCGTGCCCAGAGAACAGGTGGTGCTGCATCATCCCCCTGCATGTATCCTGTGTAACCAATCTTTTATCTCATTCCTTCTCATGGTCGCATGTGGTCACACGAACTTCTCTCGCTATGTACATCTGAATGCAATGTACACATCTGTTTGCTTGGATACTTGCAGCTACAAACACCTGCTTTCCTAATTCTTTTTAAGTAACCTCCACAGGCAACGTGGGGCTCGAACCTACAACCCCGAGATCAAGAGTTGAGTGCCCTTCCAACTGAGCCAGCCAGGCACCCCTTCCTTTCGTAACTCTTAAAGGCAGGCAACATATTTGCCTGCATCCCTTAATACTGCAGAGAAGCCAAGGTGATGGCTGAGCTTTGTGTAGACACCATGACGATCTATTATTTAAGTTTCGTCTGCTTATCTTGTAGCTTTTCTCAGGGGCTCCGCTAGACAACTTCAGCTCTAGGGAAGCACACTTTCTAACAGCCAGAGCAAGAAAAACCCTGGCATAGGGGGCTGAGAAGTGATGCACCCACAGGAAGCCAGCTTATAAGCCAGGGACAGAGAGTGGCAATGGTGTCCCACTGCTCCCTCCACCCACGGCCATGCTGTGCAGAGCCCACGCCATTCCTAGCACTCTCAAGTTGAAAGAATTCACAGTGGAGAATTTCTCTGAGAGGTCTACACTGAATTCCAACTCTCCCTGACAATTAGACGAAAATAAGGCAGCCAAGTACACAGACTACTCGTTGCTTTCTGAGTCCTGGGCTTTCTTCACCTGATACGTTTTTCCTCTCGGACCCATTACAGACAGCTGATCTTGTGTTTGAATAACGAAGATGAACTTCAGTGACCAAAAGTTTGTTTAAACTGGTAACAAATCATTTTCAACATTTTGACACATAGTGAATAATTAATTTCTACCATGGAGGTTACCTGCCTGTTCATTTCAATTCATCTCCAAGGATTCCAAATTAGGGAGCGTTGAGTCCCTCCAGTCAAATGTTCTGAAGAAGCAAAGCATCGTGGTTCAGTTATTTAAAAATACATGAGGAGCCATAATGCCACCAAGTCTGATGGGCTAGCAGGTCAGGCCCAAATATCTGCGTAATCGGTGTTGTGACATGCATTCCCCACGTGACTGCATTATATGAGACAGTCCCTCTTGTATCATTTATCACTGTACACAGAGCCCCAGATTGTGTTTATGCGGCGAGATGTACAATTTTTCCAGGTTCAAAGTCAAACAATGGAAAAGAAAAAAGGAAAGACCATCTGTTTTAACTTGATTTCTGTATTTGGGGGGTTTATACCTTCTTTGGACTGTCTCAACTAGCAGGGACATGATTTGAATCCCAGGATCACCGGGCCCTGGCTCTTTTAGTAGTCTCTCAGGTTATAATTCTCCATTCCAGGCTTTTTCAGCCTACAAGATAAATTCTTAAATTTTTTTTTTCAACGTTTTTTATTTATTTTTGGGACAGAGAGAGACAGAGCATGAACGGGGGAGGGGCAGAGAGAGAGGGAGACACAGAATCGGAAACAGGCTCCAGGCTCCGAGCCATCGGCCCAGAGCCTGACGCGGGGCTCGAACTCACGGACCGCGAGATCGTGACCTGGCTGAAGTCGGACGCTTAACCGACTGCGCCACCCAGGCGCCCCTACAAGATAAATTCTTGATTTCCTCCCAGAGGTGGGTCTTAATTCATCTGTTTTTTTTAGCCGTAACTATAATTCCAGGAGTGAGAAACTCCTAACTTGGAAATAAAGATGGAATTAAAGGACCAGATTTTCCCTTCCGCCTGCAACAGAAAAGTAGGACAAAATACTGTATATGAAACAATGGTTTTCAAGACATAGGGCATCAGTTAATGAAGAGAGAGAGAGAGCCATACAGCTGGCCCAGCTTCCTGCCCACAGCATGGGGAGGGGAGTCCAGGGGAGTCTGAGTAAAGGAGACAGAGCTGAGAATCTGGAGAGACCACAGTGGCAGTGTTCAAAGGACAGAGTGCCAGAGAGGACAGAGATGCAAAAAGGGGACACTGCATGGTGTTCTGAACAGGAAGGCCTGTCCCGTATTTCTAAGTAGAATACAGTTACCTGGTCCATTGGCCAAGTCAACTGGGTAACTGGAAATTCTCTGCCTGTCTCAGTGTTTACAGACAGAAAGGCCACTGGTTAGTAATCAAAGTAATCAGAAAGTGAACCACAGTTGCATTATGAAAAAGTGATGTTTACCTTTTTTTTTTTTTTAACCATGCAAGGAGTGGATTTTGGTCACATTTGTAAGAAGCATTGTTTCAGGCATAGATAACTGAGTAGATGACTAAAAATCCTAAAAATCCATTTTTCATTCTACAGAAGCAGCAACTGAGGTCCATACCTGAAATATTAAAGTTTATGTTCTCCCCAGTAGGCTCACTGGATAAATATAGGATGGGAGGCAGCATCTGGGATGTACTTAAAAGTTGTTTCTTTGAAATCCAAGCTTAACTGGGTTTCTTTTTTTTTTAATCTGGCAATTCTAGTTCAAAGCAATGCTACACAGAATAACACTACCAGGTTTGACTCTCTTGAGTCAAAGAAAGGGGAAAAAGAAGGGGCGTCTGGGTGGTTCAGTTGGTTAAGTGTTTGACTCTTGGTTTTGGCTCAGGTCACGATCTTGTGGTTCATGAGTTTGAGCCCCTCAGCCCCTCATCGGGGCTCTGTGCTGGCAGTATGGAGCCCGCTTGGGATTTTCTCCCTCTCCCCCCACCCACCGCCCCTTCCCCACTTGTGCGCATGTGCTTGCTCTCTCTCTCTCTCTCTCTCTTGAAATTAATAAACATTAAAAAAAATGAAAGGGAAGAAAAAGAATACACACTCTGCAGGAACAACTCAGATGGTAACCATGTAACAATGCATGACTCATCTGACCTCCAATGGCCACATGAGGAGTAAATGCCTTTCTCCAGATTCTAAGCTCGTTTTCTACAGACTCCACCAATTGTATGTTACTTACTCTCTTCCACTTCCCTGGATCAAGGTTTCTAAAGCTATCCAACTTCATCTAATGACACAAAATCAGAGTTAACCAACAGGATTGGTACCAGGTGAAATGGCAGGTCACCTCTTCAGTGCCTTCCCATCTCCCTCAGAGTATCAGCCAAGGTCCCCATGGTGGCCTCCAAGGCCCACTACCATACCTGCTGTTCCTCTGTCACACCAAACACAACCCAGCTCAGGACCTCATACTTCCCGTTCTTTCTATCTCAAATTCTCTCTGCAGGTATCTCTAAGGCACCCTCTCTCTCTCTCCTATCAGTTCTTTGTCCTGGGAGGCTTCCTCTTGGCCTCATGCACAGCCTCTCCTCAATAGTTTGTTCCATTCCTCTTCTGACATACAGATTTCCTGGCTTATTTATTATCATTCTCTTTCCTGTCCTAGAATATATAATAGGGCACGAACTTTACTTTGTTCATTGATGTAGGCTCAGAACCTAGACTCAAACCTGACATATATTTGGAATGAACATTTGTTGAGGGCATCAATGGATTGGCCCAAGGTTATTCACCATTGCACCCGGAGTCCCTCCACCTGACAGCAAACTTTCAGCTATGTCCAAATTGATTCGTCAGAACACAGAGCTGGAGACTATTGCCTGAAGCAGACAAGGTGGCTACACTGACTGCATTATTTCAGGATTTGCAGGGCAGGGCTGCCTTACCCCCAAATAGAGAGCCTCTGTACCGTTTCATGGTAATTTTTTATTCCTTGACTCTTAAAAGCTTCTCTTTGAAAAAGTCTCCAGTGTCCATGTTCTTGGGAGACAATTAAATCTCATTTTCTCAACACTTTCAGTGTCAGGCTGATATGAACAGATCACAGAGATTTTGCAGAAGCTGAATGAGGGCAGAGGTGAGGAAAAACAGTTGGAGGATTCCTGAGAGGGAGCCGGAACGTCCAAAGGTCCCAGCGTCTGGCCAAAGGGAGGTAGTCTGTCACCAGTTGATCCACTCTTTGAAGCTCTTTCCTCCCCTATCACCTATCCCAGCAGAGAAGGTAGTGATAAGGAAGCATTTCTTTGGGGGCACCTGGGCAGAAAGTCAGTTGAGCATCTGACTTCAGCTCAGGTCACCAATTTGCTGTTCCTGAGTTCAAGCCCCACATCAGGCTCACTGCTGTCAGCACAAAGCCTGCCTGGGATCCTCTCTCTCCCTCTCTTTGCTCGTCCCCCACTTGTATTCTCTCAAAAATAAACACTTAAAAAAAAAAGCAAGCATTTCTTTGGCATCCAATGAGATTATTTCCATGTATCCATGACGAAGCACAGAATGTGCTCTGATGAATCACTGATGCTCTTTCCATCCCAACCCCCTGCTACCATTGTATCCCCTTTCCAGCCACAGGAGTGAGCAGGTAACTCAGGGTAAACTGCCAGAGTAACATATCCTTCTAGGTACACTGCTTAGTTCAAGGGTGAACACATGACCTAAACGAGGCCACCAAGGGTGCTTTTCAGACTATGAATACTTGAGAAGAGAGACACACATTCTTTTCTCCAGGATGGACAGTGGTAGGGATGCTATGGGCCTGGAGCCATTCGTAGGCCTCCCTGCCCCCAAAGAGAGAATCTGCCTCAATGTGTAACAGAGGACAGTAGAGCCAACCAAGGGAAGCAAAGTCCTGATGATATCATCTAAATCTTCAGATCAACTCGGACTGAAGCCAACCCTGTCAACTAGACTATTCGGTTACATGAGCAAATAAATTTCCCTCTTTGTAGGCTTGAGTTGGGTTTCTAGCATTTGAAACTGAATGAACACCATTAACACACTTCATTACTACCCACAGGCCTCACATATTTGTCAGTATCAGAGAAGCACTGGTCTGTCAAATGAGCTGACTGCTATGCTGTCTACAAGAGAATGTACGTAACATATAATATACACAGGTTAAAAGAATATATCTGCATACCAAAGAGATTTCATGGCTCTCCAGATTTGCTCAGCCCTATTTCTTTCTACAATGAAAACCAAGATAAACCTCCCAGAGTCCCAGAATCTTATTTTTGGTCCATAATCATACCCAAATAACTCAGCAAAAAGGCCTAAGAAACATCCCTAGAGAGTGGACACAAGACAGTTTATAAGGTCACATCTCACCCAGTTAAACCATGCCACATACTTAGTGTATCAGGAGAGTGGTTTAGACCCACTGTCCCCGATGCCAGGACCGTGGCCTTAAGGAATGAAAACCAGCCATGGCTGCTTGCTCAGAGTGCTAAGCTACCTCCCAGCCTAAAAATACTCACCCAAGATGACCAAATTTTTTGTCAAACATGTACAAGAAAAACAACCGTTGATTCAGAGAACACTATGTATTTAAGTATGTCCATAAACATCATCTTACTGGGGCTTTCTGAACAAGCTGGAGGTAATATTGCTCTTACCTTCCAAATGAAACAACTGAGGCATGTGGAAACATTGCCACTTGCACAAAGATCACATAGCTAGTGGCAGACCCAGGACATAAACTCAGGTAATTTAATTTAAGGATTCATACTCCTCTCATTCTGCTTCCAAGTTTTCCCAAGAGATAGCTCCTAGGGTACCAGACATCAAAAAACAAAAAATAAAAAAAACACAAAAACCAGGGGTGCCTGTGTGGCTCAGTCAGTTACAACTCTTGGTTTTGCATCAGGTCGTGATCTCATGTTTTCGTGGGTTTGAGCCCCACATCAGGCTCCACAATGATCGTGCAAAACCTGCTTGGGATTCTCTGTCTCCCTCTCTCTCTGCCCCTCCCCTACTCAAACTGTCTCTGTCTCTCTCAAAATAAGCTTAAAAAACCACCCCCCCCAAAACACACACACACACACACACACACACACACACACACACACATGCAAAAAGATTTTCAACATAAATATTAGAAGTGCAGATGAAAAGTATACACTCTAAGAAAGAACAAAAATTAGCCTACAGTTTTCAAAAATCAGTTTCAGTCCTGTTCATACATTATGAATTTATTATGAACTTTTAATTATTTTCCATTTGTGTTAAGACTTTGTTATGGTAGCTAACACCTTCCATAAGTAAGTTTCCATTTTGTTGGTATGTTAATTGTGCGAATTAACTATTTCAGTAACAGTAATTGTGCCAGGAACAACCAGATGGCTAAAGAGAATGGTCTAGCCCAAGGAACCTGAGCTTTGAGATCAGATACACTTATAGATAGTTTCAGATAACAGCCACCCCTATCTGTGTGACCTTGGCCAAGTTCCTTAGCAGCTTTGAGGCCCATTATTTTAACTGATTAAGAATGGGTAAATATTTACCATTTAGAATTACTATGAAAATTAAATGAGCACACAAACATGTAAATGTTCAGTGAATGAGTTCGTTCCCTTTTTTTTAATATCTGTTTATTTTTGAGAGAAAGAGAGAGACAGAGACAGAGAGCATGAGCAGGGGAGGGGCAGAGAGAGAGGGAGACACAGAATCCAAGGCAGGCTCCAGGCTCTGAGCTGTCAGCACAGAGCCCCACGCAGGGCTCAAATCCACCAACAGCAAGATTACAACCTGAGCCAAAGACAGAGGCTTAACTGACTCAGCCACCCAGGTACCCCAAATGAGTTCTTTCCCTTTGAAGATAACCAATATGTTTCATCATTTATAGTCAACAGTCTATGTGACAAACAACAGCGCAAGCAATATTTTGATTTTACATCCTGTCATCATATCTACTAATAAAAGGCACAGCTCCAGATGCAAGCTAACAGTTATTTTACTACCACATCACCCCTGAAAGGGAAAGGCAAACACTTGTGAAAAAACAGGAACATGTGGTCTGCTATTACAAGGGAGGAATATCCATACAAAATAACTGCTTGTCTCTTGAGTTGACAAGATATTCCATATGTGTTTTGGCAATTGCATTTTTTTTTTTACACCTCCTCTAAAATTTTGGCTGGCTAAGAGCCTCTCTTCTGGTTTTAATTTGGAAACCATCCAGAATTTATGTAGAGAACTTGGCCAAACGGAATGATAGGTAAAGGTATTTTGAAGAAATCAGAGAAACAATGGACTTGATTATAGATAGTTTCTACTTAACCATTTATTTTCAGCGTTGGTAGGTTATGGATACACAGCAATCTTGAATTAGTAGCTACAAAGCTGATGGGATACAAAATTATAACTATTTACTTTGCTAAGAAAAATGATTCATTTTATATTTTATCAAAGTACACTAATGTAAAACAATGTAGCATACATGTTTACCGAGAGTTCTGTTGTCACAGAATTCTTACTCTACGGTGAAATTTACAATTGACCTAGAAGAATCTTCAGAGATTTCATCAAGCCTACACACACTGAAAGACTCACATCTTCATTTCTTGCATACATGTATACATATTCATAGACTAAGGATGTTTATATTTAATATATATTAGGCATATACATTACTAGATAGAAGGTACTGTTGACACTTATAAAGTATTTCAATTCATCTCTGATTGCTAAAAACATCTGACATCCACCAACAGTAAAAAAACAAAACAAAACAAAAGTCAGCATTTCTCAGTGCAGTCTTGAGTTAGCTTCATGGTTTTAAACATATATCCTATTTAGAGTTTAAATTTTCTTACTTTCAGAAACCCAAATATTTTGTTAAAGATACTGGCTCCAAGTTTAAAAAAAGAAAACGCACTATCACAAACTGGCTTAATTGGCTACCTATGCACAGTTATCAAGAATATACCAACATCAATAGTTAAAACATGCTAAAAAGCTCTTTCATCAGTTACTGGGTTTCAAACCTCTTTATAGAGTCCTGGTTCAGAAACGAAGTCTTTAAGATTCCTCATGTCCAAATCAGCCATCCTGGCCACTCACTCATTTCTATACTGCTGCACAATAAACACACAATCTAAAATAAAACACCAAAGTGAAATGCCATTCAATAATCCTGGGTCTTGTCATTCATGGTGGACTTGTTCACTTATGGCAGGCTCACAGCCGAGGCCAGCACTGCCCACCCATATCTATCTGTGGTAAGCTCACCAACTGCCCTCATCTCTGCAGCTGACACCATGGTCAACCTAATTAGTCTTGGCCCTATCAGGCATATGATTTCATACCAACCAACAGCACCAAGTCCTACCAAGACAGAACACAAACTTGATATCTCAGCAGTGAGTCTTCTGAGTCCTTGAGTAGCTGTCCCTAGGCTCGCCCCCCCCCCCCCACCTAAAGGCAGTTCTAACTGACTGCTCTTAGTCTGTGCAGGATTTATACCGAATGGATCATCCTCACAGCTGGCGGCCTAAGTCTAGCAAAGCTGTTTAACATGTCAAGTTCAGCCTAGTATTAACAAAAACAACAGTCTGTCTAGATTTCCAACATGAATCAGGCACCAAAGTAGAGGTCTGGGTGAAGCTGATGAATAAAGGATATTGACCCAAGGCAGACTGTACAGAAAAGAAACAGAAAAGAAGTTACAAGTATGCATGGCAAGTATGACCAACACCATACAACTGGTCGCACTTGTCCCAGGTTTGATGCGACTGGTTTATGAAGGCCTCTTACGTACCTTCAAGCTTTGGGGAATGAAAATCAAATTAGGAACTAAATTCCATTTTCATTTACTCATCGTACCACTTCATTGGGGCTATTTACTGCCGTTACTCATCTATAA
Source organism: Neofelis nebulosa (assembly GCF_028018385.1). Classification (NCBI taxonomy): domain Eukaryota; kingdom Metazoa; phylum Chordata; class Mammalia; order Carnivora; family Felidae; genus Neofelis; species Neofelis nebulosa. The sequence continues at coordinate 69,592,500 of NC_080788.1, read as the reverse complement.
AATGCAAACTGTTATGGTCTCCTTGTTCTCTTACGGTAACACTTGTGAATCCATCAACCACAGAGTCAAGTATGAATTTAGTAGGGTCTTATAAGCTCTTTCCTGATATTCTATACCTAAGTATCTCCAACCAAGAAAAACATTCTTGAAATACAACATTTAAACTAATTTCTATTCCCTGTCCCTGAAGCCAACCTCTTCCTAAATACCTTTAACCATTTCTGCAGACCATTTTTGTAGATGTTTTGTTGCTCCATCCACTACTTTAGAATAATCATGGGGAAGAACTTCATCTTTCTCTATGAGGATAAACGTGGGCCTTGCATCTTTTTAAAAGGGCACCGTTGAAATTCATGTTCACTTAGAAAATTTGGAAAACACAAAGGATAAAAAAAAAAAATTAAATCACTACAGTCCCCAACCCAGAGATAATCACTGTTAACATTTTGGTAGACATTCTTTAAGTGATTGAGACATAGCTTTGAGAAAGAGGAAGAGAGAGATCATAATTAATTACAAGATGCTATCAAATATGATTTATCCTTATAATAAATTATCAGAGTGGAACACATAAGATGTATCTTTTTGTCAAAAAGATTTAACAATGGAAAATAATTTGTCTTAAACAGGTCAATCTTATTTTCCACACAACATCACACAGAACATAACTCTTTTGTAACCCATTTTCTCAATTAAATGTTATGAACATTTTTCCATGTAAAAAATTATGCTACAGGTCAGAAATTCTAGAATTTCCAGGATTTCTACAGCATCATTTAAATGGCCATATAATGTTCAGCTCGGGGGGTAGAAAGAGCTAAATACAATCTTTTGAAGGCCTGTTGTAGGATTTTTACCAGATGGCTTAAATGTATACAATATGTTTAGTGCACTTGTGAAATCAGACACCTGAGACAAGAAAGTTATGCTCATCCTAACCAAGGACATTATTGCAAAGATAAAATTAATTTTTTGAATGATCCTTAGGAGTTAAAACTGCTCTATGAATGTAATATAGAAAGCACTTTCCTAGGTGTCCATCAATAGATGAATGGATCAAATTGATATATATATATACACAATGAAATATTATGCAACCATAAAAAAGAATGAAATCTTGCCATTTGCAATAACATGATGGATCTTTGAGGGCATTAGGTTAGATAAAGTAAGTCATAAAAACAAATACTGTATGAGCTCTCTTATATAAAGTATCTAAAAAAAATAGAGAACAGATTGGTGTTTGCCAGAGACGGGGGTGGGGGCAGTGGAAAACGGCTGTCCCAACAAGGCAGAACTATTTTTAAAACCTCATAATAGCTGAGCAACCGACTTGTTAAATGAGATTCTCTAGGGACATACCTTTCACATGATGCAGATAAGAAAAGCATTAGTTCATATTTGGCCTGAGGTTCTTAATACCTTTAACATGTCCTGATAACCAGAAAATATCTCTTGGAGAGCCAACCGTTACTTCAGGGTAACCAGAGGGCAGTGAGTTTTGAAGGCATGCTGCTGGCCTTGCAAATCATTTATTTAGAATGTACCTTCCCATGGTGCCTTTGCTTTAGGTGATTATGATTGACTCAAATGAGTAGCTCAGAGATCAGAAGGAAGAAAAGGATACTAAAAATCCAAGAACACCCTTTGAATGGTAACTTAGCAATACCAGTCCCCATTGGAGGCCAATTCAGGAGCCTTACTATGGAAGCCTTTTTTTAAGGTTAAGAAAATCAAGCACCCTTACTCCAGCATCTTACAAAATTGCCCCTTTCCCTTACCTTGTTCTGCACAGATCCCCAGGAAAGCCAACAGTCTCCATGAAGGAAGGTCTGATTAGTGACAGAACTCAGCCCTCCATAGCTGTCACAGACCTCCAGAATGGGAAATGTCTCAGAGCCTCACTTGCTTTCCCCCAGCGGATGAACACAACATTGTGAGGACCAATCAATTACCTTCATCACTAGGAGTGAGCTTTAGAGGAAAAGAAGTTACAAAAGGGCAACCCATAGGGTGTGTGGGAGGAAGTTTTACCTCTTTGCCTTGGTGGGAGGTAGGGCTGCTCATTCAATTTATTGCTCAAATCAACACACTTTCAAGAGTGAAAAGGTGAACTATCAACAACTACCTATGGTTACTTTAGTGTTAAGACCTGCCTAGGGGGGCCTGGGTGGCTTGGTCGGTTAAGCGTCCGACTTCGGCTCAGGTCATGATCTCACGGTCCTTGAGTTCGAGCCCCGTGTCAGGCTCTGTGCTGACAGCTCAGAGCCTGAAGCCTGTTTCAGATTCTGTATCTCCCTCTCTCTCTGCCCCTCCCCTGTTCATACTCTGTCTCTGTCTCAAAAATAAATAAATGTTAAAAAAATATTAAAAAAAAAAAAAGACCTGCCTTAATGCGTTTGAGTCTCACAAATTTAACTTTGTATGGAAGAATTCAGACACAAAAGAATACATACCCAATTCTAGTTGAATGAAGTTCAGAAACACGCAAAACTTCTCCATGGTGTTAACAAGGCAGGGTAGAGTTTTCCTTAGGGGATGGCATAAGAAGGTGAGGGGAAGGAAGGGTAACACGAGGGATTCTGGTAATTCTGATCATCAATTTCTCAAACTGGGTGGGGTATAGACTTTGGTAATTCATTGAGCTGTTATGGTATGTGCACTTTTCTGTTTGTCCTACTTCATTTTAGAAATTTAAAAGGAAGCCTTCGGATTTGATTGTACATGTAATGTGTACATATGTGTATATACACCTATTTCTATAGTTACAGTTGTAACCAGCAATCGCCATAGATACAGCTTTCTTTCAGGTTTACTTTAGGATCTGCTATGTCACTTTTCTCCTTGCCTGTGGGGTTGGGAAGGGACAGGTAAAGCAGCTGTGGCCCAGAATCAATTCAGGGTATCCTTTTGAACACACGGAGAGCAAGCTTGGTTCCAGATCAATGATTTATTACATTTTAACAATGCAGATCTTAATAGCACTGTAAATGTCTGTAAATTAACTAATGAGCAAATACAAACAGTGTCACATAAGTCTCACCACAGTGTGGCTCTATTTCTCAAGCAAAGAAAGACCTAGAAAGAGGAGGTCCCTGGTCAAAGGTGACACCAGGATTTGGCACCAGGTATAATGGGTTCTAAGCCTATGCTCTTTACCATGAAGCCTCGTGATTCTGGATTTACATATAATGCTACAGTTCGGGAAACTAAACCTTCAACCTAGAGAACCAAGAGAGGTCAGCACAACCTAGGAGGTCCGTTCTTAGTATGCTGTGGGCAGGTGACAGTCCCCACAGACACCAGGTACCTTGGCCACCAGAGACGCCTATACCCGCCTGTGTGAGCAAGGCCCCTCTGGGCCAGGCTTCACGGTCCTTGGAGGTAGGCATATGGGTCAAGTCTGCACCACCTCTGACCCCCTCCAGGGGGTGGTCCCTGGGGCTCTCACTCCAGAGCGGGTGGTCCAGGCCCACTGTGCTCTGTGGTCTCTGTGCTTCTCAGGGCTCCTAATGCTGTCACCCCGTCACTGCCACAGAAGCCGACCAAAGCCCCGGCTGCCTGCGTGAGAACCGCATGGAGAAAATCCCTCTCCCCAAAATCGATGCACACAGAAATCTCTTGTTTAACACAAAGTTGAACTACTAAAGATCAATCTACCACCTGAAGCCCTTCGGCCAGGATAGCACATTTTAGCACTATCGAATCTTTAGTGACCTACTTGTTAACCCCTTTGACCCCAAGCCCCAATTTTCTGACTGTGCTATTGCCAAACACCATTCACAGAGTTGACAACTTATGTTCTCAACAGTAAAGCTATCAGAGTTACAAGTTCCTCTCACTGCTGCTACACTAAGGTACAGTACCCTTGGCAGCCATCAAGTCTGTGGATGAACGACAGTTTCTAATTACATAAACCTGTCACCTTTGCTTTGACCCCTCCTAAATGATCTATACATCTCTGAAAAAACAAGTATTTTCAAAAAAGGTACTTCAACAGTTTGTGTCAACACTGTCTCGCATTTTCATTAAGGCTACTTTTTTCCTCTAAACCTACTTTGTTGAAAGTTTTTATCATGAACGGATGTTGCATTTTTGTCAAATGTTTTTTCTGCATGTATTGAGATGTTCGTATGGTTCTTATCCTTTCTCTTACTGATGTGATGTAACACATCGATTGATTTGCCAATACTGAACCACTCTTGCATCCCTGGAATAAATCCACGTGATCGCAGTGAATGATTGTTTTCAATGTATTATTGGATTCAGTTTGCTAATATTTTGTTGAGGATTTTCACATCTATGCTCATCAGAGATATTAGCCTATAGTTCTCTTTTCCTTGTAGTGTTTTTATCTGGTTTTGGTATCAGGGTAATGCCTGCCTCATGGAATGAATCTGGAAGCTTTCCTTCCTCTTCAGTTTTTTTTGAATAGTTGGAGAATAATAGGTATTAACTCTTCTTTAAATGTTTGGTAGAATTCAGCTGTCAAGCCATCTGGTACTGAACTTGTGTTTGTTGGGAGTTTGATCACTGATTCAATTTTATTGCTACTCAAAGCTACTTTAATCTTTTAAAGGATCATTCTTTTTAAAGTCCCAAGTTGAGGATTTTATCTTGATGGGATACTAAAGAATGAATCGAGATAATTATACAGATATTATATTTGATATATCAGACTCTTGACAGATCACAGAATCAAACGTATTATGTTCCCTTCCCTTGATATATAAGCTCCAATTTTTCTGCAGATACTATTCCTTCCCCTATTACAATAGTATTCATACACTGTATCAGGCTTAGTTTCTTCACCAAGCAAAGAAAAGAGATTGGTTTGTGTTTTTGGCCTTGCAAGCATTACTCTTCTGGGTTTCCAAGTCTATAAAAGGGACTGAAGGAGGAAGGTGCCTAAGTGTTCTTTCCTGTGGGATGAGTTATCTATTGGTGAAAGGCAAAAATCTCCCTAGGACTCTAGACTCAGATCATCTGTGATCTCACTGACAACAGTGAGCCCAAACACTGGGGCTAGATCCCTCATACATGTTCATGTATAGAACTGAGGGGTGGAGGGAGGCAGGGATTGGGGTTGGGGACTAGAGATATCCAAAGGCAGAGAAAGAGCTGCTTCTGAGAGAGATCACTAATGGCAGTCCCAGACCCCATGTGATGCACCGAAGTTTCTGTCTGTCTCAGAGTTTTAAAAACCTGAGTTTGTTGTCAACAAATAGGAAATCAGAAGATTTCATGTCATATTCTGCATTACAGTGCCTCTTGAATCTCTCTGGTCTCAAGTGCCTTCTCAGCAACAACCATCTGGAGCAGAGTGGCAAGTGTTCCCAGTAGGTGGGTCACCAGTCTTCCATTTTCCTATGGTCCCCACTGCACTCCTAGGGTTTCTTACACTGGCCTGTCTCACTCCTGTGTCATCCAGCTGACCATGTGACCTCTGCCCTGGAGGGAGAGGAGCTCAGGGGTTGAGTTGCAGAGCTTGTGATAAAGTCCCACCGCTTTACCAACAAGCAAGTGCAATGGCTCTCAGGGAGGCAGAAGCCAGAGGAAGACCCTGGAGGTGAAAACCGTGACTGTGCCCACTGAGGGACAGAACATGCCACAAAAGGTGCCAGCCACAGAACACGGAAGGGGTTAGAAGGTGCACCACTCCCCACGTACCTGGCTACTTTCTGACTTTTAACCTGAATGAGTGCGGTCCCCAAAAGGCCCGTGCAGGGTGTTTCAAGTGCATGCACTGCTCTGGACCAGAGTAAGTCCAGCTTTCAGAATTACTCAAGCGGGTCAAGAGCAGACTAGAAGAACACTTCAGACCACATCTGCATCCCTCCAGAGTCCATGGAAAAGTCCTCAGTGCTCCGTGTCTGAGTCCCTGAATGACAACACAGGTGGACAGAGTCTCGCTTTCCCTCATTCAGGCCAGACATCCACAGGGGACAGGCCCCAGTGGGACAGATATGAACTCCTTTGCAAGGCAAGCTGTCCCCAAGATAAATCACTCAGCTAACCAGAGGAGATGCAACAGGCGGGATCCTCCAAGTGAACCACGTCCATGTTGGGCACCACACAGAGCGGCCAGATAGGATTTCTAGGATCTCTGACAAACGTGGGGCTCCAGCTACAGAGGAAAGACTTAGCAGAACTCCTGCCTGTGTCACTGGCAGCCCATCAGTCACTGAGCCCGGCCTGGATTCTATCACCAGCTCAAATTTTATGCTCCGCCAGTCTTTCTGGGTTTGCCTGTCAGTCAGCAGAGAGCCCGGCCTGACATTCAGAAATGCTCACTGTCGAACTACCTCTGTGCTTTGCATTATGCAGCAGCTGTTGGAGATAAAAGGGCCCCGGATGGGTTCCATTTCGAAGTTTCATTTTTAAAGAAACTATCACAAACATAGCAGTGCTCCAGGAGCTACATCTGAGAAAAAACCAAACAAAAATATCATCTCTGCATTAGAAGTACCTTCCCATTATCCATCCACTGCTGGAGGTAACGGCTTGAGCTAGATCCTCATGTTTGTGACCAACATGAAAAGTCACACCTTGATATGTGCACAGCTATTAGGGTAAACAGTAGTTTCTCACCATCAGAACTTAAAGCCCCCTGCTTTATGCATTTGAGCAAAACTTCTTGTTTTTCCTCCAAAAATTATCTCAATGACACAATCCTTGGAGAACACCTGTTTTCTAGCCCAGGGGTGCTGAAACTCTGGGGAGCTTGGAAAATCCCAATGCCAAAGCTGCACCCCACACCATAGCGGTTAAACCAGGACTTCTGAGACCCAGACAACAGTATTTTCTACAATTTCTCATGACTAGCGGGCTACTAGCAGTCTGCCTCTCCCTCCCTTTCAAATTCCAAATTTATTTCCATTAATCTCTCAAAATTGGCTTTCAAAATCAATTTCTCTCCCTCATGTTATTGCCCTACCTGGTTGCTACATTATTTGGAAATTAGCTTGATTTGCAAAAACACAGAATCAGCCCATCTTTGATTGGTGCAAGCCCCAGAGATTCAAAGATGAGCTTTTCTATACAGCATCGTTTCAGGATCAAATTAGTTTGCAGCTTCAGCTAAGGATCTCATGCAATGAAGACAAGAATTCGTCCGCTGAAATCACAGTTCGCTTCACAGGATAACACCCCAAAGAGACACTAAAGAGAAAATCAGCTCAGCAGCCAAAGTGAGGATGGAAAAAAACCAAGGTTTCTCCCAACCCCCACCCTGCACCCCAGGCTTAAAAAAAACAATCTGTAATATGGGCCCCCTTAACTGCCTGGGAAGTTGGAAAATAAAGTATCAATTGTGTCTCTCTCTGACCACTGGACCCACATTACTACGTGCTCTGATGTGCCCATGTCTCTTTTGAGCTCTGTAGAAAATATCTTAATGTTGAACAACAGTAAAAACTCTGTGTGTGTTGTAATGCGTTTATTGTCCACTGTCTCAGCCCACTGTAGGGTCGCCACGGTGCTCACATAAAGGGATGTTTTGCTCTGGGTAGGGGATACTGCCTTGCGGTGTTCAACGTGTGGCCTTCCACATTCCCAACATGGCAAAGGAGGATAATAACACTTCAACTGATTTTCCAAAGTCACAGGAAAATGGAGAGGTAACCTGCACCACAGGAAGTAAGACAAAGGCACAAATTTTGGAATTAGTAAGAGTCTGGCCCTGCCAGTTACTAGGAGCTGATCTGTGGGTCTCAGTTTCCTCATCTGAAAAGGGGATTGCAACATCTATCGCTAGGGGTTGCTATGTGTAGTAGGAGATACTACACTGAACACCTAACATAGTCTCTAGCACATGTCTAGCACATTTAGCAATGTCTCTTGCTCTGTAGTGGTGTCTTTCCCTGGGATAGATGAGGAAACCATCAAGGAAAAGCCATATGGTGTGCTCCAAGGATCCAAGATAGTGAGCTTGCCTGGTTTGCAATTCAAGCTTATCATCCTGTACCAGTGGCCAACAGAGGCTCGGAGAACAGCCAGACTGGAAATGTGCCACACCTAAAATATGTAATGGAGAATTCCTAATCCTGAGTCCTACCAATCACCTCATGTTAAAGGTCTCATATTGTACCTCAACCGTAATTGGTTTGAATGGGCTCATTATTAAATTCTCAAAATATGTAACTGCTTCCCTCCCTATGAACAACACATTTTTCTTCTTTTCTCCTTCTGTTTTTATTATATGGTTCCTTCTTCCCAGAACCAGCTTAAAGAATGGTGCATTTTCACATGTGTTATGCAGGTTCTCATCATGGTTCCTGTCATCTTTAGAACAATGCTGCCACAGAAAGAAAACCATCACATTGACGGGAAGGTTAGTGGGTATGGAGAAAGTTCACTTGATATTTATGCTAAACTTCTGAAAACAAGCAATGACTATGATACAATATTCCCGTTTTCTTTCGTTCCTGGAGAGTTTCAGTCCCTTGAGTCAGGTCAGCTATTAGGTTCTACCTGTTAATACCCACCTAGCAGAATCGTTTCCTGAAAACACGTAAGCAACTGCAAAACCACACAGTCCGAGGCAAATGCCGCCAGGATCCCTCATCTTGATGGAGATGGCTCCCTATGGTAGAGGTCAGGTGTTACCAGCCACCCACCCAGGGTCCTTAAAAGAGCCCGTTTTCAGTTTCTGACTGTAGGCAACATTTTTCCCACCACCACCGCTACATGTTGTGCAATTCACTGCTCTTGCACAGTCCTGAAACATACTTGGGCAACAACTGCATCTATATATATGGTTTTATTTTTTCTTTCTATTCTCAACATAGGACACAATTATAAATTCTCTTTGCTTCACTTTCATCCAGTTGGGTTTCTGACTATAGCAGATGCTGTCAGCAGCCGGCTCCTATCCCCTCAACATCATCCCAGTGGAGGCTGAGATTTTGCCTAAGAAACTCACCTCGCCACAGGAGCCTGCTAAGGCCTCATGTGGAAAAGACTAGGAGTATCATGGAGTTAATGATTCAGGGAGAAGTCTTCCAACAAGACAGAAGGGAAATTAGTGAATAAATATCCAATTCCTCAGCTCTCAGAATACCTGAGTCCTGTGCTATGCAGTATCTGAGGCCCTAAGCAGGACAGAGTCCCAGCTGCCCACAGGGGTAACCTGCTGTTCATTCTCCCTGGGTTGTCTTCCTGGCCATGTCTGCTAGTTCCCCACCCCCTGCCAACACTCCCTGCGATCACCTTCCAAAGGAACGACTTGTACTCCAACCTCACCAAGACATGCTCATGGGTCAATCTAACCTAAGACAATGACACGTGCAATGAGACCAAAAAGGTTCCCCAATGCAATGAGACGAAGGGTCTTCATTCCTTTATTCAACAGAGAGGGTTTTAGTTTTGTTCCTTTTTTTGAGCCTGGCCCTGTGCTAGGTTCTAGAGCTGCAACAGTTAACAAGGCAGACACCCTTTTTCTCATCAAATTTATAGTCTAACCGAGGAGATGGTCCTCTAACAAGTTAGAATCTAATTGATGGAGGCTATCAAGACCATGTGCAGAACACAACCAGAGTGTATAAGGAGACCTATCTACGTCTGTGAGAAGAGTTCCCTTTGGGAAGCAGCTTTCAGCCAAAGGCTAAAGGGTGGATAGGAGTGAACAAGGTAAAGAGTGCGAGAAATACTGTCCCAGGCAGAGGAAACCGCATTTATAAAAGCCTTGAGGCTTAAAGAAACAGTGCTGCACAGAGATAACAAATGGGACCAGAGTACTATCAACAAGCCTGGCCCCCTCTTCTAATCCCTTATGAGTCATCAAATTGTTCCAAGGATCCTAAGAAACTGAAAGGACTACGTAATTCCACCTGGGATTTAAAAGAAAAACTTGACACACTATTACTTAACTCCTTTAATGGCTAATCAATTCTACCTGTTTGGTCCAGCCCTCAAAAATTTAGTTACATTTAGGGACACCTGGGTGGCTCAGTCGGTTAAGCCACTCAGTCGGTTCATCTCTTTGTTTTCAGCTCAGGTCATGATCTTGCTGTTTGTGAGTTCAAGCCCCACATCGGGCTCTGGGATGGCAGCGTGGAGCCTACTTGGGATTCTCTCCCACCCCACCCCCCCAACCTGTCCCCTGCTCATGCAGTCCCTGTCTCTCTCAAAATAAGTAAAAGTAACCAATTCTTTTTAAAGTTTAAATTGCATCTAGAACCAGGAAATCTCAGGGCTCCTGTGTGGCTCACTTGGTTGAGTGCCCAACTCTTGATTTTGGCTCACATCATTATCCCAGGGTCATGGGATCGAGCCTCACATTGGGCTCCATACTGAACATGGAGCCTGTTTAAGTTTCTCTTTCCCCAACCCCCCTTGCCCCCTCCCCTGCTCACATCCTCTCTCCCCCTCTGCCCCTCTCCCCCAATCTTGAGAACATGCTGTTTTGCTCTCTAAAATAAAGTTTAAAAACAGGAAAAGTTGACATTATTCGAAAGTAAAAATAGTTGGCTAATGAAAAGTACCCTCAGCAGAGGCATACCAGGTCAGAACAGTTGGACTTCTAGTGCTTTGTTAGAAGAGTTGTTTGAGAACTATTCTTAAATCTTTGATACTGTGGTCGCAAAGAGACATGGGTGGTTAAGGAGGGATGAGAGACAAGGGGAATGATTAACTTATTTTCCTTCTGGTCCCAAAGATCACCACGCACCCATAATGAGAAATTCACTAGAAGGATTCATGGGACTCAGCATATACTTGTACTCTAGTCCAGGATTTATTACAGCCACACAGTAAAAACACACAGTTGGATCATAAAAGGAAAAGACAGAGGCAGAGAAATCAATGCCAGGCTTCCTTGTATCTCTCCCTCTTCTGAGGGGATACACATGAGTGTGATTCTTTCTTGGGCAACTAACAGTGCAATAATATGTGTAACTTCTTCCCAGGGATCCCAGTAGAGACTCAGTACCCACTGTGTTTACTGGGGTATGGTCACACAGCACCCTCTGCCTAGCCGTGTACTATTCTAGATTCCCAGAAGTAGACAAGTGTTCTGTATAATCACATTGTTTGTGCAGTCTAGACACCTCAGACCACTCTTACCCCTTAGAGAATGTTAAATGCCAAATTCAAATGCCAGCCCTAGGCCAGGCTTGCAAGTAGGTCCTTCTAAAGAAGGCCAGAGGTCTGCTGTGTTCATTCTTTTCTGAACACCTACCACCCCGGGGGAATGAGAAGTTGTGAAGATGAATGGACTAAATTTTCTTTTATTTTCACTATCATAAGATCCACAAATAAAGATAAGCAACTTAGTAGAAAGTTTTATATAAATTCTCTTCTGCAGAAACTTGGTCCCTTGAATGGTTTGGAGAAGTCAGTGTTATGTAGTTCAGATAGGGGTGCCTGGGTGGCTCAATCAGTTAAGCATCCGACTTCGGCTCAGGTCATGATCTCATGGTTCGTGAGTTCGAGCCTCGCATCAGACTCTGTGCTGACAGCTCAGAGCCTGGAGCCTGCTTTGGATTCTGTGTCTCCCTCTCTCTCTGCCCCTCCCCTGCTCACATTCATTCTCTTTCAATCAAAAATAAACATTAAAAAACAAGTAGCTCAGGTTAAGGCACCCCCAATTATGCAGACATTGAAGCCAGTCGTGGCCCAGCCAGAAGAACAAGCTCACCAAAAAACTAATTTTTAAGTTTCAAACAGACAGTGCAAATAAGCTATACTTAGTGACTGTTTTCCTTTGAAAAGCACATTAGATCACCTCTTCGGGCTCTCACAGTGAGACTTTGCTTGGAAAAAAAGTACAGATTTCCAGCAATAAAGCCAACTCATCTAGTGACATAAAATCCATTTACCACAAACATAAACTGTGTTTTCAGCAATAACTTACATACCTGAAACGAGAGAAATTGCAAACTGATCAGCAAACCCTAAATAAATGGCCCTCTTCATTGTAACTCTTTTATGGCCAAAGTGACCTTTCTTAATGCCAAGGCAGTATATTTATAGGATCCTATTTTCTCATATAATTCACTGTCACATTACATTTTCCTAAATATTTCTGAAAGGTAAAACAGCTGCATCTGGTAATAACCCATCAATACTAAAGTGTATCCTTGAAAGAGCAATGTATAAACATTAAATAAAATTTTACAAAGAGAATCATTCACAATTTCACACAAAATACCTATTTTGTCTGCATAGTACCTTTAGGCCTCTATGTATATTTTATGAAAATTATAATCCTATTGTAGATCTATTTTCAGATGTTTAAACATATATAGGACAGTTCTAATACATGTCTGTTAAAAACTATTCATTTTAAACAGTTATATGCATTGGTTAAAATCAAGTAGTCAAAGAGCATCTGGGTGGCTCAGTCGGTTAAGCCTCCAACTTCAGCTTAGGTCAGGATCTCACAGCTCGTGGGTTCGAGCCCCACATTGGGCTCTGTGAGGACAGCTTGAAGCCTAAAGCCTACTTCAGATTCTGTGTCTCCCTCTCTTTCTGCCCCTCCCCTGCTCACGCTCTGTTTTTCTCTCTCAAAAAAACAAACATTAAAAATAAACTAAAAATAAAGGAGGGATTTATAATAAAATGTTACAGCCCCTACCTTATCATATCACAACTGTTTTTATTCCCCAGTAGCAGCCATTTTTATTTGTGTTCTTGTTTTAAATTTTTCTGATGATCTCCATTTCACTAAACACATTATTTCTCATTTTAGATATTATCTATTAAGTACTTTAGATTTTTTCTTTGTCATGAGACACTGTGTCTCTCCATTCATTGTCCACCTGCTACAGGTAATACTTTACTTGCTCTCCTGAGAATGAACAGTTCTAGTACCTTTATCCTCCCCCTCCACTTCTCCCCAGCTTCTGATTCTGAACTGCTGTTGTTTATATGTATGCTTCTACGTCTAAGATTGAGACCTTTCACATGAGGTTCTGTAGCCACGACTGTGTTCCATGCTTTGTCTCTAATTCTAAAAGTTGAAATCAATACAGTTATCTATATAATGATGACTCCATAAATACTGTTCACTCTTAGGGCTAAATGATACAGCATGATTATATTTCCTTTCTGTAAGGCTTTTTATATTTCTAGTTGTCTTTCGTTTTCTCTCTTGCAATTGTATCACATTCTTATATTGTCTAAGGAATCTAAAGTAGTAATATATCTGTGGAAACTCATTCCTCTAACTATCCCTACTTGGATACCTTCTTCCTAAAGCACTATTTTCTCCTGTTCCAATAATGACTAACTGCTACCAGTCAGTACAACCTAGCTGTCATCCTGGGACTCTTTATTACATTCTTAGGTTGAAATTATTATTTCCAAGATTCTACCTTTTTCTTTTTTTTCTTCCTCTCAGAACATATCTGAAAATATCTGCATTGTACATTTACACTTGCGTGACAGTTTTGCTAACAGAGAAATCTAAATGGAAAATAATTTTCACTTGAAATTTTATTCTATTAAAGTATTACATCCCTTGTTGCTATGATTCTTGTTCCTTTGTGGGTGGCCTGCTTTTGTGTTTTGTTTTCTTCCTTAAGAGGCTCATAGAAACTTCTCTTCCAGGTTTTCAAAATTCTCAGAAACAGTGTATTTTCTCTGTAAATCATGTCTTATTCATATGTGCTGGACATTCAGTGAATCCTTTTCTTCTGGCTCTCCAATTTTAGCAAATTTTCTGAAAATATTTTGATAGTTTTCTCCCCTCTCTTGTCTCTGTTCTTCCTGATTCTGCTGGGTTTATCCTCGAGGATTTATCTTTGTATCTCCTATTTTCCATCAATGTATCTCTTTATTTTATAAGAAATCACCTTAACATTATCTTTAACACTTTCAGTATTTTTTTTAGATCAAGTCACGTTAAATGTTGTTTGTTCCTTTTGTTAGATCGTCTTGTTTTATGGATGCATTATCTATTGCCACTTTCCTGAGAATCACTGGGGAAAAAAACAAATACCTGCTCTCTCATTCTTTATTTCTGTTTTCTATGAGGCCATTTTACCTGTCTATTCATCTTTTTCCCCCCTCAGGTTTTCTTCAAATATCTGGTTATCCTTGCTGACTCATGTAAGAATTAAGCACTAAGAAGCTTACAGTCACTTCAAATCTTCAGGATGTCTACTATCAACAAACAGAAAATAACAAGTATGGGCAAAAATATGGAGAAATTGAGATGCTCGTGCACTATCGGTGGGAATGTAAAATGGCACAGCTCCCACGGGTAACAGTATGCAGGGGCACCTGGGTGGCTTAGTCAGTTAAGCTTCTGACTCTTGATTTCAGCTTCAGTCATGATCTCAGTTTGTGGGATTGAGTCCCATGCTGGGCTTTGTGCTGACAGCATAGAGTCTGCTTGGGATTCTCTCTCCATGCCCCCCTGCCCCTCCCAGGCTCACTTTCTCTCTCTCTCTCAAAATAAACATTAAACAAATTTTTAAATTTAAAAAAAGGTCAAAAGAAAAACAGTATGTGATTCCTCAAAAATTAAACTTATCTTATGATCCAACTATTCCATTTCTGGATATATACCCAAAGAATTGAAAGCAGGGTCTGGAAGAGTTATCTGTACATTCATATTCATAGCATTCACCATGGCCAAAAGGTAGAAGCAATATTGTCCATCTATGGATGAATGGATACACAAAACGTGGAATATATACACACAGAATATTATTCAATCTTTAAAAAGGAAAATTCTGGGGCGCCTGGGTGGCGCAGTCGGTTAAGCGTCCGACTTCAGCCAGGTCACGATCTCGCGGTCCGTGAGTTCGAGCCCCGCGTCAGGCTCTGGGCTGATGGCTCGGAGCCTGGAGCCTGTTTCCGATTCTGTGTCTCCCTCTCTCTCTGCCCCTCCCCCGTTCATGCTCTGTCTCTCTCTGTCCCAAAAATAAATAAAAAACGTTGAAAAAAAAATTAAAAAATAAATAAGTAAATAAATAAATAAATAAATAAATAAATAAATAAATAAAAAGGAAAATTCTGGGGCGCCTGGGTGGCGCAGTCGGTTAAGCGTCCGACTTCAGCCAGGTCACGATCTCGCGGTCTGTGAGTTCGAGCCCCGCATCAGGCTCTGAGCTGACGGCTCGGAGCCTGGAGCCTGTTTCCGATTCTGTGTCTCCCTCTCTCTCTGCCCCTCCCCCGTTCATGCTCTGTCTCTCTCAGTCTCAAAAATAAATTAAAAAAACGTTGAAAAAAAAAAAAAAAAGGAAAATTCTGACACATGCTACAACATGAATGAATCCTGATGCATTACACAAGTGAAATAAGCCAGTTACAAAGACATCCTGTAGGATTCCACTTATATAAGGTAGGGAGTCAAATTCACAGAAACAAAGTAGAACACTGGTTGCTAGAAGCTGAGAGGAGGAAGAAATGAGGACTGTTGTTTAATGGGTATAGCGTTTTAGTTCTACATGATGCAAACTTTCAGGATATGGTTGCACAACTCTGGGAATATACTTAATAATACTGATCTGTATCTTTTAAAATGGTTAAGATGATTTAAACAAACAACAAAACAAAAACCTGACAGCGAGCTGGAGCAGAAGCACTAGGATCCAGCCCATTACCTTTTTAGTAATTAGCATCTCAGTCCAGGCTAGTAGGATTCCAACTGGACTTGGGTGTACCAGTTCATGACACTTTTATCAGTTTGAGATATGACAAGAGTCAATATTAATATTGTGCATTCATAGAAACCTTTCTCCCCAAGAGGATGGGTTTCCTGACACCCTACCAGTCGTTCTGTATTTGGAAATGGTTGTAATCACGAGAAAACAAAGGCAGCAAGGAATGAAGGGTCAAGGAGTTGCAGAAACTGATCAGGATTCTTTATTCCTATCTTCTTCTAGGAAGGTATCAAGCAAGCAAGGGGGGTGGTGTAGCAAGGGACAGAATTTCATATGTGAATAAAATGAAATGCCACCGACTTAGAAAAATTAACATAGAAGGTACAAAGATTCTTCTAAGGATTTCTGTTTTAAATCCATGAATTCTGTTGCTGGAGAAATAGGTTTTTTGTTTTACAAAAGCAGACGTTTTTAGAGACAGAAGAGGGCACTGGTGTCACCACATTTCTTGCAAATTGTTGACGTAAAGGCAAGTCATTCCTACCCCCAATCAGTATTACCATAGAAGTTAAGTATTTCTGCTTTGCCATTCAGATTTTAAACTCACACTGAGGTTATGGGAAGGCAGGGAGGCACTTTTTACTTTCAAGGTCTCCTCTCTGAATACGTGAAAGTAGCAGTAGACGCAGCTACACAACAAGAGGACTTGAATCACACAGCTCATCATTCAGGTACAAATAATCAGCCAAGCTTAAGTATCCTGGCATTTATAGGGATAAAAAAAAGAATATTTCCATTGCCACTGTTAGCAAAGAGAACAGATTTCTTCATCTTCTACAAGGAAAAAAAAATTACCATTGAGCACCTGGCTCTAACTCAATTCTGCCAAGAGGCCCAGAAGTAATCAATAAACACTTATTAACTAATCACATAGTCTCTCACTTCTGTGAGTAAAATGGCAAGTGTTGTACAAATCCAGAAAATAAACAACCCTTAGCACAGAGGAAAAGGAAGGGAAATAAGGAAATAGCTCAACAACTAGTTTTACATCAGATTTCCCAGAGAACAATGTAGCTTTCTTCTTTCTATGCCTGTGGGTACCATCTAAGTGGGGAGGGGGGAAAAAGGCTAATGTATTACAGTCATAGTTTACGATTCCTTCCACAGTTCCCCTTTACCTTTAAACGCTTACTAGAAATCAATCCCAATCAACCTTTAGAAAATCATTAGTCAAAACAAATGCAAAGTAGTTAATTTGTGTCCACAATCACAGGATTCAGAGAATTATTCACATATTTCAGCCAAAACTCATCCTGATGCCCATGGCCTGCATTATTTGGTATACTAATGGGCCTTTCCCTCACTCTGCCCTTTTCTTTTTTTTTTTAAAGTCTTTCAACATTTTTTATTTATTTTTTTTTTATTTTTTATTTTTTATTTTTTTTTTTTTGGGACAGAGGGAGACAGAGCATGAACGGGGGAGGGGCAGAGAGAGAGGGAGACACAGAATCGGAAACAGGCTCCAGGCTCCGAGCCATCAGCCCAGAGCCTGACGCGGGGCTCGAACTCACGGGCCGCGAGATCGTGACCTGGCTGAAGTCGGACGCTTAACCGACTGCGCCACCCAGGCGCCCCACTCTGCCCTTTTCAAGTGCCTAGAGAGGCAGATGACTGAGACTGGTGGGCTCTCTGAAGGTTTAAAAAAAAAAAAAAAAGAGTACAAACAGCCAAGCCATCGTTCTTCAGTCCGGGTCTAAAAACTGTATCCCACGCATGCACAATGGAAGACTGTCAAGCAAGACCATGATTTAAGACATAGGAGACACAACTTACTTCTGCATCAACAGGGGCACAGTGAAAAAGTTGCTTTGGTTTTTCTGATTTGGGGCCACACAACTAGAGGCTTAGGTAGATGTGCAGAGTTTGGAAGGCAAGACTTAGACATAGTAGATTCCATGAAAATGCTTCCTGTTAACCCATGGTATCAGGTGTGAAATCTAGAGGGCAATCAGTCCTCTTAGTCAAATAATACTAGTTAGGATATGTGACGTATTCCAAAACTGTGACAGCTCTCAAAACTGCATCCATTTGGCTGCAGGGGAGGGGGGCTCATCTTCCTATGTTCCCTCTCCAGCGACAGCAAGTAGCCAGTTCCCTTAATATGAACCTGGCGGCCACTCTACACTCATCTCTTCTCTTCTTTGCATGTCCTAGAGTTTCAGACGTGCTCATATATTCTCCTTTTCCATCCTACCTGATCTTGACCCCGCCGCTGCATCCCCATCCCCTGGGATTCCTGCAAGATCTTCCAAATACTGCTTGGTCCTCCTGCCTCCATCAGGTACTTCTTGCACCTCCTTTCCCCACTATTGTCCTGACATCTTTTCATTATGTGATCACATCACCTCCTTACTGAAAATCTTTTGGACGTGGCAAGTGCTTCTAGGTTCTAGGTTCAAAAATCCACTCATGTTTGGGGCACCTGGGTGGCTCAGTTGAGCAACCAACTTCGGCACAGGTCATGATCTCCCGGTTTGTGACTTCGAGCCCCGCGTCGGGCTCTGTGCTGACAGCTCAGAGCCAGTAGCCTGCTTCTGATTCTGTGTCTCCCTCTCTCTCTGCCCCTCACCCACTCATGCTCTGTCTCTATCTCAGAAATAAACATTTAAAAAAATTTTTTTAAATCTGCTCATGTTTTAACTAATTTTTTTTAAGTCAAGGTAATACAGATGCAAGTTTAAATGTTTAAATGTTTAAGTATTATCAAAGGATATACAATAAAGAGTCAGTTTTTCACTCTTTCTAGATCCTGAGTTCCTACTATTAAAACTTTATGCATCACAAAATTTTTCTATGTGTGTGCACACATAATACATATATAATTTTACTGTTTTTACTTAATTTATGTTGAAGATTATATCCTATAAACACATATAGACCTATATTCCTTTGCATGGTATTCAACTGAGCATATAAACTATGATTTAGGTAATTAGCACCTTTCTGTGGAGATTTATGTTGAATTTTTGTCTTTTACTCTCAAAATTGCCATGAATGCAAAATCAAGTCGAAATACTTGGGAGACAAGTTCTTTAGGAACAGGCTGCTGCCTACATATTTTGTTTCATTTGCTCCACTTCCCCATATGTAGTCTTCCTTCTGGCCACACCAAGCTACTTGCAGTTTCCAAAAACACGGTCCTGCTTACATCTTCCCGTCATGTCCTCTCTGCCCTTCTTCGTCTGGCCAACTCCAACTCCTCTTTTAAAGGTACTCAAATTTTATTCTAATTCTGATGCTCCTCCTTCCCCCTTCTGAACTCATTTGATTCCCGTGCTACGTTGTGTTCCATGCATTCTGGAAATCATCGTGATACCTGCCCCAGCACTCAAGACATGAGACAGATGAAGGAAGACCTATAACAAAGCAAAATAATAGAGACTCGGAAAGAAAATGGAATGAGGCCTCTAAGAGC
Organism: Neofelis nebulosa; assembly: GCF_028018385.1. Lineage (NCBI taxonomy): Eukaryota > Metazoa > Chordata > Mammalia > Carnivora > Felidae > Neofelis > Neofelis nebulosa. Next base: position 69,573,471 of record NC_080788.1, on the reverse strand, counting down.
CTCAAGTAAAGTCATGGAGTAGGACCCTCCATGGCAGTGCCATGCTCACCACCAATGAACAGAGCTCCTACGAGACAGAGAGTACGGAGGTAGGCAAGCAGGAGTGTGCTCATGGGAGACAAACATCAACAGACAGCAGCCTGGATTAAGTGATCCATGAGTTCTACAGGTACTACAGGAGGCCAACTGACAAACAGAAGCTGAGGTCCGGGGCTCTCAATGATATTGAGGAGTGACAGAACTGCCCTGAGCCTTGAAGGAGAAATTACACTGAGAGGAACCATCAGGGTAGAAAAAATGCTATGAGCAAACATCTGGAGGCCAATCAGGCTAGGGTAGCTGAGGTCTGCAGAGGAGAGCAGGGAGGTGGAAAGAGGGCTGGACCAAGGTTTTGGCGACTGGTGGTCTAAGCCTGGCTCCTTCATAAATTAATTCAATCAATATTTATTGAACCTCTGGCTGTTCTGGGCACTGGTGACAAAGCAGTAAGCAAAATAAAAATTTTTGACCTCCTGGAGCTTCTATTTCCAGGGTTCTAGTGACAACTGCCAGTCTAACACAGAGCAAATCACATCACTCCTATACATCTGCCTCCTAGATCTGTAACACATGGGCCTTGGACATTTTTCCGATCACTTGTCTCTCTAGTATTGTAAGATTAATAGGAAGAGGTTGGACATGTCGGTGCATTGTGAGCTTAGTGAACTAAGGAGGTGGACTCCATCTGGACAGTAAGGGACCTCTGCTGAGCTGTGTACAGCAAACACTTTCAAGGTTCACAAAGTTTCAGAAGATTGGTCTGATAAACTGAAGGCTGAAGAAAACACTGGAAGCTGGAAACAATTTAGGAGATATGTGATCCTTACAAGGTGAGGAAGGCTCATACATAAATCCTAAGGGTCAAAATCACGGGCAATAGCACAGATTTGATAAACCATGAATAAGCCACTTCTTCCTAAAACACTGGCTCTATTAAGCATCTGGCTATAAAGTCTTCATTGGCATGACGCTAAGATGAGCAGAACTGATCAACAGACAGCTTTCAGGCTCAAGACAATTTTGGATCTCTGTAAGACTGAGCTTAAGTGTACATGTGCCCCTTCGCAGGCTCCAAAGAAATACCCTGTTTTCCAGAGGAATACCATACAGCCTGTACCAACTGTCAGACACTGCACAGGGTATGGCTCGACAATGCATGTAAACGTGGGTGGCCCATTGCACAAGATGAATGAAGCCCAAGTAACAGGAGCCGTCTCCCCAGCATTCTGATACTCCATACAATGTGGCGTATGCTATCTTGAGCCCTCTCCCTAGAAAATTCTATAGTGCTTATCACCCTAGTAGTTAATCACTCAGCCTTCTCTAGTGCAGCCTTCCCGCGCCTAAACGAATTTTAGAAGTCAAAGATAAATGCTCCCTGCCAGAAAATGCCTTAAAATGGAATGCTGTGAGGATTTCCCTGGAACGAGTGATAGGCACTTACTTAAGTACCTCCATCTCAAGTTCTGCCTCTTGCCTCCGAAAGCATACACTCTGGTCAGTCCCCCCTGCCAAACCTGGGGGTGCTAGGTTACCATTATAGAAGGTCTTCAGGGAGAGAAGTCACCAGTGTGCAAATCGGAAAACTCCAGGACTCCAGCTCAGTACCACTCTTCTTGACTTAGAAGTTCCACTGGGTGAGTAACACACTGAAGAGCAATGAAGTCTAGAACAGCAGGACAGTTCAAGTCAAGTGGACTTCGCTAACAGAATAATGACAAAACTTGGGGCATCTGGGTGGCACATTCGATTAAGCCTCCAACTCTGGATTTCAGCTCAGGACATGATCTCACGGTTCCTTTGAGCCCCACATCCGGCTCCGTGCTGACAGTGTGGAGCCTGATTAGGATTCTCCCTCTCTCCCTGCACCTCCCCCACTCAAGCTCCTGCATGCTCTCTCTCAAAATAAATAAACTTAAAAAAATTTTTTTAATTAAAATAAGGACAAGGTTTTTAATAAACAGACCTCAAACCAGATTTTAGTGTCTGTTCTGTCCAATACCCCCAGCATGGCCCTTCAATTCCATTCCTTTTAGACTCTAATAAGGAACAGACTAGTCATCAATAGTCACGTGTCACTTCCATTTTTGGAATAATGCAATCTTTCAAATTCTTGACAACCGTAGCGTTTTACAAGGACACAGGCAAGCATTTCTCCAGTTTTATCTGATTACCAAGCAGTAACTAGAAGAGCTTGTTCTTTTTCCTGACCACAAGACTGTCAGGATTTACTGTCTTTTACCATCTCTCTCTTACGGGTGTGGAGAGATGGACCTCCACAGGGGTAGTTTACCCGCAGTCAGAAGAAAAGGAAACCTTTGCCATAACCAGGACAAAACTTGCACTTGGATTAAACCTAATAGTAAAACATTTTCTTTTACTTTCTGTTCTAATGCTTCTGACAAGTCCAACAACTACTTAGTTACAAAACATCTTTCTAGCTTATTCCATAAAACGACACTAGGTATACCCTCCTCATCTGCTTCTCATTTACACAATGGGTTTCATCAGAGGTCACTGCAAACCAGCTGTATCACCAACCACTTATCCTCTGTCACAGATGAAGAGAAAGCTTTAAAATACCTACAACTCAAGGTGCCCGGGACTAGAAAGCCTTTAAAAAGTCTGCTATGGATGGCTTCTGACCACTTGACATTTCTCACAGGAAATAACACTTACAAGTATAAAGCAGAGGGGGCACAGAGCTGTCTCAGTTTTGATGTTCTGGTTCCTCCAAGAATTCCCAGGATCTGCGGAGCAAAGCACTGAAAGGTAACAGGAGGGAGAAGCTGAGGTAGACCACTCCCCTAGATCTAAACCCTTCCAAGTAATTCCTACAGTTCTCTATGAATGTACATGATAATAACCATAATTTATTAAATGCTTATTCTGTGACAAACAGTATGCAAAACTATATGCTATATTTTATGTATATGAATTCTTCAAATTCTCACGGCAACCCTTTAAGTGTTATTGTCCATCACATTTTACAGATCAAGAACCTGAGGTGTCAGGTAATGTATATGACATGCTCAAGGTCATTCATGCAGTAATGGGGCAGCGATGGGTTTGAACCTAGAGGAATCCAGCTCTAGAGCATACATTTAATAGCTCTACTATAAAGCCTCTCACAATGACCATCATCAAACTCCACCTTGCCCTCAGTCCCAATTTCTCACTGCCCAGGATCACCTGCAGCAGACACAGTATGTTCATCAACCAAAGACTACATGTCCCAGCCTTCCCTGCAGTTAGGTTGGGTCATGTGACTGTATGGGGGCCATTAGATAGGCGTGGAAATGACGTGAGCACGTCTAGGCTGGACACTTAAGTATCTCGTGCAGTCCTTCCAGCTTCCTCTTCCCTATCCAGGGAACCTTGGAAGGTGTAAGTTCCAGATAGCTTAGTTTTAAGATAGAAGCAGCCCAGGTGTCCTAGTCATTGCTCAGAAGAGCTGCTCAGAAGTGCTACTCAACTCACACCAGGTGGTGATGTGAGGAAGAAATAAACTTCTATAGGGTTAAGTCAGTAAGATTTCAAGATTGGCTTTTAACTATGAAGGAGCCTAGCCAGTTCTGAGCACATACCATGTAATTTACTTCAGGTTTTAATTATTAGGGCCCCTTATTGTCTACATCTGCCTAAATGAACCTGCATGCTCCATACTGCTTTCCTTGGCTCCCTACACTACCAAATCAGTTTCTTGATCTAAAAGGGTAATGTGGTTTCTGCCAGATTTCTTTCAAAACACTACCTCATGTAAGGATAAATAGATCAATGAAACACAATAGAGCGTCCAAAAATAGACCCACACATACGTGGTCAATTGATTTTCAACAAAGGCACCAAGACATTCAATAGGGAAATGAAAGTATTTTCAACCAATGCTGCTAGAACTGCTTACATGTAAGAAAAAAAAAAAAAAAAAAAAAGAACTTCAACTCCTCACTCTATATACAAAAATAAATCTGAGGTGAATCATAGACATAAATGTAAAATAACCACAGAACTTCTAGGAGAAAACAGGACATTGGAGTAGAAGAGAATTTTTTAGATAAGGAGAGCAAATGCTGTGGTATACCATCTGGGTTCCCTACATCAAACCAAGACCCTCATTCTCCCAGCTGCAGGTGCTGACAGTTGTGGCTCACAGCTGAGTCTCTCCTCAGATGTTTCCCTCAGAGAAACATTGGATTGGGGATACAATGACCCGCCCTCTCTGCCTCAGTTTGGAACAACTATGAAGGGTTATCCCATGAGAAATGAAACATATGCTCACAAAAACATTTAGTCACAAGTGTGTGTAGTAAACAAATTCTTGACAGCCTCACAATGGAAACCCAAACGTCCACCAGAGAATGAACACACTGCGAGATAATCATACAAAGACTACTACTCAGCAACTAAAAGCAACCAACGACTGAGCTATCCAATGCCGTGGATGCTGATCTTAAAACCATCAGGTTGAGCCAAAGGAGCCAGACACGTAAAAATGCATATGGCAAGATTCTATTTATATGAAATACCAGATCTGGTAAAACTCTGATAGTAGAGATGGGAAAGTTGTGGTCTCTGCGGCAGGGAGGGGGAAGTTGCCCAAAAAAGTGGCAAAAATGAGTTTTCTGGGTAGAGAGAAATGTTTCATATCCTCATTAGAATGGTGGTTACATAGGTATAGGCAGTGATCAAAACTCATCAAACCATACACCAAAGCTCTGTGCTTTTCACTTCACGAAGATATCTCAATAAAAAATGTTTGTCTTGCATCTGAGTTTGTTCCCTCACCCCCACATGGGTGCAGGGCTCTCGAGATGGTCAATCCACTGCAGGGGATTCAAAGAGTGGTTATTAACACAACTCCTGTCTTCAAGTCTCAAGCCCTGAGACCTCCCTCCTTGGCTTCCCCTGGAACTCTGCCCCTCTCCTTTCATTCTCTCCTGCACTTTACCTGGCTGAATTTCCTTCCTCTTAGGAGCTTTAAGGTTCTTTGAGAGCTTCCTTCCTCGTGTACTCTCCATCTCACTGTTTTACAACTAAGGAATCAACCTCTCTTCCAGCCCCAGACCAGGGAAGACTTCACAGTGATAACAGCAGTAACAACAATAGCCCTTTCTTGAGTGCTGACCATGGGCCAAGCACTATTCTAAATACTTTGCTTGCAGTCTTTGTTTGGGATGCTATAACAGAATGCCATCAACTGGGTGGCTACTAAACAACAGAAATCTATTTCTCACAGTTCCGGAGGCTGGGAAATCTAAGATCAAGGGGCTGGCAGACCTGGTGGCTGGTGAGAGCCCGTTTCTTGGTCCACAGACGACATCGTTCTTGCTGTTAACCTCACACAATGGAAGGAAGGAAGAAGTGCTCTGGGATCTCTTTTATAAGAGCACCAATCCCATTCACGATGACCCCACCCTCATCATCTAATCAGCTCCCAAAGGCTCCACCTCCCCACGCCATCCACACTGGGAGTTAGGTGGGGACACAGGAATTCTGGGAGAACACATATCCCGTCTACAGCATATACATTATGTCACTTAAATGTAACAATCCCTTAAAAGTAGGTATTATTACCCACATTTTACAGATGAGAAAACAAACAGAAATTCTGTAAATTATCCACATTCATAGAGCCAACAAGTGAAAAACCGAGGAGTCAAACCCAACTCTGATTCCAAAGGCTGGATCCTCTCCATAGACACTATTGGCTTCTGACACGTATTTGATAAAATATTTCTTACTTGAATAAAAAAAAATAGCTGTGCTTTTAAGAATGTGATAATTATAATGAATATGCAAGATATTTTTTAAAAATAAAAGCAGCATTTGTTTTTTGGGTTGTTTTTTGTTGTTGTTTTGCTTTGGTTTGGTTTAGAAACAAGTGGCACCCAAGCTGCAAGCTTTGATTTAGGCTGGGTAAAGCCCACCTCAGGTCATGGCCATAGAGCAGCAGAGAGCAGCTGCTGAATATTCTCAAGGGCTCCGGAACACTTCCAAAATGCTCTGAACACATGCTATCACCATTACATTTCTCTTCACTGGCTGTTTAGTGTAATATACTTCACTTGCTCTCAATTATAACACTACCATTTCATTTGGTACAATTTTGCTGTGGATTTTTTTTAAACCCCAGTGAGATTCAATTCAGGCCAGCAGATACAAATTCAAAGAGTCCCAAAGGGGCATGTTTGAGCTGGTGCGTGAGAAATCTTTCTTGATGCCATTAAGTGCGGATATTTTCCACTTCTCTTTATTAGGGGCTGCTTGAAGCAAAGAAGACAGACAGCACTGACCATGACTCATAAAGGATGGGATGCAGCTGTGTGTGTGATAATATAGTATATATACTATATATAATCATAGAGAAGGGCAGGTGCTATGGAAGCCACTGGCTAAATGAGGGATGAGCTTAGAACTAGTTACATGTCAGTCAGCTTGGCACCTAGCATAGTTGAGGGTCAATTATTCAGATACTGGGGGCCCAGGATCTGAAATTAACTGCTTTCTCTCTTCTTTTTTTTTTTTTTTTTTTTTTTTTTGTTACTTATCTTCTTCCCTCTAGTTATGTTTTCAACATTTCGCTACTGATCAGCTTCTCCACTGGAGAGTTAACAGAGAAAATACAAAGATAAATTAAACCAGCCAACTTTGTTTTCAGACAGAATCTGATTCAAGGCATTGTACAAGAGGAAGGTGGTTTACAGAATCAAGTAAAATACATTTCAATTACTCTTGATAGTTGCTGGTCTCTGTCTTTTCCTACTTTGGCATATTTAAAAAAATGGTTTTTTTATTTTTTTATTTTTGGGACAGAGAGAGACAGAGCATGAACGGGGGAGGGGCAGAGAGAGAGGGAGACACAGAATCGGAAACAGGCTCCAGGCTCCGAGCCATCAGCCCAGAGCCTGACGCGGGGCTCGAACTCACGGACCGCGAGATTGTGACCTGGCTGAAGTCGGACGCCTAACCGACTGCGCCACCCAGGCGCCCCAAATGGTTTTAACTTCTATTTTATCTGTCTTGTACTTTTACAAAATATCATAAATACTGGCAGCTGTTAGGGAAAAGGCATGCGTCGAGTTAATCCCTCCCTACTGGGGAGTCAGAAACAGATACTAAGTAGGACCAAATCCCTTGCTGTTTGCTCAATCCCCCTGAGATGCGCATTGTATTTTAAAGGTTGTAATGTCAGAACTTTCAGCTATTTTTAAAAGAAATGTTGTTTTCAGCCTCTCAAACCATTTAAGCTGCTTATCAATTAAGCTGTTAGGGCACTTCAGGATGTACTCTGCTCTGAGAGTGAAGGCCGCTGCTGGGAAGGTAGCACCCCACAGCTCACAGGGGTGGGCGCCCCGTCCGGAAAAACACCGTTCCCTGTCTCAGTCTCTGTGCCAGTTCCAAGGCCAACTACGCCTTCACAGAGCCACGAGAGCTGCGCGCTGCCTTTTCCTCACCACGTTCACTACTGACGGCCCTCAGTTTAATCATCCTGGACCTATTCAAGGGCATGCGATTTAATTGTTGTGGTCTGCCGCAGAACTGAGCGCTGTGACGCCTCTTACTTGGATTCTGTGTCATTTAAAACACATAAGCATATAAAAAGCAAGTCAGCTCCTGGAAACTTATTCTGGAAAAAACAAAACAAAACACAGAGCAACTATTGCATCAGAATCTGACAAATGCCTAGAAACACATATTGAGATTCCACTCAGTATGGTACATCACCACTGCTGTTATTTTTCCACAATAAAAAAAGATAAAAAATAAAAAAGGGAGATCATTTACTGTACCAGGCTCTTTGCATGCTTTATTTCAGTTGGACTTCACAGCAGCCTTATGAAATAGGTAGTAAGTCCATTGTACAGACCCAGAAATAAGGTTCAAAGAGGTTAAAGCACTTGTTGAAAGTCTGTCCTCTGGTAGGTGAACTAGGAATGAATACAGCACATGGTCTGGATCTTCTCCGGCATTTATACAGAGATAGCAGAAAAAGAAACAAGTAGGGATCTAAGAACACTACGTGGAGACATATTCCTAAGACAGAAGGGGAGGAACAGGACGCTCTCAGTCAGCCACCTGCAGATGCTGGTTGGTGAATTCAAAAGAGACCAGGAAGGGGAAGACCACCATGATCGGCATAAACCCACGATCCCTGGGAAACTAACTGCAAGTGAATGGGTCACTGAGTAAATTCGCTGATAAGAGCAATGGCAGAAAGATACTATGACCTTCGTGAGAAGTATGAGGTCAGGTCTGCTATTGACAACAATGTCCCCCAAAATTCATGTGGAAGCCCTCACTCCCCAGTGTGATGGTATTAGGAGGCTTTGGAGGTATAAGGAAGTTTAGATGCAGTCATGAGGCTACGGCTCTTTTGATGAGATCTGTGTCCCTATGAGAAGAGACACCAAGAGCTTGCGCTCTGTCTCTCCCTCTGTCTCTCTCTCTCTCTCCCTCTTTCTCCCTTGTCCCCCCATCCCTTGCCCATCATGTGAGGACGTGGCCATAGACGTCTGTCTGCAAGCCAGGAAGAAGGCTCTCCCTGGAAACCAACCATGCTGGCACCCTGATCTCGAACTTCCAGCCTCCAGAGCTTTGTGAAAAAAGGTCCATTTTTAAAGCTGCACAGTTTATGGCATTTTGTTATGGCAGCCCGAGCAGACCAAGCCAGCGTCTGTCCTGCAAAGGATGCATAATCCAGATGGGGTGCCCATGTAAACACAGGGACGGTGACTAAGGCGTGGGCATCTAATGTGTTAAGTTAAAATTCTTATGATTTTGGAAAAGGCACAATTTTACACAGACTGGAGTAGTCGGGAAGGCCAATTAGGAGTTGAAACTTGAGTGGAGGTTTAAATCATGAGAAGAGACAAAAAGGAGAGAGCCTCACGGGTGGGAGGCTAGCACAGGCCTAGCGATGAGGAAAAGAAGAGAGCGAAAGGGTGCGTGTGAGGTACTGCCTGGGCCCGTCAGTGTCTGGGGAAAAGCAGCAGACACAACGTGAAAGGCAGGTTCTTCGTGATGAGGGGAGGACCTTCACCCTGTTTAAATTCTGTACAGGGCAGAGTGGACAAAGCCCCACTCGAGAGGCAGTGACACCTTCAGACTGGGAACGGCAATGGTATCTCTTCGCGGCATTGCTGTGAAGATGGAAGGGAACGACTCATGCGAAGCAGCGAACACAGTGCCTGGCACAGAACGAACATCAACAAGTGTCGACTGCCATTGGCAGAGAAGGTTCGAGAAGGCCAGTGCCTAGTTGGCTACGGTGAGTAAGCCTCGACTGAAGCCCTCCAGGCCTCAGCTTCTTGGCAGAAATGCCCAGCAAACAATCTGGCCAATGCTCAGGAGGGCCGCAGAGAGCCAACCATCATGCTGGCTCAGCTCATTGACCCTCCGCAAGCTCCCCACCTCACCTCACTGCAGGCGGCACGCTCATTGCCAGAATCTAGAACCCAGACGGAGCTAGTCATAGCCCTTGAGGTTTCAGGAGTTGCCGCATTTCCAGCTTTGTGCTGCCCGAGTTGGAGGATCAATCACTGGTTCCCAGGCGGGGAGGGGGGAGGAGTACTCCTGCTCGATGGCAGCGAGGTCTCTGCTCTCCACGTCCCCAGTGTCTTGTCTGCCGAGAGGCAACCGACTCCAAGCAGCAGAAGGAGCTCTGGACTTGAAACTGAAGGCCCGCGAGGCCACTTTCCAGCTGAGCAACCTCTGTGCCTCGGCCCTTTTAACTCCCTGCCTGTTCCCCCATTCATAACACAGGCCAATATACTCCCCCAAAGAGCTGCTGCAGGATCCCACGTGAGACAACGTGTGTGATTGTTTTTGATAAAGAAGTTGCAAAATAATATTAAATAAAAGAAAACTATCTCTCCTAGATTCATTTATTCGCGGATCCACTACTTCCTGAGCACCCTCCATGCGCCAGCAACTGTTCTTGGAGCTAGGGATCAAATAGGAGACAAAGCAAAACAAAACCCCTGCCTCACGGTCCTTGTACGCTAGGGCCCATAATTCCCTAGGATGTAGATGGTAGACAGTACGGCAAAGCACCCTCTCTAAAAGCTACTACTCTTGGGGCGCCTGGGTGGCGCAGTCGGTTAAGCGTCCGACTTCAGCCAGGTCACGGTCTCGTGGTCCGTGAGTTCGAGCCCCGCGTCAGGCTCTGGGCTGATGGCTCGGAGCCTGGAGCCTGTTTCCGATTCTGTGTCTCCCTCTCTCTCTGCCCCTCCCCCGTTCATGCTCTGTCTCTCTCTGTCCCAAAA